>NC_143511.1:55492706-56092706 GCF_031878675.1 Megascapheus bottae
GAGTAAAGATTGAACACAAAATAGGCCAATGTAAGTTTCCCTTTTCCCCACTGAATAGACATTTCAGAATTACTAAATAGCAAGCTTGAAATGACAGTCTATTTTAGGAATGGCACATGGGATAATTAATAGTGTTATATATCTAAATATTTTAGGGTTTTTCATATATATTATTGTATAAAACATAACAACAGTACTTCAAGTAGATCTGGCTATTTGATAGATAATAAAAACAAAATACAAACCTTTTACAATGGTGTTTCAAAGTCACTACATGCAGCTGAGTCTACATAAGTCAAGTCTCATTGTCTTTGTCCAGAATTTAGTAACTGGTCAAAATATTTTTGTGCTTACATGCTTTTGCACAGTGACAGTTGCATTTTCTACAGAGGTAAACTAAGTGGTAATGTTCATTCTCTCATTCAAAGTAAAATGAATCAATAAATGCCAAGTGCAATTCAATGCAATATGGAGACTGTGATTATCAGGGTTCTCTTCTTGAGGAATTCACAGTTTAATTGAGAAGACAGATTTGTGAACAGATTTTCGTCCAGCTGCTGTGGGAACACAAAGAAAATAGCAGCTAATTCTGAATGGAGACGCTGATTAAGGCTTCACAGAGAAGGTGACAGTCTATGGGAGAAACAAAGACTTTCTTTGGCGGAAAGAGAGAAAAGAATTCCCAGCAGTGGAAATGGCAGGAAGATCCTGCTAGGAGAAATGCACATTTCAGGAGATGGGGAAGAATTTGATGTACTTGAAGTAGGACACAATGAGAGATAATGGAAGGTTATGAGATAACACATGAATGGACAAGCTTTGTTGCTAGGCTTAGGGTTTTAATGATACAGATGAAAAACATCAAAAGCAGAAATGTTTAAGTTCTTAGGTACCGACTCCCAAAGTGGTGGTGGAGTGTGTGTGTATGTGTTTATGTGTATGTATGGGATAGAAGATATAACCAGAGAAGGTAAATGAAAATCCCCCAAGTATTTCATTCTCTACCATGTCTGGGTATCAGATTACATTTATCCTATTGTTCTTCTATATAGGTAACTCTTTAATTTCAGGGTATGGGGTAGTTTTCAGTAGCATTATAGTTAACAATGAAAAATCACCTCATAGTATTAGAGGAATCTCTATTTTACTTAGTTTCCTTTTTTTACTGGCTGTTTTGGCCTATGTAATTATTGATCAGACGTAAGGCTTTCCTTACAAGGATCAATTTATAACGACAATATTTGTGACCAGGGAAAGCAATTTCCTTGCTTTTAAAGAGCACATATGTCCCCTGCAAAGGCAATGGTTTTAACATAAATAAGAAAAATGTCCTTGTTATTAGGCATTGTAGTTATAAATTCTGTTAAAAGAAACTTGTCTATGTTAAATACACACATCAGTCTTTGTCTCCTAGAGAATTCTTGGTGAATGCTAATTAGCATTCTCCAATTCAACCGCCACTGGGATGTGCTGGCCCTCTCTGAAGGTCATCATGCTATTTAAAGAAACATATACATGTTTCCTGGGTTGGTTAAGGGAAGACACAGTCCATTTTAGAAAGGAGAATATAATAGTTTCAGCAAAAGACTCCATTATGGGTTGAAAATTGTGGAGTGAATTGGTACCTCCTCAATGAAATCACAGCAAAACAATCTGAGATGTCACCCATGAATGCACAGGTGAAAGAATAACTCAAAATAAGGTGGAAAAAAACAGGATTTCTTTTATTGAATGTATTTATTTTTAAATTTTAAGTTGATGTTTGATCATAAAGTATACTATTTGACAATAATGTGTCAGTTTTTTGTGGGCTACTGAGTTTTGTGGATCTCAATATAACTGTCTTCTATGGATATTCTATATTGCATGTTATGTCAGAAGTTTCTAAGAAGAGAGAAGGCTGAGAATTAACACTCTCAACTACATATCTCTTCAAAATAAACTTTATTATTGATCTTTATTGGATGTTTTAATAATTAACCCTATGTATTTATCCCCTGAGCAAATTTAAAAAATTAACTGGAATGATTTAAAACATATATATTTTCTAATAATATTAATGACCATACTGGTCATTCATCACTGACAAAAACATTTTAGTGATGGTTATCTGTAATTCTAGATTTTGAATCTGTGAACAGTATGTTAGGAAAATATAACAAAGATAACATTTTAAAGTATATTTAGCAAGAAAATAGTGAATTGGAAGTAAAGTTTGACAACAGTCTGAACCGTGTATGTGTGTGTGTGTGTGTGTGTGTGTGTGTGTGTGTGTGTGCATGCACACTGGTCCTGAGGCTTGAATTCAGGTCCTGGGTGCTGTCACTGACAATTATTGCTCAAGGCGTGTATTCTACTACTTGAACCATAGGTCCACTTCTGGCTTTTTAGTAGTTAATTGGAGAAAAGTCTCAAGGGCATTCTTTGCCAGTTTGGCTTTGAACTACAACTCTCAGCTCTCTCTCTGTCCTCTATGAAGTAGCTAGGGTTAAAAGCATGAGCTACTAGTGCCCAAACTGAACATTCTTTTTCGCTATATTGCACAAAATGTTATGTGATCTTTCCCAAACCACTGAATATATGGATGGGCATGTATATGCATGTATGTTTCTATATATTAATATATATATATATTTATATAGAGGATTATAATAGTGCTTTATTGAAATATATAGGAAAAGATATCTTTGTTATGCAGGCATTTATGCAGAAACATGCACACTTGCACACACATATGTATATAATGTGACACCAGGGATTGAACTCAGGGTCTTCATAGTTGCTAAGTGTGTGGAGCCATGCTCCATTCCTTTTTGCATGAGTTTACTTTTTGATAGCTTATTTTCAGCCTCTAGCAGGGGCTTGTAGTTACTCATATGTCCTTGATGGAAGATAATGGAAAGAGTGATACTAATAACAATGCATCATACTAATATACTGACATGTTGAACTGACACCCCTTTGTATTCTCCTTAAATATACTAAAATGTAACTTTAAAAACTCATGAATTCAATAAATGAAGATTACTTACTGAGAAGACATGTATCCATACATGTGCATAAGTATGCACATAAGTAAACATATGTATATAAGTAAGTATACATGTACATATTGTACATACATATTCACATTTTATAGGGACATTCTATACAAGGAGAAGTGTAGCTCTTTCACACTTGATTATACTGTAGGCCTATTCAAAATCAGTCTGCTAAGCTAGGAAGAGAAGATCAAGAGCACATTACAAAGTAGTCATACGTCCTTCAAAACCACTCTCTACTCCTGGACCGGTTGTTCACACTGCTCAGATTCACCTGAATTTTGTAAATTGGCCTTGATTTCTGTAGGGTGGGTGGAGAAGTGAAAGTGTATGTTCCACATGCCATGGAAAATGGAATAGTAGAGATTGCATGCATTTCTTTGAGTCAAATGGAAAGAATATTCTCAAACTATGGGGGCCTGGGGTCTTAAGTGAAATGTCGTGTACTAATACAGAACTCCATTACACAAATACTTTAGACCAATGAGGGTTAAATTCAAAATGTTTGTCCATTAATTCTGTGTTAATAACTGTCAAAAATAGCCTCTCTTGTTTGAATTGCCATCCAAGAAGCAATTTCAAACCCACAAAACTAAGTTTTATCACAAGGTTGCATTTTTTTCCATTTTGTAAAATGTGTGTAAGCCTGAAGCCAATCCTCCTTCTCTTTCAGTGAATGGATATCCTACAAATCAGCAATCTCTATAGAAAGTCCATGCTGAGTTATCTGTTTTATTTTTTGACCACTTGCTGGTTTTGGTATAAAAATCACCTCTACCATGGGAAACATAATGTGAAGCATTAAACTGAAGAAATAGAATGCTGTATGGTTCTACTGACTGCTAAATCCACTGTTAAATCTACTGGGATGCACAGCTTGTTTAAGGTCAAGAATGCCCACTTCTTTGGCATTCAAACAGTCCTTTATCAGAGGATATAGGAAAAGATATCTTTGTTATAGTTTGATTATCAGCATTCAGCAAGCTCTGGGCAGCAAGAAAGGAAAACAATTTTAGAGTACAGGAAGCAAACTGAGCCATGACTCACGTTGACACTCCAAACACTGGCATTTTTCACTCCGCCGCAGTGGGTAAAGGTTGTCCTAGAGTGACACTTCAACCTTTTGTAAAAGTAAACATTCCTCTCTTCTTACACAAAATAGGTTCCTTCTGCTCCTTGGACACTTTAAATACATGAATATGTCAATTCAGTGGATGGAGAGAAAGGGAGAAAAGACAGCAACACAGTTCTTTTGTTCTTAAAAATTGGGGGTCAGAGGCATTGAGGTGGTATCATTAAGAGAAAGAGAAGAAAGGAATCAGACATCTGATGATGTATCATGATGCTCTTGTAGGGCATTTTAGTTGGTTTATCACTTAGACTCCACCAATCTAGTACGTAAATGCAAATGGCTACCCCAGCTCTGTTTCTCTTCTGTATGTGTAGTGAAATAACTTTTTATCTCTTACAACTTGAGTTTGTTTTGAGGGTCAAGCATATAGCCTAGAGTAAAACTTAATAGTACTACTTTAAATACCTCTGGGTATACAATGACCCACCATAATGCTCCAACTTCTAATTCTGTCCAAAACTACGACCACATCACCCGACATGTGCGAATTCACAAATCTAAACTCATGATTCATGTACAAAGTACAATAAACATAATAAACATACTGAGATTCAGTCAGAAAGAGACAGAAAAGGAGTAAGGGAGAGACTTGTAGCATAATAGAACTCAGTAAAACCTGGAAGAGTAAAATCAACAGAGGGAAAGGAGAAAGTCTAAGATGAATAAAGTTAGGGTAAATTTAATCAACGTACATCATACTCATATTGTGAATATTACTATGAAGTTCCTTTTTACAATTAAATTTTGCTAATGTATTTTAAAAGGTAATATAAAAAATGAAATTACCTAGTTAATAAATATCATTGCCCCATTTGTTAGGAAATGGAAAGACTTAGAAAAGATCATATTAAGTGAAGTAAGCCAGACTCAAAGGAACTTAGGCTCAATGGTTTCCCTCATTTGTCATAATCAGTAGAAACCTTGGGCTTTCCTAGCAGAGATTTGCAATAGAGCAAAACCTTGTTACAAAAGGCCATATAGTATGACGCTAATTGAAAGGATCTCTAGGATATAGAAACATAAGCCATATAATGAATGATTGTTGTTCTTAATGTATATGTTATCTCTCATCTCTTTTGCTGTCCCTTTGTTATCTCATATTATTTCAGTATCTCACTTTGTTATCTGATATATTGGATATATTTGTATTTGGTTATTTGAAATTGGATAGGGAAGGGGGGAAAACCAAGATGGGGGGTTGGGGGGGAGGGAAATGAGAACCAAGACATGTGAAAGGGTACCAATGTATGGGAATTAATGCACCTTCTGTCTGGCAAATATCATGTAACCCTTCTATTAATTACAATAAAAATATATAAAAAAAAGAAAAAAAGAAAAAAAAAAGCCAGAAATGGTACTGCATCTCAAGTGGTAAAGCTCTGGCCTTGGGAAAGCCCAAGGACAGTGCTCAGGTCCTGAATTCAAGGCGCAGGACTGGCAAAAAATAAGCCTTTGTGGTGTGAAAATCAGTAAACAGGCCACACTCACGCCAGCTTCCATGGCCTTGAAAGTAAAACAGTAAGAACTTCACACCTCTGAAAATCATCCTATCAGTGATAGTTGCACGCTTCAGACAGCAGTTAATCTGCAAGAGCCTCACTCTGGCAATTCTTCAGAAAGTCTGCCATGGGCACAGTCTTCAATGAGTGCACTAACACATCTCAAGTATATCACTCCCTGCATCTAGATGCCCATCAACCCTTAAACACTGGATGTCTCCAAGCTTTACATAAGTTCAGTGTTGACTTGCTCAGGGGAGAAGGTGCCTGATGCACGGTTCTCCTTTGAAGACCTTTAGTAGTTGACTTTACACTTAGTGTAAAATGTAAAGGCTTTTATGGCTCAACCCTACTTCTGGTTGCTTCTGAAGTGGACTTGTAAAACCTTGACAGTATAACATAAACACTGTTACATGAGATTGTCATACTCAGTCTTTTCTGTTCTTAGAGTAGTTGATGTAATATAATTTTATCTATGTATATATTAATGTGAAAGAGACTTTGCCAAAACACAATTGAAAACTTGTAATGAAACCTCAAATTGTGGAAAAATATTAAATTAAGCAACAGTTTTTTGAAATCACTCTCTCTATATATAAGATGTTTGATGTGATTGATTATATATATATATATATATCTGTACACAGCAATCATATATGATCCAATTCATAGGCATATGCATTCAGAAATAATATATAGCATATACTATATATTATTTTACATATGACATTTGATTATATATCATATAATTATTGTATACATAATTTTATAATCTGTAATATATGATATGATACATATGCTTATGTGATTATTATTTCCTTAAATGATAAAATAATTAATATCAAAGATAAGGATTCAGAAACAATAGCAAACTTAAAGCACTTCTTTATTCAAATTGCAGTTAGTAAAGGGGAAAATGTAACCTCTTTTTGGTGGATGAAAACCAGAAAATTTGATGTTTATTCATGTAAAGATGCATGCAATCATAATTCAAAGGTGAAAGGGAGTATGGATGACTCTGAGAAGGCGCAGGCTCTTCTATATGCATTTTGCATCCTACTGCTGAAACACTGCTTCTATACCTCAGGTCTTAAAGATATTGTGATAAAGTGTCCTCTTCAGCATTTACCATATACAAACTAAACACTTAGAAGTTTGTTTGGTTTTTTTTTTCCTGGTGGCTTTATTTATATTCAGTATTCAGATCTCTCCCATTCAAAAAGCTATTTTATTTCTTTAACAAATGTCCTTAGGAGCAACTCGATTTATTCAAAACACAAAAATCATAGTTTAGTTAAAAAATACCCTATTTTAAATTGTTATCAATAATCCACTGAATAAAGCCCACTTATTTCATGTGCATAGGTCTAAATATTTCCTCAGCAAAGTGAAAAGAGAAAAGCAATACTGAAGTTCTTAGTTACCCAAAGGAACTTGTTGAGTATGCTAACGAAAGACTGATTAAAACCATCTGTTTAACTGTCAAGCCTGTTATTAATATGGACAGAACTACTGATGAACATGAAGAGAAATTCCAACTTGGCATAATTATTATGGCTTTTGTCTCCACTGTAAATGACATTGGATTTACCCACTCACTACTTCTTTATGTGGGTGATACTAAAGTATCCTCAGCCAGAGACCATGATAATTGGAGAACAGAAAGTTTTGAATAGGAAGGAAATTAAAATTCATCCCCAAATTAACTTTACTCATGAAAGTTATCCTTGTTTAAAGTTATAGATTACTGGATACAACATAATACTGGAAATTTTGGAAAGCAAGTTGTGCAATTAGGATGATTAAACTTGCTTAAAAAAAATCAAATGTAATGATCAGCTCTCAGCCCTGCTAATTTGATGCCAAAATATGTTCAATATATTGGCTCATACAATGATTTTCATCATATTTTTTCACTCATGAATAAAAATACCTACATCAGTCCAATATTACCAACATAGAGCTGTGTTACATATAAATGGACAGGTGTCCCACAGTACTTGATTGAATTTCTAAATTTCTAGCATCCTATCACTTCCTACTAAGAGGTCCACGTATTACTATTCAATTTCATATCTTTTTTGAGATGCCTATTAAAAATGAAACTCCCAAATAAATATATAGCATTCAATGCAACATTGACTTATTTTATAGATCATACTACTAATATGGTGTAGGGTCGGGATTTAAACCTATTTTGCATTCAAAGCTGATATTGTATCAATATATAAGATGCTACAACTGAAATCACCATCACTGATGCATTGGGACCATCAAAAATACATTTCAGTAGAATGAAAAAGATAACTGACTACTACCATGACTCTCAGATTTCCAGGGAAAACCTGAAATCTTAGAGTATTTACATCTATATAGACGTCCTATATAAATATCAATGAACAGAAGTAGAGTGTGTGAGACCTGGAATTTAACTTGTAACATAGAAACAAATAACAAATAACAAACAGACATCATTCATGATTTATGTTACTGTTGAAATCCACATTTTTT
Organism: Megascapheus bottae; assembly: GCF_031878675.1. NCBI lineage: Eukaryota > Metazoa > Chordata > Mammalia > Rodentia > Geomyidae > Megascapheus > Megascapheus bottae. The sequence continues at coordinate 55,500,890 of NC_143511.1, forward strand.
CTATTAAAAATAACTAATAACTAATAAAGCTGCAAATTTTAACATAGAATACACAAAAGCAGTGGAATTGCTGGTCATAGGGGAGTTCTATGTTTAGCCTTTTGAGGCACTGCCACACTGCTTTCCATAGTGGTTGAACGAGTTTGCACTCCCACCAACAGTGTTGTAGTGATCCCTCCTGGCCACATCCCCTCCAGCTTCTGTTGTCATTTGTTTTCCTGATCCTGGCCATTCTAGCTGGAGTGAGGTGGAATCTTAGAGTTGTTTTGATTTGCATTTCTTTTATGACCAGAGATGTTGAGCATTTCTTCATGTGTCTATAGGCCATTTTTGTTTCTTCTTCAGAGAAGACTCTCTTTAAGTCTTTGGCCCATTTTTTAATGGGATGGTTGTTACTTTGGAGGTTAGTTTTGGAGTGATTCAATTTTTTGAGTTGTTGATATATTTTAGATATGAGGCCTTTGTCCATTGTTTGGTTGGTGAAGACCTTTTCCCACTCTGTAGGCTTCCTGATTAGTTTACTAGCTATGTCCTTTGCCATACAAAAGCTCTGCAGTTTAATGGAGTCCCACTTATCCAGCCTTTCTCTAATTTGTTGTGATTCTTGGTCCTTATTAAGAAAGTTTCGACCTGTGCCAAGGAGGCCTAGTGTATCTCCTATTTACCCAGCCACCCAGAAACAAGGACATACTAAACCCACTAGCACAACAATGTTCATTGCAGCACTATTCACCATAGCAAAGATATGGAACCAACCTAGATGTCCCTCAGTTGATGAGTGGATCAACAAGTTGTGGTATTTGTACACAATGGAATTCTATGCTGCTGTCAGAAAGAATGACATCTCCCCATTTGTTAGGAAATGGAAAGACTTAGAAAAAATCATATTAAGTGAAGTAAGCCAGACTCAAAGGAACTTAGGCTCAATGGTTTCCCTCATTCGTCATAATCAGTAGAAACCTTGGGCTCTACTAGCAGAGATTTGCAATAGAGCAAAATCTTGATACATAAGGACATATAATGTGAAGCTAATTGAAAGGACCTCCAGGATAGTGAAACAAAAGCCATATAATGAATGATTGTTGTCCTTAATGTACTAACTATGTTGTCTCTCATCTCCTTTGCTGTCCCTTGGTTATCTCATATTGGTATAGTATCTCATTTTGTTATCTGATATATTGAATTTATTTGTATTTGGATATTTGAAATTTGATAGGGAAGGGGGGAAAACCAAGACGGGTGGGGGGTGTGAGGGGGAGGGAAACGGATACCAAGACATGTGAAAGGATATCAATGTATGTGAATTAATTCACCTTCTATCTGGCAAGTATCATGTAACCCTTTTACTAATTACAATAAAAAATACTGTAAAAAATAAAAGAAAAAAGAAAAAAGAAAAAGAAAGTTTACAAAGAAATACAATAAAGAAAAAAAGAAAAGAAAACACAAAAGCACTATTGTTAACAGACCTACAAAAGTTATAGTTAGAAGTGTGATAGTGTTTTGGTTGTATATAGACAAGCAAGATCCATATTACAGTTTCAACTACAAAACAAAATAAAGAAGATATACATGGAGAAGACATTCAAGATGCTTTTTGAAGAGCAGTGCATCATTTTTTTCTGGTCTTTTTGCTATGTAATGAGGTATTTTTAATTAGTGAGCTCTTGGATAACATATTTTATTTTGGAGAAATTATCAATAATCATGGATCTCTGCCTTCAAATATTCACATTTGGTTAAGATTCCATCTTGCTAAAATCCCCAATTAAGTAAAAGTGCTCGAGAGCATATTTTCCAGCAAATCTGCAATAGGAAAATCTCCACTTGTGCATTTCATTGGAGCTTAAGCTTAAGCCTGCTTTGTTAGGTATTAAAGTAAATGTGACATATTGTTATTTAGTACTGTGATTTTGTTTACTAAATAAAGTAATATCACATAAATACACATATGTATGTAAATATGTAAGTGTGTGTGTGTGTGTGTGTGTGTGTGTGTATGTGTGTGTGTGTGATGGGCTATTTCCCAATTGCTTAATTAAATCGCAAAGTCTTTATTTTATGAGTTCTCTAAATGGCTCTGGAATGGAGATCTCAAGATTCAATATGAGGCATGGAAAGAATCAGGAATATCATCTAGCCCATGCAACCTCTTCCTCAACTCTTGCAGAAAGATACTTTTATATCCAATTTTCAAAAACTATTCAAGAAAAGATTCCAAGTTAAAATCTGTATGAAATAATAATCTCCCAAATGATTCTATTACTGATTTTTCATGTGTGAAATGACACTGGAGATGTGGCTTATAAATTTAAAATGACATTTGAACGAGCTATTTTCTTCAAAATATATACTGTCATTTGAAGAGGCTTTATTAAATAATTCTATGGGTAAATTCACATAATCTTTGTTCTAAAAACTTTCTTAACCCTTTAATTCCAGAATGGCTCTTTATAAACCTTCATAGTCAATATTGGCTGTAGAATATGAAATCAATTCCTTGGTTGAAACTGGAATTCTACCGCTCATTCTGTACAAAAAAATAACTATAACTGGATAAAGAAAAGTAGAAGGAAGTTCTGAGACTTTAAATTTACTACAGAGAAATATAGGAAAAATGTTGGAGAACTGATACACAGGTAAATTTTTCTTGAATAACATTCCATATGCATAAAGGACCAGAACGAGAGTTGACAAATGGGACTATATCAAGTTAACTAGCTTCTGCACAGCACAAGAATCACACGCCAGAACCAAGAGACAATCCACAGAATGGGAGAAAATCATTGCTAACTATTAAATAGACAAAGGGCTAGTAACTAAGTTGTATAAAGAATCACAAAATTAAATAGCAAGGGAACAATCGTATCAACAAATAACAATTCTCATAAGAATTAAAAAAATTCTCACAAGAAAAGAAATTTAAATGGCTAATAGATACAAGAAAAATAATTCAATGAGCTTAGCCATATGGGAAATGAAAATTAAAACCACAGTGAGATTCCCTTTCATTCCAATCACACTATAAGCTATTAACTAAGAAAAAAACCAGTGCTAGAGAAGATGTGGGGGAAGAGGAGCCTTCACGTACTCTTGATGGAAATACAGATGGCTACCACCACTGTGGAAAACTCAGTATGTGGATTCCTCAAATGCTTAAAGATATGTCTTCCCTATGACGCAGTCATATCACTATGGGACATATGTTTGAAGGAGAAAATACATGTTTATCATAACACAGCACATAATAGCCTAACACCAGAGTCAACTGAGGTGCCTAAGAACAGATAAACTGAGAAAGACATATATATATATATATGTATATATCTGTGTGTATATATATATGTGAGTATATATATAGAGAGAGAGAAGAATATGGAATATTACATAACCATAATGAAAGGTGAAATCATTCTATTTGCAAGAAAATGGATAGAATGACAGTACATTCTACTGAGTAGGACAAGCCATGCTCAATAAACAAAATATTGTATGTTTTCATTGTGGAAACTAGATCTGAAAGATACTCTTATTCATGGTCATGTATGTAAGTGTAAATATGTAAATTACACAAAATACGAATCTACATGAAAACACGAGTCTATTGGGGAGAAGAATGAGGAATGTGGTGAAAGAAAGAAGATGAATACTTATGTAAGACATTGCAAGTATATATGAGAACAGCACAGAGAAACTCAACAAAAGTTGCTGATCAATAATGGGATGGGAAAGAAGAGGAATAGTCTGTGAGCAGGTGGAGACGAGTAGGAAGAGGTATGCTTGGGGACAAGATAAAAGAGATTAAATACTGTTGAAATCGACTAAACTATGAAAACAGCACAAGAAAATCTGTTCAGAATGTTATTTCTTAGAGGGAAGAGTTCTGAGAGTAGTACGGGGGATGAAATTGATTGAAATGCAGTGTAAACATGTGCAGATACAATAAGAAAATCCCCCCATCCTGTGAAATTGAAGTAAGCCAGTAGTCAAAGAAGTAAAAATAGAACTATCAGAAGTAGGTGGATGGTCACCCAATATTTAACATAGGTTAATTTTTAGTAAAACACATGGAATATCATTTTCCCAGTTTCCTGCAGTATGTGTTTAAGTCATTTCAGATCATGCATTCCACAGAAATACAATAAATGCTTGCTCACTTTCTAAGTAAATGACTTCATGGGGATAATATTTTCCCCATCCAGTCATTGCATTTATTAGACAAACAAAGCTTTTTTGACCCTAGAAATTAATTTCTCAGTTTTAAAGTATCAGTTTTAGTGCATAATCTCTACATAGATTTATATTGGTTAACGTTGCTAGCACTAGTCATACTACAGTAACAATGAGAGTTGTACACTTAGGGAATAATAATTTAAATGGACTGGTTATTTCTCTGTACAAAGAAGCAAAATTTAGTGTAATCTGAAAAACATTGATATTTAGTTCACTAGTATAATTTCACCAATAAACTGCATTGCCCAGACCACTGCAAACTTCAGCAGTAAATAATAAATAAGTCAATTCAGTTATTCTGAACCACAGAGAACATCCAGATTGCAAGACTCTAAAAATCTTGCAATAAATTTCTAGCACTTTTCTTGATAAACTACAGCCATCAGTTTTGATACACACCTATAGACATACAGTATATTCCTAACCACTCATTAATTACAACTTTCAATCAGAACAGTAAAGTTCTGTTTTTCCTGGATAAATAGCAAAGTGGGAGACTGAGCATGTCAGGCTCATGTTTGCACACCTGACAAATGAGCCAGGCTTGTCCCAGCCACTTGCAGGTTATCAGCAACTCTTTCTTCCACACAGACCCAGTATCCCTCTTACATATATATATATATACATATATATATTATTTTTGATGGGATGAGGGCTTGAACTCAGGCTTGCCTTTGATCAGTTTGCTTACTCCTCTGGCACTCTACCACTTAATGCATGTCTCCAGCCTTGCGTTTTTGTTTCTTTATTTTGGAGCTGGAGTCTAGTGGACTTTATGCAGGCTAGTCTCAACACACCATCCTTCATTTATTAGCCCTTGAATAGCTAGGAGTATAGATGTGAGCTGCCATCACCTAGGCCTCTGAGAGTTTTTAAATGACAAATATGATCAACTATAGTATATTAATGCAATGGTAATTATTAATCCTTATTAGTTAACAACAAGGGGACCACTGAACGTATAAAATATGTAGGAGAAAAACACAAATGAAACATGTGTAAAGAAAGGAATTGTATTTACAGCAATTAATACAGATAGGTACAATTAATTGGTATGAACAGGAATGCTGCCCTATGGATAGGGAGACCACACCTGGGAATACTTGAGCAAGGAACAAAGCATGCACTAGCTTTGGTAAGTATACTTTAATAGAGAAAAGGGTGAACAGATAAAGGTATGAGTGGTGTGAGTTAGAAGAATTTGAAATTCTAGTCAGTTACACTTCTGGAATGAAGTTTGCTAATTCAGAAAGCTAGCAGATGAACAGAAGTTGCATCAGTCATGATGGTATATACATCTGTAATCATAGTGCACAGAGAAGACTGTGGCTAAAAGATTCCAAGTTCAGAACCAGCCTGGTTCACAAAGTTAACAAAAAAACTGAATACATATATACATCTATGAGTATATATATGTGTGTGTGTGTGAATATATATGTATATATATATTATCATCAAACATTACAATTGAGATACAAATGTCATAGTAAAGTGGCAATTTAACCAGTCAGGGCAATCTTCACAAATCACACTAACAAATGGTAAGAACCAGACATTACCTGAACCTTAGCCCATGCCTTGCATCAAAACTAATATTAGTAACAGCATTTTGAAGTCACAAAGCAATTTTGGGCATATTTTTTTTCAAAGAGGTGATGCAGATATTTGCCCAGAAGGCTTAAGGTTGAAATCACGGAACAGAAGAACTTTTGCCACAGAAATGACTTATTGCACAGGGCCTCAAATCGAGTTTGTTTAGGGTTGGAAAATTACAAATCTATTTCCATTTTGATAACTAGGAAGGTAGGCTATAGACATATCAGAGAGTCCATAGCATCACCCCATCCTTCTAGGAATTATTACACTGAATCCCAAAGGAATCTCTCTTTAAAAAACTCAGCAAATATAGATCCTGTCTATTCACGTAATTTCCCCGAGGACTAATATCTTGACTAGAAGTAATATTAATTGGGAGAATTGGAAGGGAGTAAATTTTTATGTATAAATTAAAGGAGTATATGTGAATGCTCAAAGGCCGAACTAATTCATAAGATCAAAAATAACAAAATAATAACCTGGCTTATTTTCAAAGATGATTTTTGGACTCAGTGGAAAAGAGAAGGTGGCCAGGATCTGATGACACCAGCCTGCCAGGAACACAGCAGAGAGGCTGGGCAGTCTGCAAGATAAATCAGGCTGTTTTGCCAGATCAGTGGTGGCAATTTGCCCAGTGGCCAGCTGTGTGATGTGGACAACAAGCCACTCCAGTCCTCATTCTTTCCAGATGGTGGAGTCTTTGGCTGCCTTATCAGTGGTCTTCAAGTGTATATAAATTCCTGCCTAGCCCAGACGTCATTCAGGAAATTATTTAGTCTCTCCCCTTGAATCTAGGCCTTAGGAAATTCTAGTTTTGTCTCTCTCAAAACTGGTGGTAATTAAGGGCGGTCTGAAAAAGATCTAGCCATCTGGGACATTGGTTCTACAACAATAAACGGGACTACTTATCCTCAATAGCATTCTTTAAAATCAGTACTGATGGGCCCCAGTAGCTCCCACTTGTAATTGTGGTTACTCAGCTTCTGGAGGCTGAGAACTGAGGATCATGCTTTGAAGCAAGAACAAGCAGCAAAATACATAAGACTCTTTATCTCCAATTATCTATAAAAATGTTATTTGAAGAGTACCTAGCTCAAAGGGTAGAATGCCAGCCTAGAGGAAAAAAGGCAAGGAATAGCACACAGACCCTGAATTCAGGCTCCAGTATTGGTAACCAATTCATCAATTAGTTAATTAATTAATAGAGCACTCTAACATTCATAAAAATTCTAGGAGAGTAAGTCAGCTTGCCAAGGGTTATCTATAAATTCAATGCAATACCCATCAATATCCCAATGTCATTCTTTAAAGAAATAGAAGAAGCAATCCAGAATTTCATATGGAGCAATAAAAGACCCTGTATAGCAAAAACACTTCTTAGCAGAAAGAACAGTGCAGAAGGAATCTCAATACCAAACTTCAGACTCTATCATAGAGCTATAGTGACCAAAACAGCTTGGTATTGGCACAAGAACAGGCCTGAAGAACAATAGAATAGAAGTGAAGACCCAGATATTAACCCACAGACCTATGGTCAGCTAATCTTTGATAAGAGAACCAAAAAAATAGAATGGAAGAAAGACAGCCTCTTCAACAAATGGTGCTGGAAGAACTAGTTAAGCACCTGCAGAAAACTAAAATTGGATCCTTCTTTGTCACCCTGCACTAGGATTAACTCCAAATGGATCAAAGACCTCGAAGTAAAAGCCGATACACTGAAAACATTACAAGAAGGAATTGGAGTTACTCTAGCTCTCCTTGGCACAGGTCGAAACTTTCTTAATAAGGACCAAGAATCACAATCAAATCAGAGAAAGGCTGGATAAGTGGGACTGCATTAAACTGCAGAGCTTCGTTATGGCAAAGGACATAGCTAGCAAATTAACTAGAAAGCCTACAGAGTGGGAGAAGATCTTCACTAACCATACAACTGACAAAGGCCTTATATCTAAAATATATCAATAGCTCAAAAAATTGAATCACTCCAAAACTAATCTCCAAAGAAACAACCATCCCATTGAAAGATGGGCCAAAGACTTAAAGAGAGTCTTCTCTGAAGAAGAAATAAAAATGGCCTATAGCCACATGAAGAAATGCTCAACATCTCTGGTCATAAAAGAAATGCAAATCAAAACAACTCTAAGATTCCACCTCACTTCAGTTAGAATGGCCAGGATCAAGAAAACTAATAACAGCAGATGCTGGAGGGGACGTGGCCAGGAGGGATCACTACTACACAGTTGGTGGGAGTGCAAACTCGTTTAACCACTATGGAAAGCAGTATGGCAGTTCCTCAAAAAACTAAACATAGAGCTCCCTTATGACCCAGAAATTCCACTACTTGGCATTTACCCAATCGTCCAGAAACAAGGACATACTATATCCACTAGCACAACGGTATTCACTGCAGCACTATTTACCATAGCAACCCAGATGTCCCTCAGTTGATGAATTGATCTACAAGATGTGGTATTTATACACAAGGAAATTCTATGCTGCTGTCAGAAAGAATGACATCGCGCCATTTGTAAGAAAATGGAAAGACTTAGAAAAAATCATATTAAGTGAACTAAGCCAGACTCAAAGGAACATAGGCCCAATAGTCTCCCTCATTTGTCATAATCAGTAGGAACCCTGGGCTCCCCTAACCGAGATTCACAATAGAACAAAATCTGGATACATAAGGCCAAATAGTATAATGCTAAATGTAAGGACCTCCAGGATATAGAAACAAAAGCCATATAATGAGTGATTGTTGTCCTTGATATACTATGTTATCTCTCATCTCTTTTACTATCCTTTGGTTATCTCATATTGTGACACTATTTCACCTTGTTATCTGACATATTTTATATACGCTTACTTGGTTGTTTGAAATAGGAGAGGGAAGGGTGGAAATCAAGTTGTGAGGGATGAGGGGAGGGAAATGGGAAACAGGACATGAGAAAGGGTATCAATATTTGTGAAATAATGCACATTCTATCTGATGAATATAATCTAACCCTTCTATTAATTACAATAAAAAAATATATGAAAATAAAAAAAGTCCACAATCTTGTCCAATACATTGCCATATTAGTAGCTGCCACATACATTTTTTTTAAGGGGCAAGGGTCGTTTATTTCCAGTTCGAACCCGGACCTCTGTGCAGTCGTTGCAAAGTGCTGAGAGGTCCTGAGCCAAGATTTTACACAGCTTTAATAATCATGTACAAACAAGTTACAGCTACAGGCTCATGACTGGATAACATTTAGTTTGACATTTAGTTTGATTCATGAGTGTATTTCTGATTGTTTTGGGTATAGGTGACTAACTGTTGGGCCCTGGTGACTGACCGCTGGACCCTGTAAACAGGCCATTTCCTGGAATTTATGTACATTAATTGTTTTCTGGAATAGATGTTTACCATAACTACTGGACCCTAGAGCTTTCACTTCCCAGAACAAGGTGGGCCAGTGGGGGTTTTTTAGCTTGTCCATTCACAGAAGTTATTTAGCTTATTTAAAGTGGCTTCAAAGTTTTTTTTTTCTTTGGAACAAGTGATAACAGGGTCTTTTAGCAAAGCTCAAAAATATGCTTGCTTTGCAGGCTTACTGGCATTTCTCTATGAGGTCCTTACCAATGACTCTTCCTTTCTTCTTCCATTCTTACCTATGGCTGTCATAAATTAGGACTTTTCTGTTACCATGGTAGCACCTCAGTGTCTGCCACACAGTTTCATTAGCAGTGGTTTTCATTTTTCAATTATAATGTATATCTAACACTTACTAGCATTATTGCAAACTGTATAAAACTATGCCCATCCACCAGTCCATTAAGTGGTAAATAGTTAGGTAATTGGTATTTAAAATGCATCCTTAGGTGCAAAAATCCTTACATAGGTGTTATGTATGTGTTGAAAATATTTATAGCCAAATCAAAACCATAGATTGGTGTTTTGTGTGAATGGAGAACAAATTCTCATGTGATTTTTTTTCACGATTACAATGAAATTGTCATCATGTGTTCAGTAACTGATCTGATTTGGATAATAACAAAGAATAAAGTAAAGCATCTACTGTACAACCAGATTTTCTTCCTGTGAAGAGACCTTAATAATCTCCTTTTTCCATTTTTAACTCATAGGCAATGATTCCAAGGATACTCACTTTTATTACATTATTAATTCCTTAAGTATTTTCATTAAGCCTAAAGTAAGCCATTCCAAGATTCAGTATTTTACAGAAATGAGTATTGTCTGTGAGAATCATTTCAGTGAGAAGCCCATGATTAGCTCTGAGGTTCCTATTAGCCATGGCAACAAGGAAAAGAGTATGTGCTCCATGTGCTCCATGATAGTTACTATTTGTAGATTTGAAGCCTACAAATAAAATATAAAGCTGGAGGAAATTCATTTCCTGACCTAATGCCTATTCACATAAATACAAAGTGATTTACAAATGGTAGCATAAAAACACAGTGATACATAAATGAACTATTTTAAAGGCTATTTGATTTCCTCACTGCTATTTTTAAATGTATTCTTTGATGAGCAGAATCATATTGGTACTTAAATTTCTAAGGAAATTATGGAATAATGATAACTAGGTAATAGTGAAAAGGCAATTCATTGCAGCCTAGCAGATTTCTTTGAAATACATCACAACAAAGGAGAGTGGCTAAAGGAGCTGGATGCTTATTTGCATTCTTTCTACTAATGGGAACAGGCAGCCAGAGATGAGCTTCTTGTTGCCTGTCCCACTTTGACATTGCAAGATTGCACCCTAGACAAGTTAGAGGTCCAATTGTGTCATTATTGTCTATTTACATCCAGTAGCCTATCACATTTCTTACAGATACATACTGCTTCCTGAAAAACTAAACAGCAGTGTGTTTATGATATAAAAAAATGTCATAATGCTATTATAACAAGTGGGTACCTTCTTTCTAGCTCCATGGATGCTCCTGAAGTACAAAATCAAGCTTTGCAGAAAGATCATCCAAACTTATGGGATACAGGGAGGCAAATAGTACTTCTGAGAAAAGGCATTTGGTTCCATTTGAGAACAAAGAGTATCTGGTCAAAGTGGGCCACAATACAAGGAACTGTCTACTGGAGTTCTCTAGGGAGGAGAAAGTTTAATGACCTAAATACTAGCATTCTGTAATTAGCATACTAGCTATTTGTGGATAAGTACATGCATTGGAAGTGCTTAAGGGCGCTGGAGCAGACGGGTTCATTTACCTAGTTTTAAAGATACCCTCCCTAAATCTAATGCAGATCATCGATTTATATGCTTTATTTAAAAAGGAAGAATTCTTTTATGTACAGATTGTATGGCAATTAGTCCAACACTCCTCGCAGATTATGTTACAAACAGCAAGAAAATTCAAAAGAAAAAATGTCAGGATGCATACATTTCTCTTTAAAGTAGTGCGTGCGTGTGTGTGTGTGTGTGTGTGTGTGTGTGTGTGTGTTCTTTCTGCAAACAGACACTGAAACTGAGAACTAATATATAGTAATCTCCATGACACAGCTAACACAGCCTATTTGAGGATATTTTATTTAAATTGTAATAGCAGATGGGGGGACCTACTGTCATTATATCCTCTTACTATCATGTACCAGAGGCTTTGTAATAGGCCCTAGAAATCTAATAGCATGAATAGCCAAAGTTTTCTGTAGAATTGTGTTTTTAGCATAGCATCAATTGAAAAGGCATCCAGAGAGACATTTCCAGCCACACTCTCTATAGTTAAGATTTAATTCCAGAAGACAAAGGTTTCTCAACCCAGGTGATAGTGAGGTACCCACAAAACCTGAGATCTTAAAAACTCTGGCCACAGTGGTTCTATTCTGTGGTCTCTTGTTGGAAAGTATGTTGATTCACAATATCAGCTTGATGATAGGGGGACTGGAAGAGGAGAGAGATTGTCAGGGTGAATAGGGGTTGATATGTTTGCTCTCTAATCAGTGTCACTCAATCAGAGTGTGTGGCACAATTAGCATCTTATTATGGTGTTTGCTTTCTTGTCTCTTTGTACCGCATAATTTGGTTCTTTATTATACCATTTCATGCACTTTAGCTGCTTCATGTAGCACTCATTTCTTTGGAAGTCACTTTTCAGAAAAACTGTGTAAGAGAAAGCTCCAGCTGAGAGAGAGAAAATACCTTACAGAAAGCACCCCAAGTTCTCACTCACAGCTACAGATTATATAAATAAGTATGTCAAGTTTACTTTGTTTATAACAAATCAGAAACAGCAAAATAATAGATCATGAAACTTGTTCTAGGTTAGCCGAAAAACGGCACATTCAGAGTACTGAAAAATAAGGGTGCATAGCGAGGGAAGAGAAAAATATGCTACAAACCTGAGGTAGAAGAATATCAAAGGGATAACATTATTCTTAGGTCACATTCTCAAAAGATGGATGTGACGGCATGAATTCAAGTGCAAGTAATTTATTAAGAAAGTGCACCTTAGAGAAATGAGCAAAGCAGAAGCGAGGTAAAAGAAGGAAGTATGATTTCAAGAACAATTCTAGCCTTAGCCTTATCCTAGCCTCAGCCTTAGCCTGCATGAAAGATGTTGTGTTTATTGTACCTGATAGGAAAGGAGCTTGGATTGCTTTTGTGTTCCTTTCTCAATCATTCATTGATTTGTGTTGGGGTGGGGGTTGGGGGAGAGAAGAGGCCTGCATAAAATGGAAGGACCGATAATCTGGCAGGCAGGAAATACTAAATAAAACAGAAAACAACAAAATACATTTAGCACTTAAAGATAAGGAACCTAAGGGGCTAAAGGGGCATTACATCAAGAACATAATGTATTTTCAGACATATTAAAGTATATTGTTCTTAGGTTTTTGAGGTTATATGAAAATACATTTTATTGATACTTAGAAGTTATATTTTTCAGAGAATGGTAAATAAATGTATTAAAGGTACTTTTTAAAATTTTCTTTTTTTTTTTTTGCCAGTCCTGGCCTTTAGCTCAGGGCCTGAACATAGTCCTTGGACTTTCTCAAGGCTAGAGCTCTACCACTTGAGCCTCAGCACCACTTCTGGCTTTTTTCTATGTATGTGGTACCGAGGAATCGAACCCGGGTCTTCATGCATGCTAGGCAAGCACTCAACCACTAGGCCAAACTCTCGGCCCCTTTTTAAAATTTTCTTAGCACACTTTGTATGGGAAGAATCTTTTCTCACTCATTTGTTAATATTTTTAGAAAGATCCATATTTAGATTTCTGAAAGCTAGGTTGATACACTTAGATGACTGGGAAAATGATTTTAAAACAAGGCCTAATCTCTAGTGACTGTACATCTGTGTCAAAAAACAATCACATAATCTGGCATGATTAAAAGGTTTACTGATCAGAGCACTACAGCCGAGGGCCAAATACAGGAAAGTCTGATTTAGTTTTCTGCTTCATAAATACAAATAAAGACTGGCACATAGACTATGGAAAGCAGTTATTCTTAGGCAACTTAGATCCAGTACAATTTTGAACAAAAAATGTCCAGTAACAAACCAATCCCTGGAAAACAAAGCTATAAAACAGAATTTTCTAGCCCCAGTATGTCAGAGTTTTGAATTTTACAGCTATGCAATTGAAGCAAATGTAAACGATAGTATTATTGGGGTAATCTATGAAATAATTTTAAACACCATAAGTTTCTAGATCAAGCTCACAATGTAAGTCTACATGAAATTAGGTGAAAGGATGATCAGTATCATAAACAACTTTACAATGACATTGTAAAGATATTAGCCATCTCTAGATATTTTTCAGAAAGAATGATTGATTTTATGTCTCTAGAATATGGAAGAAACTCATTAGATCTTTGAATGAGTAAATGTAGATAAAATGGATCAAGTTAAATGAATATTCAACAATTAAAAATAATAATTGTAGTGATGTATATGCTATCTGCGAATATATGCAACAATTATAATGATTGTGATGTATATGCTATCTGCAAAATATTATAATTTCTAAACACATTCCTCTGAAAAAAACTTCACTGAACCAAGATAGAAATATACTTTAGTATGCCAGTTTGTTAAACATATAATTCATATGGTTATTTGTGAAGTGCTTGATTAGAAACTTTGCAGTTTTCTTAAAGTTCTTTTCTTTTGGGACAAATGAAAACTAAAATCACTTGGAAGATAGAATCATGACACTTCAAGATAGACACCCTAACTTATCATTTTCCTACTTGGTGCCAATAAACCAGCAATTTGGGATCAGGCCCAAATTGTTCAAGACACTGTTTTATATGTTATCACTATTATTGGTATTTTTGATTCAGGAAGCAATGCCCCTCAACCAAAACAGAAAAGTATCAATGTCTCTATTTTTTTTTTCTGATCCTGGGGCTTGAACTCAGAACCTGGGCACTGTCCCTGCACTTTTGTGCTCAAGGCTAGAGCTCTACCACTTGAACCAGAGCTCCACTTGCAGCCTTTTTCATGGTTACTTTGAAATGAATCTCACAAATTTTCCTGTGGAGGTTGATTGTGACCCTTAATCTCTAGATTTCAGCCTCTTGAATAGCTATAATTACAGGCATAAGTCACCAGCATCATACTGTTGTCTCTGTTCTTATTAAAGTATTTAATGTATTTAATGTTCAGACTGATCCACACATGCTAGAAATGTGAACTTGAAGAAACTATTCCTTCTTCTTTATGACTTTTCCATTCATTCATTCTTTTTAATCTTTACTTTTTATCCTTGGAGAGATTTCATATAGAAAAGGTGAATATTATGCTATGTGAGTTTTGTCAGACTTTTATAAGGTGAATACTTTTGTGCAGCTAACTAAATTCCAGGTGAAAATATCTTGTGAGTGACAACCAGAATCCCATGGTTAGTGCAAAGGCCAAAAGTTCAAAATGCAGGTGTAGTGAGAACAGCAACAGAGTGGTAAAAAAAAATGCCCAAATGAAAAGAATAACTAAATGTACCCCCAATGAAGTATCATCTTTGTTCTTGGAAGAAAAGAGCAGGTCGATTTTTTTTTATGTTTCAGGAAGAGGATTCTCTTGAAGAAGGTCAAAATGATACTTTAAGATTAGAAATAGTGACATTTTATAATCCCATCATGTGCTTTCCATAGATAATTATAAAGAACAACAGTGAATTATTTAGTCTACTTTTTAAAAAAAAAACTGCAAAAGAGGTAAAGCATTTTTATTTAGTATTGGCTAGATTTGGAAGCAAAGAATATTACCCAAAATCCTTGAAGTTGTACCTTTTTGCTACAAAAATTAATCTGCAGTAGGCATAGTTAAAATGTTTCTTTGGAACAAGCATTTCTAAAATCCTGCCAGGCATGTAAGTTAATAAGAGTATTTTATTTGTGTATCTCCTATGCTCTATTCACAATTGAAATCATACTTGTAGTTACATAGAAAGAGTTCTAGCACATGAGAATGATGAAAGGGAGTATATTCTTTTACCAATATTTGCTTATCAGAGAACTAGACATGAATATGCAAATATGTTTTGGAATTAGAGACTTACACTGAGGGATATCTGTATCTAAAGCCATGTGTTTAGCTTTGAAAATTTACTATATACTTTAATAGATACGTATAATTATTCAGAAACAAACAAGTTGCTAATACAAATTCAGATGAGTCATAAGTGTAACCTATGCATTGGCTTTTATTACTGTGAAAATAAAAAAAAATCTCCAAAGTATTTGTATTGATCATATGTTGAAATGATAACATTTGGGCTACAGTGGTTTAAACAAACTATATTATTAACATTACTTTGTTTCTTTTTTTTCTCTTTCCAGTTTGTTCCTAGAAATTTTATATTAGATCTGTGGTTTTTAATAGTGATTTAATTTATTCATGCTTAGACTACTATGGAGCTCCCATCTTTTTTGAAAAATTAGAGGATACTCTTGAATACTAAGCTGTTCTGAGTTCTCTTGCAAATTACTCATTTTTTATCTGTTTCATGGCAGATTTTCTTTTCTTCATTGGAATGTAGTTATTTATGTAAAAAGCAGTTCTCACTAAAGTACAAGTGTTAGGAAGTCAGGCCTTTGCACTTTTATCTCTATTTCAAGAGAAGAGGAAAGGGAAATTTTAAAATATTAAATTCTAAGCTTTTCAGTCTGTCACCTTTTCCCTTCCCTTCCTATCTTCTCTTTACCACCAATTTCCATAATATTGTCCAAAGTGGTTAAGCACAGCTTCTAGCCCAATCCAATCAATTACTATTTCATAAATCATATTTTATTAGAACAGACCAATGATCATTCATTTATGTGCTCCCAGATGACTATATGGGTTATAGTAACACAGATCTATACTTTATATGTTGACCAATGGCCTTCAAATCCTAAAATAATTTGATTTGGCCTTTCATAGGAAACATTTATTAATTGGGAGGTGGATTATGTCATGATTTACAATGTATCCTTTCATTTTGTACCTTTTAGCCAAACTAAAAATTATGTTCTAACCTGAAGAAATAACAAATCCTTTTGCAGGCCACCCTGGCCAGTCTGTTTAACACTGTGTTTCATCACAGAAAATCATTTCTGGAATAAGAATATGGGAATCCTTTGTGACTGTTTCTCTAAAATTAAAATACCTGTGCTTAGAAGAAATTGTGATTATGTCCTCTACTTGACAATCTGAAATAGGGACCAGCCCTGAAAGTTACGTTTTTAGCAATGTCTCCAGAGCTCAAGATTTCAATACGTTTGCCTAAAACACCCACTGTGGTATTTCCAATGTCCAAAATATCCTCATGGAGGAAAAAAAAAGGATACTTATCTTCTGGGAAGTAGGCCAGTAGGAAGGTTCTAATAAGTAGGTACTGGGGATGAGAAAGCATTTTGTCACTCTTTTAGAATCCTACTATGGACATTAAAGTTAAAAATACCAATGCAGATAAATACCATTATTGATATGTTTTATCAGCACAAAGCTGTTTTTGATTTCTTATTTTATATTATACTTTGAACATAATTTACATGTCAAAGAAAGGAAAAGACATTTAGCATTTAGCATGTTTTGAGTCCCTTTCCAGTTTTCAGATAAGTCTAATGCTGACTTCACAGATTGAGTTTGGTAGTGATATCTCCTTTATGTTTTATAGATGAGTTTGAGGAATATTGATGTAAATTGTTCTTTAAAGTTCTAATAGAATTCAGTATGAAACACTCAAGGCCTGGGCTTTTCTTAGTTGGGAGGTTTGTATTTTACTTCTATTTCAATTTTATAACTAGTTATAGATCTGTTCAAGTGGTTTGTATGCTTTGTACATTGAAGATACTTAGGAAAGCACTCTTCCTTTGATCACTGAACTGTGAAGTTTAAAATACATAAACAACAAGCAAAGAAAAGTTTGTTTGCATACTACCATGTGTGCATACACATAGATATGCTATCCAATAATTTGGGAATGGATTTTTATTCAGTGTTAGCCCTTTAAGCCTTGAGGTACATGTGACCTAACTCAGTCGTTATCAAAACAGATTGAAGTGATGTGTCTCAAGGTGGTTGAGGTCACCACTCCACAAAGGCCCTTAAGTAATCATGTACCAGGCCCGTCACAATATATTACTAGAATTGCAAGACGTCTCTGCCAGGGAAAGCCATATAGATGGGCATACCGAAATGAAGTCCTTCTGGTAATAAAACACACTTCGAGCATATGGAAATGTGTCTCTAATCAGTGCCTTAAGTAAAAACAGACAGACTTGTACGCAAGTGCATCATTGTTAGCTGTGTGCACTCTGAGATAATTTGAGCTGTGTAGCTCATTTAGCAGTTTGTCATCTAGGAGAGAAAGAAATGACAAAAGGAGGAGCCAAATAACATCTGTTTACATGAAAGATTCCTTCCCATTTGGCAGAGAAATTTGGAATTTTGTTAACAGTATGAGCTTTAATTTTGTATTTTAATAGTATTGATTTCAGAACCTGCTTTAAAAAAAACTCATCATGTGCCCTACTGTGGATGAATGGATACAGAAAATGTGTACACAATGGAATTCTACATAGCCAACAGACAAGATAAAATAATGGCATTCGCAGGGAAGTGCATGAATCTAGAGCAATTCATGTTGAGTGAGACAAGTCAAGACCTAAGGAACAAAAGGAGCATTGGAATCCTTAATATGTGGCTATTAAATCCAAAGAGTACAAGAGCAAGGACTCAATATTTGCAGATCCAATGTTATGGACATGGTATTGGAAATATAAACATAACTATATAGACATAAAAACCTATGACTCTATAGACATAATGTTTTATTTCATAAACTAATATATATCTATGACATACAAACCCTTAGCCTAATTTTGATTAAGTTCTAAAAACTAAGTGCCAGTGCTTGTATATAGAGATTCCCTTCTTGAACACTTATTTGTTAAAACTGTCATTTGAAATATGATATAAAAATCAATGTTAATAAATTCTTTAATGAAAAAGAAAAAAATGAATCATGATTATAAATGCAAGCAGGAGCATGGCTAATATGTGATAGTATTTCTTTCTAAAATACCTCGACTTAAGAGGTACTTTCCTTTCAAAATGTTGTGAGAATATGGTATTTATGAGCCTTTTCTTGTTTTAATAGCAAATTAGCTATAATATAAAGTTTATGTGAGGGCCAGGAGTTTGGCCTAGTGGAAGAGTGCTTGCCTAGCATGCACGAAGACCTGGGTTCAATTCCTTGGTACCACATACTTAGAAAAAGCCAGAAGTGGTGCTGAGACTCAAGTGGTAGAGCTCTAGCCTTGAGAAAAAGCCAAGGACAGTGCTCAGGCCTTGAGCTTAAGCCCAGGACTGGCAAAAAAAAAAAAAAGAAAAAGAAAAAAAATAATAAAGTTTATGTGAAAATTAAGTTATCTTAATTATAAATATTGTTATAAGATTCAACTAATAGCATATTAAAAGTGTTTTTGCATACTTTTATTAATGAATAAAATAAAAGTACCTAACTTTATAATAGCATAAAAGGCCTCTGACTTTCCATATTTTCTCCTTTTCTAGGAAATAATTCCAATATTTATAAACCTGATGCTACTTATATATTTATCAACACAAAGTTCTCCCCTGTAATTTGAACCTCAGAGGACATCCATGCATTCACTTTTACATTATCTTCATTTCCATAATTACAACCTTACATAAAACTTTGATTAGAACAGGGAGTGTTACATTACCACAACACTTACATTTTATATTAACTAATGTTAGGTGATACTAAAATTCCATTTATCTTTTCTCCCTTGTACTCTTTCAATCGCTATTTTCTTTACAAATGAAAACTATGTATGACATAAATATATTTAGAAAGATTTCACTATTGCCAAATACATCACCATGTGGAAACTGTTCATAACTGGACAACGATAATATTGTTAATATATCTACAACAAGTAAGAATGCTCAAGTAAGAACTGGGTGTCAGTGACAATCTCATATACCCGTGTAGGAGCTCAAACTTTGCCTGTGAGACACTACTGGCTTTATATGCTAGAGCAACCATTTCACTGACTCTGGGCAGTATTTTGTAATGAAAGCTCTAGAATAATTTTTGTTTCCATACTTAAAAAGTGCTCCATTTCTAGAAACTCACATGTTAGTAATCAAACCCAAAAGACTGAAATTATCCTGGATTATTTTTTCCAACATCCAACACACATTTGGACAGCATCATCCTCCTCTCTCTTACTTTCCACTCTCAATATCCACATCAAACCACTCACATATGGTGGCGCTCAAATGATTGCAGAAACACTGTGACTTTCCCCAATACAATAGTTCCACATACCACATCAGTGTGTGCTTTTGAATGTTTAAATGAAGTCGTTCTCTCCTTTGCTAATTCTCTCTAATGACTATGCGTCATAAAGACTTAAATCCCTTGAGCACTCATATACCATCCTTACTCCTGAATTCAGATACTTTCATTCTAAAACAGTTTTCTTTTGGTTTATTATGACTCAACCACTTTAATTCTGCCTATCATACTCTTTATTTTGGTTACATAATTTCAACTTAAATGTCAACATTTCCTTGACCACTCTGTGGAGACACTCAGAATTATGTCATCTTATATTACTAGTAATTTTTTCACTTCTACATTTTGTGTACCCAGCTCATACAACATGCCCCTTGAGAAATCAAGTATTTCTATCTAGTTGTCAGGGTTGGACTGGAAATGAAATGGAACAAGATACATGGGGTGATAACACAGATCTTTCAAAATGTGTAACTATTAGGTTTTGTGTAAAAACCTCTTGTCGTTGCCATTTTGTTAAAATAAAGACTATACTTAACACTTGAAAAAAATCTTTACTTGAACAATAGTAACTTCCTTAAGCATAAACTTTTCTTTTTACAGTGTAAGTAGTTCACACATAGTATTTGTTTTGTAATGCCCTCCAATACGCAACTTTTAGAATGGCAAGCCAACTCGAGCTTGTATGTAAAAATGATTTCTTCTTTTTATTCTATAAACCATCCTGAGATTCTAGAGACTACCAGAATTGACTGTCTCTGTAGGACAAGGGACCTGAAGAATGTAAACAATGAGGATTTGAGAATCTGAAGTGGCAGGTTGAGACTGAAAGCAGTCTGGATTCACAGGCAGTTTCTAACACTGGCTGCTGAGTTTCAGATAACAACTTACGTCTGACACCTCTCACTGTCCTCATGACACTATTTCCCACAGTTATGCAAAAGTCTGAATAAGCTAATGAACAGAACTTACCCAGCACAATAGTTTAGCATGTGACTGATGTTCAGTTTATAGTACTTCTTCTTTAAGTGTGATAATGAAAGAGAAACTTGGGATCCCATTATAACCTTCTATCCCTGAGCTAATAAATGAGCTTAGGCTAATTTTATTTTTGTTTAGGGTTCATTTCATTTCATTCTTATTTCTAGGGGTGCCAATGTACCTACACTGTCAATTACAAAGCCAAAATGAATTATAAAATAAATAATAATGGCTTAGAGATAAGGAAATCATTAAAAAGAAATAATCACATTAGTAGTTTGGCTCCTTTTGTGCAAGTGTGTGTGTGTGTGTGTGTGTGTGTGTGTGTGTGTGTGTGTGTGAGAGAGAGTGTGTGCGGGTTTGGGACTTGAACTCAGAACCCAGGCCCTGCATCTGAGCTCAGTTCAAGGCTAGTGCTTTACCATTTGAGCTATAGTTCCCCTTTTGGCTTTCTGGTGGTTAGTTGGGGATAAGAGTCACCTGGGTTTTCCTGTATAGGAACAGTGATCCCTAGATCTCAGGCTACAAAAGAGTTGCTTTATAAATAAAAAAGTTCATCTACAAAAGATTAATAAGCCAGGCCCAGTTGCTCAAGCCTGTAATCCTAACTACTCAGGAAGTTGAGATCTGAGGATCAAGGTTCAAAGCCAGCCCGGGCACAAAAAGACCTAAGACTCTTATCTCCAATTAATCTCTAGAAAGAAACAGAAAGTGGGGCTTGGCTCTCTGGCGGGGCAGTAGCCTTGAGCTGAAGAGCTCAGGGACAACACCCAGGCCCAGGGGTAGGACAGTAGCCTTGAGCTAAAGAGTTCAGGGGCACCATACAGGCCGAGCTCAAGCCCCTTGGCCCGCCCCCACAAAAAAAAAATTAACAAGAATTGGAAATGTGAATACTGTCTAGAATGCTAAGGAAT
Organism: Megascapheus bottae; assembly: GCF_031878675.1. Classification (NCBI taxonomy): domain Eukaryota; kingdom Metazoa; phylum Chordata; class Mammalia; order Rodentia; family Geomyidae; genus Megascapheus; species Megascapheus bottae. Next base: position 55,522,384 of record NC_143511.1, read on the forward strand.
TTGTTCAGGAATTGTTGCTATGGTTCATTAAACTCAGTATAAAAACCTTAAAATATTTCTGCCTCAAAGGGTTGTCCATACATAAACACATATTATTACAATGCCAACGAATGAATTGCTTGATTCTGCTGCAGCCACGGTCTTTTCAACAGCTCTCATAGCAAACAAGGCCAGTGCTGTCTTTGCATTGTTTCCCTCTCAAGTGATTCAGATTGCCATGTAGAAGACTAAGGATCAAAATGGGAAAATAGAAGAAAGTAAACAGTGTCATTTCTCTAAGTTTTAGTCAACGTATGTCTCTTACAAGCAAAGTTAAAATAATAGTCCAAGCAATAACTTGAAAAAACATTCAACTTTCTCAGCAACTCTGTCCAAAATCTGGTTGCATTATTCTCATTTCTTCCTTTCAATGTGATGCCCATTTGTCCTCAGATCTAATTCATAAGGACAAGCAATTATATAAGAAATGACATGCATAGCACTTAGCTCCCAGATAGGACCTACTAAACCAGTTGCAAGTTGTAATGTACAATCAGTGACTACTATTGGTTATTATGGGCAGAGAGGAACAAGATACTTATATATCTATGTATTTTTGTATCTATCTATCATTTCTGTGTGTATATGTGTAACCATATACTATATGTGTGTGTGTGTGTATATATACACATATACATTTTCTAAATATTATTATTAAATATATAACATATTACACTCAAGGGAATATCAAAGACAATGTTTTCTGGTGAGTCATGGGGCTTGAACTCTGGGCCTGGGTGCTGTCCCTGAGGTCTTCAGCTCAATGCTACTTCCCTGTCCCTTGAGCCACAACACCACTTCCAGTTTTCTAGTGGTTAATTGGAGCTAAGAGTCTCACGGATTTTAGTGCCCGGGCTGGCTTTGAACCTTGATCTTCAGATCTCAGCCTCTCCTGAGTAGCTAGGATTACAGGTGTGAGCCACCACACTGGGCTTCCTGTTCATTCTTACATATCATGTTTCCTTTATTCAAAGACTTTTTCATATGTTAATATGGGAATTTATTTTGAAGGTAGTGGATTTGAATTTGTGTGTGTGTGTGTGTGTGTGTGTGTGTGTGTATGTGTGTGTGTGTTTCATTAGGCTTCAACAAAGAGGTTCACATTTGTGTCACTTTTTCTTTTCTTTTCTTTTCTTTTTTATTGTCGAGGTAATGTATGGAGGGGTTACAGTTACATTCGCCAGACAGTAGGTGCATTACTTCTCACACATTGATATCCCTTCTCCTGTTTTTGTCCCTACTTCCCTCCCAATCATCATTTTTTCTATATCCCTACAAAAACAGTTACATGGTACTTAAGTTTGAACACCAGGTATCATTTTTGCTAGATCAGACCCTACTGCTCAGTCACACTTCTGACCTTTTTGTGTATGAATTACTTACGTGCTCTCTACTTCTGCCCAGTAGGTATCTGGAACCATATTCCTCCCAATCTCAGCCTCTTGTGGAGTTTTCAATTACTGGTAAACCCACTACACTGGTTAAGAAACAGTATTTTGAGCTCTTCATCCTATGCCACCAGGATACCTGATCAACCCAATCCTTATCTACCAAGTATTAGAATTATAGATATTTCATTTTAGTGATAAGATCTTGCTAACTTTGGTCCACATTGTTGTCAAACTTGTAATCCTTTTCCTTCACCTTCTAGGAAACAATCACAAGCATTCTTCATAATGATCTGCTGCATAAAACTTATTCCCACTAACTGTGTCTTTCAGTTTTGACACTCTTGTTGTGCATTCTTATAAACTTTTAGTTTCTTTTAATGACTAAATGGGGTTGCATTGTATTTATACTAGGATTTGGTGCTTAATTGAATGTTTGATTTTCTTCCAGTTTTTCAAAATTCTGAAGAAAACATAAAAAAATAAGACATATGCAAGTTTTTGCATGGATATATGTTTTCATTTTCCTCACAAATATGCAGAAGACCAATTCTTTATAAATATGGATAACAGATATGATTCAAAAAATTGACCCCTGGGCCTGGGAGTTTAGCCTAATGGAGTGCTTGCCTAGCATGCATGAAGACCCAGGTTCGATTCCTCAGTACCACATACATAGAAAAAAGCCAGACATGGTACTGTGGCTCAAGTGGTAAAGCTCTAGCCTTGAGAAAGCCCAAGGACAGTGCTCAGGCCCTGAATTCAAGGCCCAGGACTGGCAAAAAAAAATCACAACTGTCTGTAAGTTAGTGGTAATTCTTGAGTTTTTTAGTTGGTCTCAATACAAGGAATTGCCAGTCTTTGCCATTGTAACCATTTACTCATTCCACAGCGATAAGCATTAGTACTCAATTCTCATTTTTTTCCAGTTCCCAAGCATCTAGTTGATTGGTGAAAAATTTTAAGATGCCCTAGTGCTGAGTACACATAATGATCATATGTGATACAACTAATAAGGCAAATGACTTTTGCTTTTCCTGTATGATTTTACTATACAATAGGCATGGCTATTTTTTGTGTATGTCTTTTTCAATTCTCTGTGTTGTGTCTGAATGCATATGTGCTTAGGAGCATCTGTGTGTTTACCTCCTGTTGTAAAATTCCAACCTGTTTGACCTCTTTGAACAACAGTTTGTCTACTATATTGATGAATTTCCTCTTGCTGTTCCACTTCCCTGAATAAAGTTTGGAAAATGCTTCCAAACTGAAGACAAAGTTATTGGAGGTCTTATTTCCATTGTATTCTTTTTTAGATTCTATTATTACCTATTGCTTAATGCTTAAAATCAAATGTTTATTATTTTTTGTCCAGTTTTCATGATGGTTAAGAAACAATGACAAGCCTCCTTTCAGCTAGAACTGGAAGTTGTAAGACATTTTTGTATATGTCTACTTTTTCAAAAGCCATACATACATCACTTAATTTTGGCCAAAGTATAAATAAAAGTCAGTCATTCCGGCATCTTTTCTAAAGAGAGATTTCTCAGAAAAACAAAGAATGGTCAATAGACACATGAACAGATGTCCACATCTATGGCTATAAAACAAAAGCAAATCAAGGTGCTGTTAGCTCATATTTATAATCCAAGCTACTCAGGATGCTGAGATCTGAGGCTCACAGTTCCAAGCTATTCCTCATGCAAAAGTCTGTGAGATTCAACTGCAATTAACCACGAAAAAAAACAGAAGTGGTGCTGTGGCTGAGCCGTAGCCTTGAGCTGAAGAGCTCAGGTACGATACCGAGGCCCAGAGTTCATGTCTCACAACTGACATAAACCAAAAGAAAGAAAGAAAAAAAAGAAAAACAAATCAAAACAAAATTGGAATTACATTTTCCATCTTATCCCAGTTACAATGGTCATTATCAAAAATACTAGCAGTAACAGATGCTGGTGAGGATGTGGTCCAAAGGGAATGCTACCACATTGTTGGTGGGAATGTAAATTTGTTCAACCACTCTTGATAATATGGAGTTTTCTTCAAAAAACTAAACTTAGAGCTTCCCTATGACCCAGTACTTTACACCAGGGCACTTATCTAATTGATCACAAATTAGGCCCCACTAAAGGTATCAGCACAACCATGGTCATTGCAGCATTTTTTACTATAGCCGAGACATAGAATCAATCCTGATGCCCCTCAGTGGATGAATGGATCAAGAAAATGTGTTGTGTATATACACAATGGAATTCTATGCTTCCATCACATGATATATCAGAATGATACTGCCCCATTCTTAAGGAAATTGAAAGACTTAGAAAAAATATATTAAGCAAAGTAAGCCAGATTCAAAGAAACATAGGGTACATAGTTGCCCTCATTCATAGTAATTAGACTGTGCCTATAAATCTAATAGTAAATACAATGGGTGGTATAAAGCAAAAAAAAACCCTATTCTTTGACATTATAAATTAAACAGGACTCCAAACATTTATACAGTAAGATCAAAGGAGGAGAGTCTTTGGAGAGTATCACATAGGCTTCATAGCTATTTGTATATGACCATATAATATGTTGTTTATCAAAATGGACTCCAAGAAATAGATCTGAGGTTTTTTTATTTTACTTTTATGATTTTGTTTTGTTTTTCCCCTTTGTCACTCTTCTTGTGTTCTGTGCTAATATAGCAGTGATACTCCGGAGCCATTATGTTAGAAATGAACTATACAACTTGGGAGAGGGGGTTAGGGTGGGAAAAATTAGGAATAAACAAAGGAAGGAGTGATACTGTTTAAAAGGAAATATAGGGCCGGGAGTTTGGCCTAGTGGTTAAAGTGCTTGCCTATCATGCACGAAGACCTGGGTTCGATTCCTTGGTACCACATATATAGAAAAAAGCCAGAAGTGGTGCTGAGGCTCAAGTGGTAGAGCTCTAGCCTTGAGAAAGTCCAAGGACAGTGCTCAGGCCCTGAGCTCAAGCCCAGGACTGGCAAAAAAATAAAAAAAGAAGGAAATATATTCATTACCTGATCTCTATAACTGTAAATACTCTATGCCATGCCTTTACAATAAAAGTAAATTTTAGAAATCTGTATAGTCTGTCCTTTGTCCTTATCTCAATAATGCCATTCTTCATGGCAGAAGTACAAGTTTTTATTTGTGGAGTTATGAAAATGCAGGCTGGGCACTCAAGCAGAAAAGGAATGTTGTCTGAAGCCAAATCCCCAGTGGGCAGAAAAATCATCTGCACCCCATGTATCAGGTTTCAGAACAATTCATAGCTACTGTCATTTTATAGACTGGGAAGATCCACATTTAACTAGCATTCCCTTTCTTTTGTAGAGAGCTGCATATACTGTATCTCTGAAGACAGTGTTGAGGTGATCACTGTGTGCTTCTTTGGATAAATATGGGAGTTCAGTTTCTGAGCCCATGGCATAGTTTTCAGGCAATAAATTCACACAATAGTTTTGTTTTTTTTTTAAGGTATCTATAGAGAAAAAAAGTCCTACATGTTACCTTGTACTGATTTACAGAGTTAGTTTCCCTGTACCTATACAGAATCTTCCTTGTTACTCTATAGGTGGTTGATTCTCTAAGAGTTTGAAGGGACAGGAATGCAAAAAACTTGTGTTCATTTGAAGCAGTAGTGGTATTTAATGACAGAAGGATGATAATGTATCAGGTTTTAATTTTATCTATCCTATCCCTGGGGTACCCAGTATACTGATTTCTGCCTTCCTAAACTCAGGTCAATATTTTATTTCTGCACAATGAAGTTTGTCTCTATAAAATTAGTTCCTGCAATTAGCTTCCTCAGCAATGATGAGCCAGCGGTAATGTGGCAATTTTGTACTAATAGTTCAAAGTGTAGTATCAGCTAATGCTTCTTTTCAAAGTTGCTAGCATGTGCCTCTTTAACTTGCATTATTGGATACATCTCTGAAGAATCCCAGGGCCCAAATGGTTTACCATTCATAACTATTGAGTTCATTTCTTATTTCATAATAAGAGCTACTCACACATTTACTATGTGTGATATAGAAATAAACATTCTCTGTGTGGGAAGTATTACCCTCAATAATGTACATATCCTGTATCTCATTGTTGCGAGAATCTTTCATGCAGTCAGAAAACTAAGCTAATATGAGACCATGAAAGGCCAGTGTGCGGTTATTTGGAGTGAATAAGGGCAGTTTTGCTGCTGTTAAGAAATGATGGTCAGAAGTGAAGAGGAGGTGGAGACACAAGGCTCTTGCTCCAACTCCATTTGCAAAACAATGAGGACTACTAGAAACTTTCCAAGCTACTGAGACTGCCTTCTAAACTGACTACTGCTTTCTTCCTTCAAAATTGAATCGTTGCTATGTAAATGATTTCATTTGCTTTTTCCTTTTAATTGTAGAGGTGATATACAGAGGGGTTACAGTTAAATAAGGGAATGAGTATGTTTCTACTCAAATATTGTTGCTCCCCCTCAATTTCTCCTGTCTTCCCTCCCCGCTTGGCTCCTCTCTCCTCGAGTTGTAAACTTCATTTCTAACACTGTGTCTTGTGAGTATCACTATTGCATTGGTCCACACTTTGTCCTTTGTCTTTCCAAATTGTAATTCTGCTTCCCTTCCCCAAATCAGATAAACATATATATACACAAGACACAGGGTGCCAAAACAAAAACAGTGACAACAGGGGATAAACCAAAGGGAAAAAAATGAAAGAAAAAGATGTAAGTGAAAATAATGCAGTAAACACACACACACATACACTAACACACCCCTTGTTTCCAAAACTTGGAGCTCATTTAGGTTACATCATACTATTTGGTCTTAGGTACATAGCTTTTGAGCTATTGTGATCCTCTGCTAGGAGAATCCTAGATGTGTGCTAATTATTACAAATGCAGGAAACCATGGAACCTATGTTTCTCTGGGTCTGGATTACTTCACCCTTATTTTTTCCAAGATATTCCATTTCCTTATTAAGGAGCCAATGTCATTCTTTATGATGGAAACATAGAATTCTATTGTGTATATGTACCACATTTTCTTGATCTGTTCATCGCTGAAGAACATCTGAACTGATTTCGCATCTTAGCTGTGGTAAGTAATGCTGCAATGAACATGATTGTGCCGGTAGGTTTAGTGTGGCCTTGTTAAGTAAAAAGGAAGTAACTCTCTTGGTTGTTCACACAGATAGGTCCATGTTAGAATCTGTAATATGTCCATATAGGATGATGCTAAATGAAAGGATCTCACGGATATGGAAACAAGAGCTTTATCATGTGTGATTGTTGTTCTTAATGTACTATGTTATTTCTCTTCTCTTTTGCTGCCCTTTGGTTAACCTCATATTGTTACAATATCTGACTTTGTTATCTGGCATATTGTATATACATTTATTTGAAGTAGGAAAGGGAAGGGGGGAACTAAATGATTGAGAGAGGTTGGGGGAAGGGAAATGGGGACAAAAACATGAGGATTATTAGTGTATGAGAAGTAATGCACCTACTCTCTGATGAATATAACTGTAATCTCTTTATATATTACAATAAAAACAATATGTAATATGAGCCCTTTTATGCTACTGCTATCATACTCAATGTCTAGTTCAAATGAAATTAAATCTAATGTTATTCATCAAGAGAAGTTTAGTTTAATAGATTAGAACATAATAAATAATATATATTTCTAATTATAAATAGACTAAGAGTAGGATGTAATATAAACTAAGTATTATTTAATGAAGAATGAGAAAATTTACATATATAGGTTTACAAAAGAGAAGTAAAAGTGTAAACCTTCCTGGGGAATTTGGGAGCTTTTCAGGTGTATTTGAATTAACCTTACAGTGGACAAAGAGAGTGCCCTAATATGTAAATGAATTCCTGTGGACAGGAAATTGGAAAACATTTTTAACTAATCTGCAATATTTCTAAGCATTTTATTTTCGAATGAATGCATCACCACTCAATCATTTGCCAGATTTATATGCTTCAGTTCCATTCTATTGATTCATCTAGCTGCCTATTATTTATCCATTTAATTATTCAAAGCAAATGAATCCTAACTTGACATATGCAGTCAACAACTTGAACATCTTGAGAATAATTCCATTGTCCTTGTAGAAATTTTTCTCCATAATGTTCTATATGCAAAGTCTACATTTGCAATATTTATGAATATGAGAATATCTGAATCAGGAAATTCCTAGTAGCTATAATCAGAATCTACTAAGCTATCGATTGTCATATATTGTAAGGTTTATAATGCCCTCAAAACTCGTCCCAAGCCACCAGCCAATGGAGATAATGTCAATGAGGCCTGCTAAAATACTTGAGTTATATTAGTCAAGTAAAGTGGTCACCAAAACATTACCTTGAAGCATCATGATGATATCTAAAATCTAAAATTCATGTATGATCTAGATGATACTGAAAATGTTTGCACCTTTAAAAAATTCCCCAGAACCAAGGCACACCTAAAGCAACCTATTGTGGAGATTGTAAAATATTGGCCCCTTACAATGAATTATTGCTTTTTATATTATACAGCAATTAGAAAACAGGAGGCTAAGTAAACGGTAGATGAGATCTGTATTAGTTTTGCAAAATTCTGTAAGCTTGTATTTTAAATCAGAAGTTTAAAAATTAATTACTGTACCTCCAAGGATCAATACTAAATTTAATTAAAAAATAAAGGAAGAAAAAAGAAACATTGAGAAAGAGAGAGAGAGGGGTTTGCCTGAGGACAAAGATGAAAGCTCATAGCAGTGTTCTCCTTTTTGCTCTATAAGAAATGGTAGGTTCTAAAAGCAGTCTCCAGTTGTGACAGGGGACAGAATACTGATGCCTTTCATTCCCTGTGGTTGAGTATATTATTTGAACTTCTTTCTACACATCCCTGGTGAGAGTTATTTCTTGCTAGCTTTATTTCTTTAGCTGCATCCTGAGAACACTGCTTACTTGGCCCCTCCATGAGAGTACTCTTGCTATTTTCTGAAGAGATTACCCTCACTGGCTACTGCAAAATGATTGGCAAAAATTAAGCTTACAGCCAGATTACAGAGCAAAGATGGAAAAACAATGCTCCTTCTTTAAAATAGGTAAATATGCCACTTGATATAGACCTCTAGCTGTTATTTCAAAATCTCAGGCTATATTACCTGTCCCCACGATTAGCCAGGCTAGGTCCTGGGAAATGCTGGTTTATGTATTATTCAGATTCCAACCACGCATGATTTACATACTGCTTCTCAGCATTTGATTACTATGGTAGCCAGGATTATGGAGGCTCTGGGAATCTTGGCTCTTTGGCATGTTTGACTGTTTTGTAACAATGCATTCTCAAGTAGGCCATCTTTATCTCTTTTCGCCTGAGTATCTCTGGGAATTCGCGTAAGCTAATTACCAGTGTATGTCACCATTCTAAAAGTATAACTGCTTTGTAGTAAGTGTTGTTAGGGGCAACAATACACAAGTCAAGTTGTGCTTCACTGATCAGATAGAACGTACCTATAACTTGTCTTCTCTTTGCATGGCCCAAAAATACAGCTGGCCAGGATGCTGTCTCAGGCCAGGGGTTATTGAGGCATGAAGATTCTGGCTGCTTTTTGCCCTCTATTTTTTTTTTTTTGTTGCTCTCTACCCTTGCCTCAGACTACTACTGAATATATAGCTGTATGGCAAATGACAAGCTGCATGCTTGGATGACAGCATGTTAATACTCACCATTTCATAATTATTATGCACTTTCTGAAAGACAAGGGCACATAGTTCTGAAGAAGTCATATAAGGAGGTGAAAGAAAGAGGCACAATAAACCAAAAATCACAGTCTCAAATTACAAATCATAAAATGCCTCATAACCTTCCAGTGGCATAGTTGTTCTGCACTGGAAGCCATAAAAACAATAATTTCTTCTGATGCAAGCAAGAAATTAATGGCCAAGATAGGGATACCAATACTTCTTCAAAGAAATGTTCATTTCTGCTTAAGTTCCAAGTTTCTGTGTGTGTGTGTGTGTGTGTGTACGCGCGCGTGCGCGCATGCACGCCATCACCTATCTATTCCGCTCACTTCCTGTTAAAACTTCAACCTGTACCCCAACATTAGGCTGTATACATGTATAATATACACAGATAGGTAGGTAGATAGATAGATGATAGATAGATAAATTTACAGATATACATACATATGCATGTATTTGAAGCTATTAGAGCATTTTGGCTCTGCTCTAAGAAACACATATAGATGTCTTAACACACTCAAAAGCTATATTTAGGTTTTATAACCTGTTCATAAGTTCATAATAATGTTGCTTTAAAGCTCTTTTTCAGTCTGCTACAAAAGATTTTCTATTATATGGAAAACAGAACTCAAAAAAAGATTTAGGAAGAAATCATTCCAGCATTCTCATTTTCTGATAATTTCAACTCATTACTAGTTGGAGCAGGCTATTGGAGAAATGGTATTAGAGAATGCATGGTGCATGAACATGTAGATATAATTTACTCAATGTCAACTATGTCCTTTCTCCCCATGATTGCTTTTGATGTATTTAGAATTTTCTTTTATTATAGAGTTTAGTTTGATGGATTAAAAAGAAAAGAAATACAGAATACAATAAAAGAAAAGAATACAGAATCAGTTAGATATGCATTAATTTGGGAGATGACTGGAAACTTAAGAATCATCTCAGAACTTGTAAAAGAAAAAATCCACATTTTGTTAGTAAAAATGCCAGAATCTTAAATAGAATTACAAAGTGACTCTTTGTAACTGTCCATAATTACTTATAACCCTAAATTTCAACATCTGCTCTAGAAATTTTCATACGCATACCTGAGACTTTTTTTTTGTCAGTCCTGGGGCTTGAACTCAGGACCTGAGCACTGTCCTTGGCCTTTTCTCGAGGCTAGAGCTCTACCACTTGAGCCACAGCACTGCTTCCAGCTTTTTTTTTATGCATGTGGGTCCGAGGAATTGAACCCGGGCCTTGATGCATGCTAGGCAAGCACTCTACCACTAGGCCAAATTCCCGCCCCTCTGAGACTTCTTTTTTTTAATATATATTTTTATTGTAAGTAATAGAAGGATTACATTATATTCACCAGATAGAAGGTGGATTACTTCACAAACATTGATGCCCTTTCTCATGTCTTGGTCCCCATTTCCCTCCCCTCAACCCCACCCCTCATCTTGTTTTCCCCCCTTCCCTATCCTATTTCAAGTAACCAAATAAACATATATACAATATATCAGATAATAATGTAAAATACTGTTACAATATGAGATAACAAAGGGACAGCAAAAGAAATGAGAGATAACTGCACATTAAGGAAAACAATCACTATATAGCTTTTGTTTCTATATTCTAGAGGTCCTTTCATTTAGTGTTATTCTATATGGCCTTATGTATCTAGATTTTGTTTTATTGTAAATCTCTGCTAGGAGAGCCCAAGGTTTCTACTGATTATGACAAATGAGGGAAACCAGTGAGCCTATGTTCCTTTGAGACTAGCTTACTTCACTTAATATGATTTTTTCTGTCTTTCCATTTCCTTACAAATGGGCGATGTCGTTCTTTCTGACAGCAGCATAGAATTCCACTGTGTATAAATACCACATCTTGTTGATCCACTCATCAACTGAGGGGCATCTGGATTGGTTCCATATCTTTGCTATTGTAAATAGTGCTGCAATGAACATCATTGTGCTAGTGGATCTAGTATGTCTTTGTTTCTGGATAAGTGTATAAATGCCAAGTAGTGGTAAGACTTATTTTTATCATGGGTTTGTTGTTCCATTCTTATAAATGAACTCTGAGCTAAGAACTGATCTACTGAATATCTACTATTTGTCATGACCTAACATTCATTGGTTTATCTAATGTAATCCTAGTGAAACTTACAATCAGCTCCATACTTACAGGTAAATATGGATGGCTATACCTTTTGCCATATCATATGATCTAGTACAGTTTAGTATAGTAATGTAACACAATTTAAGGAAGCTAAGTTTCTTGCGAACACCACAGGATGATGAGCAGTCACATGGGAGGGAAAGCTATTTTGTTCTTGAGAAATAGTGGACATATAATAAATGTAATTTTATCTGAGCTTCTGTTTTCTTCTCAATAAAATGAAGAAGTGCATTTGGAAATTTATGAGAGAATTCCTGTTATCCTCAATATGTGGCAAATTATTAACTGAGACATTATTGAGTCTGTATTTTCATATTTAAAACCTAAACTTTAAAAGAAACTCACAAGAATAAAAGAGAAAAGCACACTCCATTCTACAACAAAAGCTAGAGGAAAAGACATAGTACCAGAAAAAAATAGAAACTTTTGTCCCAAATCTGGTTGACACTCATGTGTCAAGTAATATGTGCGAGGTTTAATTCTAATTGTTGAAGATAAAGAGATACAAAGATAGTCCTATGCTCATAAAATTCACGGTAGATTAAAAGGCAAGTAGCCCAATTAGCACAGTATAACCTTTTCTACAGCACAAGAGAAAGCAAGGAAAGTGACTATATAGAGAGACAGGAAAAAGTGTTACAGAAACAGTGATGTGTAGGTGGTATTTGAAGGATGCCAGTCAATCAGGTTGATGAAAGATAAGACTAAAACAGACACAATACATAGTCTCAGCTTAAACATTTGGCACATTCAAACAACTAAAAGACATTTATATCGAGGAAATGAGGGAGTACATGAAGTGTAATACTGTGGAGGAGAAAGGTCCAGCTTCTATCACTATGTGGAAAACACATATTCCGCATACAGGTATTCAGAGCTATTGGTTTGTATGGTTCCAGAGAGAAGATTACTTGGTTCTATCTGCTTAATCCTACTCTTCAAGTTGAGGTGTTCTTCAAGAGAATTGCTCACAAAATGAGAAACCTCAGAGGCTACCGCCCCACTTCCCATTTTCTAGTGGTTAATTAGAGATAAGAGTCTCACTGTCTTTAGTGCCTTGGGCTGGCTTTGAACCACAATCTTCAGATTTCAGCCTCTTGAGTAAGTAGGATTACAGCATGAGCCACTGCACCCAGCAGGAATCTATTTCTAATACAGGTAATTCCTTTTCTAGGCAAGTAATGTGAAGCTGAAGTGTGAGTGCAGAGGTCCCAAAAGCACATGTGCTTTACTGAATGAATTATCACAAACAAATCAAAATCAAAATCACCAAAATGGTGATTCCATATCTTCCATGAAGAGGCTTTATAGTTAGGAGGTATTTATGGTATGAGACATGGCAGGCACTGAAATTGCACTTGGATAATTTGTTTGAATTTCCTACACTATTGATAAGGAAATCACTCATTATTCAAGCCAGAGGTGCTCTAAGAATTTCACTAGACCCCTTAAAGTGTGTATCGACCTTTAAATTTGTCATAGGTTTAGATTTAAATCACTTCCAAGGCCCAGTGGGAGATTTTTGGTCACTGGGGACATAGTCTCAGAAGGGACTGTGAGACCATGGTCTGTTAAATTTCCTTTTAACTTTTCAAAGAGTTGGCCTTCCATCAGTCAAAAACCAATGAGACCAGTTAGTTCTAAAGTAGATCCTCCAAATAGTTAAAATCATTCCTTCTTTGCCAACTGCTTTATCTCAGATATTTGTATCTCAGATTTAGTAACAGTGAAGTGACTGACTAATATTTATATTTCCTGAATATGCCCACAATAAAGTTGTATTACGAAGGAAAGACAATAAGCTATTCATAAGGATAACTTATTATAATCTAGAAATGGCATAATATATTATGAAAAGAGTTATTTAAATTGTGTATTTTATTATTTATGGAAATTTCCCTTCAATCATTTCAGACAATATTTCATGATGGCTTACCAAAACTGTAGAGATTGAAATCATAGATATGAAAGGCATGTGCATATAAAAATGGAAAGTATCCATTTGAAAAGATGGAGCATTTGAAACAGTACTATCTCCTTCTACATAAATATGAAGATTTTCACATGGGTCTCACAGTAATTGATGTGCTTCTAACAATAACCTCAGTGATAAAATTTCTCTGTATGCTAAGGCCAGGAAAGTAGATAGCTCCAGAACCTGCAGTATACAATATAGTCAATGAATATTTCTAAGATATATTTAAGATATATTAAGATATTTTCTAAAATATATTTAGTCTCAATTGAATTTTTAATAGATAACATATTACAAAAGAGGAAAATTTCTCTCTTACTTCTCTTCCTTCTTTCTTTCCTTCCTTTTTCTCCCTTTCTTTTTACTTTTTTGGTGTCTATTTCCTTATCCTTTGTCTTTCTCCATCTTTCCCATCCCTTTCTCTTATTTTTACAATACTGGAGTTTGAATTTGAGGTATTTGTTCTATGTGCCTCCAGGTCTCTTTTGCTTTTTTACAAGTTGAAGTAACGGTCTCATTTGTTTTCCTATGGACCAGCGTAGACCTCAATTTCCTATTGATATTTCTTATTCACTTGGAATAACAGATGCACATCACTGGGCCCAGCTTTTTCTGTTCCAATTGGATCTTAGAAACGTTTTGCCATGCTGAAATCCTCCCAAACTCAGTCTCCTTCATAGCTGGGATGGCAGAAGCACACGGCCACACCCAGCTATTGGTTAAGTGTGTCTCAGAAACTGTCAGCCTGGGCTGTACACAAGCTGTAATTCTCCCAATCTCCACCTCCTGAAGAGCTAAGCCACTAGTGCCTAGCTAAGAGATATTATATCCAAAAACAGATAATATTAGCTTTGAAAAGAACATGGCAATTACTTTTAAATCCTTTCAAGAAGGCTATGTAGGTGGAGAACTAAAGGATTTTTATACTGTACATATATTTTAATCATTTTTGTGTTTTTCCTATATTCACACAATTTAGTCAATGATTTAGTCTATGATCACCATTCATAAAATTCGTTCTGAAGGCAGTTATTGTTGCAACCAAACTCTAATGTGGGGGAGAGATTTAATCTTAGACATAATTAAGGAATATAAACATGGGTATAGATATACAAGAGGTCTATGACTCCAACTATTTATTATGTTGACAGAAAAACATGTTTGGCACATGAATGATTCTAACGATTTAAGTTATTAACCTACTACACTTTCATGTGATGTGTTTTTAAATCACATGAGAAAATGTACATTTATCTGATGAGCATTTAAATACATGCTAGATTGCCTGATAGTATTTAAACATTAATCCTATTTATTCTACATATTATATACCTATATAGATTCTTCCATTCCCTTATGTTACATACAAATATATTCACTGTTCTTCTTTACCCTTTTGGAACCAGTCCATTCAATGTTCAGTCACAGCTATATTGGCAGGGTTAATCCTATCTTTCTGACTCCTTGAAAATATATGCAGCCTTTAAGTAACAAATCACTGTTTTCCTTAACATTAGCCAAATACATGATTTATAGTTGTGACAAAAGTTAAGGATGCGTATTAGTTCTGGGATTGTGGCAAAAATTATTGGAGCAGAGAAATTAAAATGTGAGGAGATGAGCCTGGACGTGCAGAGGGAATAATCCAACAACTGTGTCTCCCAACCAGGTCAAGCCAGTGAAGCAATGAACAATAAGCACTAAGAAATATTCCTGATGTCAAGCTGACAATCTAAACCACCAACTCAATTTCCTATATTTCAGGTATATCCATATATGATGCATGTAAATCAAATATATATAATATATTCATTTATAATATAATATATACTACATGGCATTATAATATATAATATTACTATAGTATTATATTATATGTCATGTATTTATAAATTATTTGTTAAAATTATACATTACATATATTATTATATAATAATTATTACATGATTATTATATAATAATTATGTAAATATAAAGAATGTATTGTATATAATATAATATACTTATAATACACTTTTATTATATGCTATATATTTATTATTATATGTATTTATAGTTATATACAAATATATATACCAGTATATATAATATATATCATATATGGAGGGAGACTTTGTTGCTGTTCTGCATCTGTTAAACTGTCTGCAATTTATAACCAAGAGTATTTTTTTATTATAGTACCTAATCAAATTCAAAATGTAGTAAATAAAATCCAAAGGACAAAACCACAGATATAAGTATAATTTTATTCTCATTGTAAAACTATGGTTTTTTAGTGAAGACTAGAATGATGCTAGTAGGGAAAGATAACTTACAGTAAAATTAATAGAAGTGGAGTGGTAGAATAATCAAAGAGCATTTATCAGAGAACTGGATAGGATATGGAAGGGATTAACATTTTGCATATATGATTTTAAGAAGAGCAAGGGTAAACCCAGTAAGATGAAAGCAAGAATGAAGTTCTCAAGAAATGGAAGCCACAGCACGAAGCATACAAACCTTGGTAAATGAGGGTTCATTTGGATTCAGAAAATCTCAGGAAGAGCCAGGCGTGGTGACTCACACCTATAATCCTAGCTACTCAGGAGGCTGAGATCTGAGGAATACGGTTGAAAGCCAGCCTGAACACTAACAACTATGAGACTCTTATGTCTAATTAACCACTAAAAAACCAGAAGTGGTGCTGTGGCTCAAGAGGTAAGGTAGCCTTGAGCTGAAGAGCTCAGTGACAGTGCCCAGGTCCAAAGTTCAAACCCACTCCCAACAAAAAAAATAAGAGGAAGAAAAAGAAAAAAAAAATCACAGGAAGTAGAAGATATCTGACAAAGATTATTCAATAGGTATAAAAGTGGCAAAACCACAATGGAAGACATTGAATTATATTGTTAATATGATCCAATTCCGATGATTATTTTCAAAAAGATCTCTGCAGCTTTAAAGAAATGTCTTTTGACACCATCTTGGCACTGAGATTATGTTAAATTATGTGTATGTATAATGAAGGCTATATTGCTCACATCTTCTGCTAAAGAAAACTGGCTCTAAAAAAAATCACCAGGGAAATAAACTCTGCTAATATCCCACATTCCTATTACTGTAGATGATTTTTATAATAAAAGAGTCTCTACCTCGTAGTAATCTGGCACATGTGTGAACCCTTGTGTTCTGCCTAAAGTATATGTGTAATGGTTGAGGCAATCTGAGACACACTGATGTAATTTCAGATCTATTTGTGCTGGCCATTATCATTGAGTATTTTAAGTGACTAGCACATAGGAAATATAAAGATTGTATGAGAAAGAATTGTGACAATTTATGCTTGAAAAGAAGCCATGTAACAGGAGTCAGTCAGTTGAAAGTAGAGAGAAAGGAAGCAAACATAATTTTTACCAGTGCTATTTTGATGTTGAAGCAAGAAAAGATCTATTTCCTGGCCAGGCAGTAGAGATTTTGAAGGGTGTTCTCAAACCCAGAAGAACCTTCTGGGCTCTACTTCTGTTAAGTTTATGTCTTGATAGTTCCCATAAAGAATCTCTTTTTTGATATGCTTGATTGTGGTTTTATAATATTCCTAAATTCTTGAACTAGCTAGAATAGGTCCCTTTTCCATATATTGAAATGAGATTTGATAGATAAACATATTTACTCAGATGTGAATACATACTAAATGTCTTCAATATGCTATAAAATTTCATTGGGAAAATGAGAAAAAATGCTTTCCTGAAAAGGGTTATGTTACTTAGGAAATCTCAAATTTCTGTAGAGTACTTTCTCCTAAAACAGCTTTTGAATTCTGAAAAAACTGTGTTTTAAGAATTGTTTTACACATCCGTTACCAAAACTGGTTCATAATGGCCTTAATATCTAAATTCAAGTCTGTTATATTTTGTCATACATTTTTAGGGCTAAAGATTTCAGTGGTGTCATATACAAAAAAAACCAACCAACCAAACAAACAAACAAAAAAACCCAGCACAAACAGCCAAACAGTTGAGCCTTAGCGGCTCATGAATGAAATCAGTTAGTAGACAGATCTGAAGATCATGGTTGCACATTAGATTGAGCAGATGAGAGATTCTTATCTTCAGTTAGTCAGCAAAATGCTGAAAGTGGAGTTACAGATGAAGCGGTAGGGTGCTAGCTTTGAGCTAAAAAAGCTAAGCAAAACCATGAATCTCTGGGTTCAAACTCCAGTACTAACACAACCAACCAATAATCCAAAGCAAACAACAAAAGAATGAAACATGAACAATATTAACTTTTAAACAAACATGGAATTTAGTGTTAAGGTCTTTTGAGTACTTCAGATATAAAACCAGATAATATTTTAGAGCACACAAGTCTTGACTGTTGTCTAAGAGATTTCTCCTGTATTTTCCCACCACAGTCAAAACTTACCATAATAATTCAAGGATCACAAAATCCTTTGTAGAGATAGTTGTAATAACCACAAAGTCATCAATGCACATGTGAAATAGGAAGTTTTAGAGATGATTAAAGAAGACAAAAATGAGACACAGAAATGGTAAGAGGTCTATAATTCTATTATAGAAAACGTGTCTAGTATATATATAACCAATATTTTTCAGTTATCTGTAAATTAACTGGTGTTTAGCTAGAATCCAAAACTACTAAATAATATGGATAAAATCATATCTTGATTTGTTTTATCAAATAAAATTTATTGAGTCATACCTACTAACATATATATATATATATATATTATGAATGAATCACAGGTCTGAAGAGGAAACATTCAACTCTCCAAAGAATGCCATATCATTTAAAAGAAGGAACTATGATATATAATATGAAATAACTGTGGGCACTAGTGATTCATGCCTGTTAGCCTCGCTATTCTGGATGCTGAAAACTGCAGCTAAGAGCCAGCCCAAGAAGACAAATCCATGAGACTCTTATCTTCAATTAACCACAAAAAGTCAGAAGTGAAACCATTACTGAAGTAGTAGAACATCATCCTTGGGTGAAAAATATAAGGGAAAGCCAGGCCTGAGCCAAAAACCACATTATTGGCAAACATACACACATACACACACACACACACTCACACACACACCTCCCTCCAAACCCTTAAATCGTGAAAAATGGAAAACTGGTAAATCTAAAAATATTTTAAATTCAAGACCAATATCATAGTGTTGCATGTTCATGCCATGTGATAAGTTGAATGAAAACACAGGGTATCAATATTGCCAACAAACTGCACAACTATTCCCTTATCAGATGCTTTCAAAAATCTAGCTTGTATTTCATAACCTATCATCTAATTTTGTGACTTCAGATATGATGGGTTAATTGGTAAGGAGTAAAGGGACTGAGATAGTCATAATAGTGAGAGTTGGAAACAATTCAGTCCCTCTCTTATCTCTCCAGGTACTATTATGAATTGTGAGTGGGTAATTCATGCAAATTTAACCTATCATTTAAATTAGAGGAAAAATAGGTTAGAAACTGCCTGTGTTCCATAGTAAAATATATGATATGGTAAAAAAAATTCTGAAGAGAAACAGTCCTATTTTTGAACTGCATATAATATGAGATAGCAGTAATTTGATATGAGGATGATACTCAACTATTCACTGTGTCTAATATTTATAGAATAACTCCAGATCAAAAGGACATGAATTATAATTCATTTTGAGACCAAAACCTACATTAAATTGAGATAGATCATAAAATTTGGCTTCTTGCCGAGAGTTTGGCTTAGTGGTTGATTGCTTGCCTAGCATGCACAAAGACCCAGGTTCATTTCCTCAGTACCACATACATAGAAAAAAGCTGGAAGTGGTGCTGTGGCTCAAGTGGTAGAGCTCTAGCCTTTAGAAAAGTCCAACGACAGTACTCAGGCCCTGAGTACAAGCCTTACGACTGGCAAAAAAAAAAAAAAAAAGTTTGGTTTCTTCAGGTATTGATGGCTCACATCTATAATACTAGCTACTCAGGAAGCTGAAATGTGAGGACTGATGTTTGAAGCCAACTGGGCAGAAAATTCTGTGAGATTCTTGTCTCCAATAAACTACTCAGAAAAGTGAAATTGTAACCCAAGTGGTAGAGTACTAGCCTTGAGCAAAAAGAAGCTCAGGGTAGTGCCCAGGTGTTGGGAGCCAGAGTGGAATCAAACTGTACCTTGATTTGCATCAGACAATGGCTTTATTGTCTTATTGTTTTCTGGCCTTATTCTGTTTAAATGACCTGAGAATTACCATATGAATGTAACACCTGGAGGTTCCCTGGGTCTCAAGAAGGGAAGGGCTGGAGTGGAAAATAAACGGAGCAGTCTTTACCTGGACTGCAGACATCCCGGACCCGGTGTGTCTGTCTCTCTTCTATTTCTTCCTAGTCCTTGCCCCCTATTTGAGGAACCCCAATCTGCGAACCCTGGTTTGCTGCCGGCTGGCCCCGGCACCCAGGCCCAGATTTCATGCACCAGGACTGAAAAAAAAGTTGATTTCAAGGATCAAGTATGACAAACAATTGATTTGTAGGGAAGCACATTAAACATCTTTGAGTGTCAAAACAAATCCCACGTAGCCTTGTCTAACGGAATCAATGACTAACATCAGTTCATAATCAGGTAGTCAGGTCAGACAGTGCCATGGGGTAGTTATGACCAGACAAACCCATTTGGCTTCAAGAGTGTAAAGTGAAACCAAACTCTAAGTGTCATTAATGGTCTTGAGACAGTACATAGACCAATTATATACCCTAAGCTACAGACCTGGACTTCCCTAAGTAGAATTTCTCTTATTGAATTTGGTAACCCTATTTATTCAAATTTCTCTGAGATTTAGTTTATTAACTTTAAAATATATTTATGAATATCTATGATAATTATTGTCAAAATTAAATTAGGAACCCTGGATATAACTTTAGTAAAATGTCCTCTGGCTCAGAGTGAATCTTTCATTTTTCCTTTTTTGTTATGCGAAGTTTCCTGGCTTCCTTGGGAAGCACTGCGGTAGGCCATGCTTACATGTGTTCAACAAGGAGACATCTATGACATGGGCTTCCTCTTCACCTATTATTCTCAGAAACTCTTCTGAGCTCTAATGGTTAGAAACACTTTTGAAATTAGAGACATAATGCTGGAATTATTCTAAGTGGCATCTATCATTGAGAGAGTGCCTCTTGGAAGCGGTAAGATTAGTGAGTGTGGAATTTCAACTAATATGCCAGTTGTGATTTGCTAAAAGCTTCAACAAGTTAGAGAGCAGGAATAGTTGATAAAATAACAGAAAATAGAGCATCACAAACAAGCAAAAGTTGTCTGCAATTAATATTATTGGGAACTGCTCCAAATGAGCCAACAGAATGGATCACACAGAATAAATAGGATCCGTTTTTAAAATCCATGAAGACCCTTATTGCCAATAATCCAAGGTTTTTCAAAGATTTATGGGATGTTCTATCTCTAGTCCTCCTTTGCAATTCAAGAATAATTATTCATATTTTGTTGTTGTTGTTGTTGGTCATGGGGCTTGACCTCTGTGCCTAGGTGTTGTCCCTGAGCTCCTCAGCTCAAGACTAGTGCTCAATCACTTTGAACCATAGTGCCACAGTTTTCTGTAGTTAATTGGAGATAAGAGTCTCATAAAGACTCACACTGAACTTAAAGAGAGTCTTCTCGGAAGAAGAAACAAAAATGGCCTATAGACACATGAAGAAATGCTCGACATTTCTGATCATAAAAGAAATGCAAATCAAAACAACTCTAAGATTCCACCTCACTCCAGTTAGAATGGCCAGGATCAAAAAATCTAATAACAACAGATGTTGGAGGGGATGTGGCCAGGAGGGATCACTACTACATTGCTGGTGGGAGTGCAAACTCATTCAACCACAATAGAAAGCAGTATGGCAGTTCCTCAAAAGACTAAACATAGAGTTCTCCTATGACCCAGCAATTCCACTACTTGGCATTTACCCAATTGTCCAGAAACAAGGACATACTAAATCCACTAGCACACTTGTCATAATCAGTAGAAACCTTGGGCTCTACTAGCAGAGATTTGCAATAGAGCAAAACCTAGATACATATGGCTATACAGTATGAGGCTAAATGAAAGGACCCCTAGGATATAAAAACAAAAGCCATATAATGAGTGTTTGTTGTCCTTAATATACTGTGTTATCTCTCATCTCTTTTTCCATCCTTTGGTTATCTCATTTTGTTACAGTATTTCACTTTGGTTATTTGAAATTGGATAGGGAAGGGGGGAAAAGAAGATGGTGGATCGTTTAGTTTACTACGTATTTTGCAATTAAGCAAGCATGTACATTTACTCCATATTCTAATAATTGCAAAGCATACTCATTGATAATATCACATTTCTGGTTTATGTATTGATCATCTATGGATTTAATAAACATGATTTTTTCAATAAATATACCTAGAATACAGAAATTTTGGTTCTGAAATTTAAGGGAATAGTTTCAGAATATGGAGACTCCACTGAGCAAGACCATACCTGGATTATTTATTTCTAGCATCTTTTTGTTAGAACTACAAAACTGAGAAAAGAGAAAATGAGCATTTCCTTCTCTCTGAGACAACCTATGCCATTTCTGATACTGATGTTTCTACCAGGATTGATAGGTAAATATATAAGTAAATATCGTAGCAAGCACAGTTAGTCTTTTAATACAACCCTCAAACAACCCAGTCACCATGAAGTATTCATAGAAATTGGTTCTCTTACAAATAACAAATCCATGGATGCTAACATCCTTTGCTTAAAATGGTGTAGATTTGCACATAACTTATGCAAATTATTTATATTTGTATCTATTTACATGTAGGAAATCATTATGCAAACAAGTTTGCATAACAATATCTAATGCAAACTACTTCTCATTAATATTATTTAAAGAAAAATTACAAGATTAAAATCATTAAACATGGTTAATTCAAGTAGAGATTTTGTTCTTATTATTTCCTATTTTCTGTTGGCTTAATCCCCAGATGCCTATCCCACAGTTACAGAAGGTAACTATAAACACATATTGTCCAAGCAATCCTTCATAGCCTTGTGATCACATTCCAAATAGAAAGGGCTCAATTCTGAGCATCTTTCACTTTCCATGATAATCTATTGTGACTGTTGTAACTCTTAGGATAACAAATCCTTGTGGTACTCTCACTATATTACAATAATGCATCACTTTATTTACCTGCAACTACCTCCTTGGAGCTTTAATAAATATACTGACAGCTATATCATTCAGTAGGTTGTTTTGAGTGTTGCACACAATCTGCATCAATTATCTCCAACTGTTTCTTCTCTTCACATGTCTTTTAAAATAATATTTCATAATAAAATTTATTTCCTCCCAGCTCCCTGTGGCAGAAAATGACATATTTAGGTGGCTGGAACAATACTTGCATGTATACTGTTAATAGGAAGGTGGAATGTTATACCTTCATTACAAAAAATATTACACAGATGCACTAAAATTTCATCTTAGTATCTCAGTAGGTTGCTTTTGTTTAAAAGTTGCCTTGCCCTTCAGGAATTAAAAAATAACTAGCCCTTTCAAGGCTATCCACGCTTCTCTTAACATCGCAATAAACCAAATATTTTACAGAGCTTAGGACTGTACCATACATTAGCTTGATAGATTCTCCATTTAACTTTTATTATTACTTCAGTATGTGTCACTTTCTATCGATAGTAATTCTGTATAGTTATTTCTTTTTCTTTCTTTTACTGCTTCTATAACTTGTGGTTAACCAACCCTAGCAGACTATTTAAATAAATGGAGATCCATGCCTACATGGCTACACAATAATGGGAAGGAAGACATGTGATGCTTGAACACAAGAGAGCAAGAGCAGTTTTGTCTGGATTTTTCACATAGCAGAAGCCTGTGAACTGCAGAATTCCATTGTTGGATGGCAGTAATTTCTAATTTTCATGCATAAACATGAGCAAAATAGTCTCTATGAGAAGGCAAAGAGATTTCACAGAAATTCAGTCCAAATGACGTTTTACAAAAAAAAAAAAACCTACAATATACAAACCATTCCATTTCATATGTCTGCTTCTATGATTTTAGCTTATTTTAAGAAAGAGCACAGACTCTCTCAGAAAAACCATCTAATACTAATTTGCATTAGTGAAACCTAAACCCTTAGCCTATATATTGCCCTCTCATATTTCTGAGAAAAGATCACTGAATCTTTGTACGTAGATAGTCATAACATCAGCGGTATTAAATATTTCATATAGTTTAGTAAATCCAGTAAGCCTAAAAATCTGGGAAATACTGATGTGTTTTAATACGAAGTCCAAATAATACTTTATCTATCCCAATCGAGGAAATTTGTTTCCCAACAATTATTCTATTCTCTATAATCTTCTGTTTTTCACTTATATGTTTAATAATGTTTTACTATACTGGAATGGGAAAAATTTCTTTCTCTTGGTACAGTAGAGAATGTAAATCTTGTTATTCCAATTCAAGGTTCTCTATTCCTTAGATTATTCCTCGTGGGAAATAAAAGAGAGAGAGAGAGAGAGAGAGAGAGAGAGAGAGAGAGAGAGAGAGAGAGAGAGAGAGAGAGAGAATACATTGGTATTTGTGTCAAAAGAAAACCTTGGGGCTTAGATTCCTCCCAGATACTGAGTTTAAAGTAGTTAATAATCATGATACATGTCTATCCTACTTCTGAGTATAGCAAATCATATTGAAATTGGATGCAGTAAAGTTATAGACTTTTTCAACTTGAATGTCTAGGTTTTCAGTCAAAGTAAGCATACATTTTTTGGTAGCTTATTTAAGTGTCAGTAAACTAGAATTTTATGATAACTAGCATAAACAAGGAACATGGATTATTTTAATATGGAAGATCAGCAACATTGCTTCCAAATATAATGACAACACTAACAGAAGTGGTAATCATACCAATTGCTAGTATGTCTTAATAATATTGTTTTACTTCAAATTATTGCCTCATAAAATGTTCACAATGATTTTCTAAGATATAGATGATAATTTATGCAAGAAACAACTAGAGTTACACATGTTTACTAGCTTGATATAGCCAACTTATTCAAGGTATACAGAATATGAAATTTAAGTTAGCTCAAATAAAATTTGGATGCCTTTTAACAGTGATAAATGAAATTGTTATTTCAGGGGACAGAACTTTGTATATATAGGAGAAAAATTATTCATTATATGATGTTACTAAAATTAGTGCCAAAAGATATATAAATTAAGTTTCAGTTTTTTCACTCTTCCTTATTTTCTGCAAAAAGTAATTAAGAAATTGTCAAAATTTAGTGGATATGGGGATGGATTAATAAAAAGAATTATTATAGCTATGAACAAAGCTCTGGGCTGGAAATGTGAAGGAAGAGAAAATTGAGGGTGAGGAGAGAAGAAAATAAACCAAGATTTGGGGTAGGCTGTAAAATGAACAATAATTTGAAATAAAAATCTCAACCAGAGGTGCCAAGAAAAGCACAGAAGGCCTTAGCAGCTTGACACCAAACCTCAGATTCCAAAGTCCATTTTTATGTTATTTCTGAGTTTGGTCAGTAGGTAAAATCTTACCACTAAGTAAGGTTAAGTCTCATCCAGTGGAAGGGTTTTGGGGTAGGGCTTGTCACTTAAAATCAATTTACTGGGAAACTAAAACAAAGAACACTTCTCAGTAAGTAGAAAGTTAGAATAAAGGTCACCACAGAATGACTGCGTAGACAATTAAGAAAAAACATTATAGGGAAACAAAGAAGGAATAAAAAAGAAAGAGTTGAGAGGGAGGGAAAAAAGAAGGAAGGAAGCAGGGAGGGAGGGAGAGAGGGCACGAGGGAGGGAAGGTGGGAAGGATAGAAGGCACGAAGGCAAGAAGGAAGGAAATTATGTAGGCTGTCTCATAATTGCCCTGCAATGCTACAGTTGTACTTTGATAAAGAAGCATACAAAAATAACACTGAACCAATATACCTATTTTCTCTTAAAAACTTGTCTTCTTTTTTCTTTAAAGACCTAGACACCTAGACTGTTTTTTTTCTTAGTATGAGAAGAAGCATTTCTTCCTTGCTCTGTCACTCAGAATTCTCATCCAAAAGTGTTTTGTCAATTAGTACAAAACACATATACTGCTTTTTGACATACCAGTTATTTTTAATGTTCTACAGATATAGATATATTTGAAAATCATGATTTACTATGAAAATGATCACAATCATTTTTGTTACTTAAAATTTTTACAAAATATCATTGCTTTGAAATAATCACGTTACTCTAAGTCCCTGAACAAGACCTTAATGCACTGTTCCCTCTTCTATACCTACATTATAATGAAGATAATTTATATATTTTTAAAGCTTTATGCCTCTGGTTTCTAAATGTGTTTTCTTGTTCTTGTTATAAAAAGAATTCTCTTCTGCTTAGCTCTGTTTGATGGAACAAATTATAACACAATTGTAAAATAAAAATTAAAACCCAATCAACATATTTAAAAGAAATTATCATATTTCACTCTTTGGACAGTCTTAACAGCTTGACCATGACATCTTGAGCCAACTCACTCACTCAGGACACATTGTTAGAGAATGTTCAGAGCAAGACAATTAATTTAGCCAAGAATACCTGATTTGTACATTAGGAAAGAATAGCCATTAATTTATTTGCCTCTGATTCTCCTCCTAATAGATTCCACTCCCTTTGTGAACTTCTATTTAACACTACCATGCTTACTATCAATAACATAGGGAAGAAATGGCAAGGCCAGCAATAATTATCTGCAGAGGCAATAACCATGTTCACCAGAGCTCTCCAGTCTTCTTTAAACATGAAATGACTTAGTGGGAATTCAGAACATTGTAGTTGGAAAGAGAGTTGTGCTGTGCGATGATTTCTTTTTTTTTTACATTTGTTTTTATTTTATTTTTTTAATATTTTTATTGTAATTAATAAAAGGGTTACAAGATATTTGCCAGATAGAAGGTGCATTAATTCACATACATTGAAACCCTTTCATGTGTCTTGGTCCCCATTACCCTCCCCTCCACCCCCCCATCTTGGTTTTCCCCCCTTCCCTATCCAATTTCAAATAACCAAATACAAATATATCCAATATATCAGATAACAAAGTGAGATACTGTAACAATATGAGATAACCAAGGGACAGCAAAAGAGATGAGAGATAACATAGTACATTAAGGACAACAATCATTCATTATATGGCTTTTGTTTCAATATCCTAGAGGTCCTTTCAATTAGCTTCATACTATATGGCCTTATGTATCAAGGTTTTGCTCTATTGCAAATCTCTGCTAGTAGAGCCCAAGATTTCTACTGATTATGACAAGTGAGGGAAACCATTGAGCCTAAGTTCCTTTGAGTCTGGCTTACTTCACTTAATATGATTTTTTTTCCTAAGTCTTTCCATTTCCTAACAAATGGGGCGATGTCATTGTTTCTGACAGCAGCATAGAATTCCATTGTGTACAAATACCACATCTTGTTGATCCACTCATCAACTGAGGGACATCTAGGTTGGTTCCATATCTTTGCTGTGGTACATAGTGTTGCAATAAACATCATTGTGCTAGTGGATTTAGTATGCCCTTGTTTCTGGACAATTGGGTAAATGCCAAGTAGTGGAATTGCTGGGTCATTGGAGAGCTCTATGTTTAGTCTTTTGAGGAACTGCCATACTGCTTTCTATTGTGGTTGAACGAGTTTGCACTCCCACCAGCAATGTAGTAGTGATCCCTCCTGGCCACATCCCCTCCAACATCTGTTGTTATTAGATTTTTTGATCCTGGCCATTCTAACTGGAGTGAGGTGGAATCTTGGAGTTGTTTTGATTTGCATTTCTTTTATGATCAGAAATGTCGAGCATTTCTTCATTTGTCTATAGGCCATTTTTGCTTCTTCTTCAGAGAAAACTCTAAGTCTTTGGCCCATTTTTTAATGAGATAGTTGTTACTTTGGAGATTAGTTTTGGAGTGATTCAATTTTTTGAGCTGTTGATATATTTTAGATATGAGGCCTTTGTCCGCTGTATGGTTGGTGAAGATCTTCTCCCACTCTGTAGGCTTCCTAATTAATTTACTAGCTATGTCCTTTGCCATACAAAAGCTCTGCAGTTTAATGCAGTCCCACTTATCCATCTTTTCTCTGATTTGTTGTCATTCTTGGTCCTTATTAAGAAAGTTTCAACCTGTACCATGGAGGCCTGGTGTATCTCCTATTCCTTCTTCTAAAGTTTTCAGTGTGTCAACTTTTACCTCCAGGTCTTTGATCCATTTGGAGTTAATTCCAGTGCAGGGTGACAAAGAAGGATCCAACTTTAGTTTTCTGCAGGTGCTTAACCAGTTCTGTCAGCACAACTTGTTGTGCGATGATTTCTATACTTTACCAGTGTACTATGTTTCAGTAAAACTTCCTTCCAAAAACTTGGAAGGTACAGAGGCATTCAGGCTTTTCAGATTCTGACAAATCACATCATTTTAACCATATACAGATTTTTTTGTTGTTTCTTTGGAACAGCATCAAGAATAAAAAGATTTTGGACATCACTTCCTTAAGATTAAAGAGAAGCCATTATAAATGGGGGTCCCTTAAGGACTTTTTAATTTCCAGTCCCAGGCTTGAACTCAGGTCCTGGATACCGTCCTTGGACTTTCTCAAGGCTAGGACTCTACCACCTGAATCATAGCACCACTTCTGGCTTTTTCTGTATATGTGATACCAACATATCAAATTCAGATCTTCATGCATACTAGGCAAGCACTCTACTTCTAGGCCCAACTTCCAGCCTGGGCACTATTTTACAACAACCTGGATTATATAAAAACATTACTAAAATGAAATCAAAGTGTTATGTTCACTGCCAATTATACTTGATGAGTTTATCTATTTCTTATGTGAACATTAAACACTTTAATTTTGGAGTCATTTCTAAATGAGTATGTATATGATGGCTTGTTTTTTTACCTGATAACCAGGAAAGACTTGTTCCGAATTATGTTCATAAATTACGAAGGATGACTTTGAAGCAAATAAGCAAAGAAGTTATATCAAATGTATTTGTTTAGGACAAGAAGAAAAGTTGGAACTAGCCATATTTTCTATGCAAAACTGTATGGGTCATCTAAATTGTTTCCCAAAAGCCCTTTTATGTTCAAAGAAAGTAAACAACAACAGCTCATGTTTAATGAATGCATGTCATACCTTCTATACTTATTTTTAGAATTTAGACTTTGAAACTGATGTTGCTTTTATATTGCTGTTCCTGGTGGGATAAACTGAGCATATTTATTTTCATTTTATCAGACAGTTATAGTGTGGTATAGAAAATGAACTGGATGGACTGTCATCAGGAGATCTTAATTTTACTTCAAATTTATTCTTATTGAAAATGAGCTGAATTTATCAAGTTTCTTTCTTTTCTTCTTTTGGGAAGTGAGTGAAATTTTTTCCATTTTCTCTGAATTCCAGTTTCCTAGGCTTTGGAGACATTACATTAATAAAGAGGTTTACAGTTGTCTCAAACTTTTCAGCTCTTTTCTCTTCATGGCAGTAATGGCCAGTAGTTAAAAGTACAATCTCTTGAGAGAGGAAGGTAGGATTTGATTCACAGCTTTCTTATTATTAGCTCTGTTTTCAGTAAATCTGGGAGAATAGTAGTATCCAACCACAAAATGTTGGGAAGGCTAAATAAGGTAATAGTTGCAAATATTTCTGGACTATCATAATGACTCAATTATTATTAACCATACACTATTCTATTTTGCTTTGTAAAAATGCTCTTAACATTAATCCAATTAATTACTAGAAGAAAATAGAAAATAAAAATTAAAAATAGCTATAAATTTGTTTCTAAATTTAATTTAATTTTGTTGTAAAGGTGATGTACAGTGGAGTTACGGTTACATAAGTAAGGTAATGAGTACATTTCTTGCCGAACGAATACTGCTGTCTCCTCCATCACTTTTCCCTCAACCCAGCTCCTCCCGCTCCAAAGTTGTAAAGTTAATTTCCATCCTAGTATCTTGTGAGTACCACTGTAGTATTAGTTTACCCTTTGCCCTTGTTTCATCATTTTGCTTATTCCCCTTCTTTTTCCAAATCAGATATGTATATACAAGATATAGAGTACCAGAATGAAAACCAGTGACTATAGGGGATAAACATATGGCCCCATAATCTTTCACAAGGGAGCCAAAGTTATCAGACAGAAGAAACACAGCCTGTTCAACAAAGGTGCTGAAAGAATTGGCTATACACATGTAGACAACTGAAGTTAAATCCTTATACATCACTCTGCACCACAATCAACTCCAAATGGATCAAAGACCTTCAGATAAGACCAGATGGCCTGAAAATATTACAGGAAGGGATGGGGGATACTCTAGGGCTCCTTAGCAGGGGCTGAAACTTTCTAAATAAAGATCCAGAAACAAATACTTATCCAGAAACGCTGGATAAATTGGATCACATTAAACTGCAAAGCTTGTACATGGCAAAGGGCATAGCTAGCAAAATAAATAGAAAGCCCACAAACAGAGTAGATCTTCAAAACCTATATAACAGAGAAGGTCCTTATATAAAAATATACATTGAGCTAAAAAAATTAACCCTCGTTCAACCACTATGGAAAGCTGTATGGCAGTTCCTCAAAAGACTAAACATCGACATCCCCTATGACCCAAGAATTCCACTACTTGACATTTACCCAATCGTCCAGAAACAAGGGCATACTAAATCTACTAGCACAACGATGTTCATTGCAGCACTATTTACCATAGCAAAGATATGGAACCAACCCAGATGCCCCTCAGTTGATGAGTGGATCAACAAGATGTGGTATTTGTACACAATGGAATTCTATGCTGCTGTCAGAAAGAACGACATTGCCCCATTTGTAAGGAAATGGAAAGACAGAAAAAATCATATTAAGTGAAGTAAGCCAAATTCAAAGGAACATAGGCTCATTCCCTCATTTGTCGTAATTAGTAGAAACCTTGGGCTCTCCTAGCAGAGATTTACAATAGAACAAAATCTAGCGACATAAGGCCAAATGACACTAAATGTAAGGACCTCCAGGATAAGGAAACAAAAGCCATATGATGAGTGATTGTTGTCCTTGATGTAGTATGTTATCTCTCATTTCTTTTGCTATCCCTTGGTTATCTCATATTGTTACAATATTTCACCTTGTTATCTGATATATTTTATATGTGCTTAATTGGTTATTTGAAATTGGATAGGGAAGGGAGGAAATCAAGATAAGTGGGGGAGGGTGAGAGGGAAATGGGGACCATGTCATGAGAAAGGGTATCAATGTTTGTGAAGTCATGCACCTTCTGTCTTGTGAATATAATGTAATCCTTCTATTACTCACAATAAAAAATATAAAAAACATTAAAAAAATTAACCCTCCCCAATAAAATATCCTCAAAGTAACAACCACGACATTAATAAGTGGGCTAAAGAATGAAAGAGATTTCTCTGAAGAGGAAATAAGAATAACCAATAGACCCATGAAGAAGTGTTCAATATTTCTGGCCATAAAAGAAAGGCAAATCGAAACCACATTGAGATTCCATCTCACCTCAGTTAGAATGGCCATTATCAAGAAAACAAATAATAGATACAGAGAATGCTACTATACTGTAGGTGGGAATGCATACTGCTTCAGCAATTCCAAAAAGCAGAATGGGGCTTCCTCAAAAGACTAAACCGAGCTAGCTATCCTATGACACAGCAATCCCATTCCTGGGCATTTACCCAAATGATCACAAGAAAATCAACACAAAAGCTACCAGCAAAACTATGCCCACAGTAGCATTATTTACCATAGTTAAGATATGCAACCAACCCAGATGCCCCTCAGTAGTTTAATATACAATATTTTATGCATGATGCCTCAGATAATTTGAGGAAGCAAAAGATAAGAATAATTGACAGGTTAGTCCATTCTTATTTTAACATAAGACTGTGCTCCAAACTGGAAAATATCCCTGATTTTAGCAGGTCCATGCAGTTCCTGTATATAAACAATAACCTTTCCTTTCCTTTTTCAAGTCAGCTTGATCTTGTTGTGTTAGTCTGTCTCCTCCAGGTGAAATGCCATGTTCCCACGCCTCTCTCCACAAAATTTTGCCTGTGTATGTGCTTTAGAGTGGTTTCATTTCTATTGTTTCTCCTTAGAAGTTTTTATCCAGTGTAAAAATTATTTATTAAAACATATTTACTTGGTTATAGTTTTGTAAATCCTCAGAAAACTTAAGATCCATGCATGTTTCTGTTGTGTCTCTGCTTGGAAAAATACAAAGACTTCTTTTGAAAGAATCAAATGGAAAGTGACAGATTAATTTTTTTAAGCCAAAGGAGATAAATGTTCTTCACAGTCAAAGGAATGATTCAGAGGTAAGAAGCTCAGATATGCTGATTTTCCTTCTCAATCTGCGGCTCTGAGAAAACCTTGACACATTCAGATCCACAGTATTCATGAAGACAGGTGAGGGCACAGGGGTGGCAGAAGATATTTTTAACAAAGTCATCAAGGCACTTATGAGGATGGCATATTTTCCATGAACAAGCAGCATAACTTAGTACTCTGCTCTAACACCACACATAGCATAATGGAAATGACACATTCAGAATACTGATTCTCCCACAGGGACTTCACCAGTGAGCTAGGAGAAGATCACAGGCTCTGACAGCTGATTGGTGAATTAATTAGATGTTGAACTCTGTTAATGTTATTGTAAATTACATGTGGATCATGCACTGCGAGTCATAAAGCCATTCCAAGGATGTGAGGTGTCACACAACAGTAGGATAAAATTTAATCAGAATCCATAGGGAGGCCCAATGCAAATAAGTTTACCATAGACCTGCTGAGATTAATTTTACTTACATCCTCTTTCTGAGGGCAATATTTAGACTGGCTGGCAAAATTACTTAGATTCCGAGTGAAAGGAATTGAGCCTTGTTTTTATTAGTTTCTGTGAAGTTTCCTTGATGCCAGCTAAAAAAGTTCATGTTTTAGCCATCTCTAAAGTTGTTCCCTCCCTCATAATCCATCAGTGTCTGGAGATTTTGAAGATAGCATAGCAATGATGGTTTTTCAGCTCTGCTATGCCCACATCACTGTCATCATGCCTTCAAGGAATATTCTGTTATTGCTGGTGTCTTGCTAAACACACACTCGGTATGAAACATAATGTATTTATTGATTGTGTGTTCTTGGGGAATTTGTCAAATGTTTGTCACTGTGACAAATGTAAAACAATTGAGAAGAAAAAAAAGATTTATTTTGACCTCACAGTTCCAGATGTGACCATCCATGGTCAGCTGTCTCCCTTGCTTGGGGCCTGAGATGAGACTGAAGATCATGGCAGTGGTAGAGTGGAATTAGTTGTCCCATGGTGGCTGAGAAGTACAGGCATTCAGAGAGAGGGAATGATCAAGACAAGGTAGCTTTCAAGGGCATCTCTCCCCACTTCTAACATACCTACTTCCTTCAACTGTACCTTACTTGTTATAGTTTTCAGCACCTTCCAAAAAAGCTATGCCATCCAAGGACCAAGCCTTCAATACTTGAGATAAGATGATATTCAAACCGTAATGTTGGGGGAAATAATCCATCTGTTGAAACATCAGTTTCTTCATGAGCAAGTCTAGTTATTGATTTCCTAGGGCTATGTTGGGGATTCACTAAATCAATATTATAAAATGTTTACAAACAGTGAGTAGCATATAGCAAGAATTGCAGAGGTTGTTGGGTGTATGTTGACATATAAATAATTAGGAAAAACTAAAGCAACAATAAAAAAATCAAGGAAATAAAAATGTTCTCTTATGTCTACCAAGATCTAACACAATGTAAACAGACTTTGATCACTTATATACTGAATGGCAAAGTCATTTCCTAGGAAAAACTCAATCTTTGCTGAGATGGAGTATAAAATAATATGAATCAAGTTTTATGTACTAATGCTTAAATGTGAGAGCTCATTACAGATTTACTTATTTCTTCCCCTTCATCTTCTAGCGGGATAAAAAGACAAATATAGAGCAAGAATTATATCTGTCAATCATATTCATCTCAAGCCTCTTTTCTGGAGGTGCAGTTCCATTGCAATTTGCTCTCAGACATATGGTGTGGGAATAGTATGAAGCAAATACAATCCAGTGGAGAGCAATTCTGCTCCTGCCTTGAGCAAAACCCTAGGAAAAGCCACAAAGAGAACGCGAAGTTCTAAATCACTTCCCCCTCAAATATTCAAAACACATATTCATAATACTTTAATACTTTCAAAAAACCAACTGAGTTTATAATAAGAACACAAAGCATTTTTTTAATCCATTCTAAATTTTTGTCCTTCTTCTGTGTGTTATTTGCTAAAGATAATGGGCCAATTATAAAACAATCAAGTTCAGTACTCATGGAATGCTTAAAGACTAGTAGACAGCTGAAGGTAAGCACAATTATAGACCAACACTGCTATTAGAAGTAACTTGAATTCATAAATAAACTAGTAACTATAAAGAGGCATGAAATATTTATATCCTTTACTAAGACTCCTGAGAGAAATTTTCATAAAGAGTAAAAATGGTATCAGCAGGCACTATGTTACACTAGGTGGGTGGAGAATATATTGTGTTTTGTTTGACACTTGTAAAAATTTTGAGGGCTTGCCAAGATGTTTTTGGTGTAATTTTTTATGTGACAAAAAAGTGTAGAACAGAGAGGATATTGCTAGAGAGGAAAGTTGGTAACTATTAAGAACTAGGCTAATCTTACAATCAGGGGAATTCAGAATGTTTGGACTCTCTATCCTCAGGTGGCAATATTGTTTTTGCTGTTATTCATCTCTACAAGAAACAATGACAGAGGAGTTCAAAGTTCTACTTTCTTATAAAACAGTCTTTTGAGTTTAAATGTTACTACAAAGAATGATGATAAACCCAAATCTTTAGAGACATTTACACTCACTACTAATTTAAACCCAGATTATACATTTTATTCCACTGATATTAGATGCCTTCAAGAAGAAAAATATAGGTCTCAGATAATAGCCTAACAAAGAAGCTCTTGGTTAATTTACTTTTAGATGAAAAATCAAGAGAAGAATGTGTTGGAAGGGATTCTGCCTGAACTGCTCCATGAAGGCAGAGAGTAGAGCCATGAGCTCATGAAGTATTTCATTGCATGGTGATTCCAATATATCATTGAATCTCTCCAATATAATTCTGTCTCCTCTTCGTTGGGACTAGATTTTTCCATCTCCTAGAGAACTCTTTTGGCATTATTGTACAGATGTATGGATACTAACCTGATTGTTATTCAAGTCCCAGCTTAAAATGTCACACTTATACAAAGCCTTTTCTGACAATACTATTAGAATTAGTGCCTCAGGCTTTCAAGTTAATTTACTTCCAATTTAGATCTTTTGGTTGCAAATATTTTCTTTCATGCATTTTTATTAAAATGTGCCATATCCTATACTAGTCACTTAGGGCAGAAAGTCTGAGACAAGGTTTTTTTGTTTGTTTGCTTTTGTTTTTGTTTCCAATGTTGTCTCTCATACGCATACGCGTATTCACTGAGTAAAACAGCAGAACACAGCTGTGCTTTATGAGATCAAGACAGGGGGTAGGGAAAAAAGGAGATACTTCATGGGAACCTCTGATTTTACTTTTTACTTTTTTTTTGCTTAATTTATAGTGTTGGCAATCAAACTAGACATGGGCTCTACCATTTAACTCTATTCATAACTCTTGATTCTTTTGGTACTGTCTCATTTTATGTTGCCCATACTGGGCTCAGACTCATATTCTTCCTGGTTTTGCCTCCTGAATATTTAAGTTATAGCCACCATAGGTGCAAATATTCTAATTTTAATACTAAAGACAGTTAACATTTATTAAGTATATATGCTAATATATCAACACCATAAGCAAGGAAGAGAAAAATTGGGGTAACCTGACCAAATCTACTCTAGATTAAAAGGAATGAAAATCTACGCTAAGACTGGTATCAGGGCAGAAATGCCCACTTACCATGAATTTTATTATATACTATTTACATGTTAAGCAATATATTTGGTTCTGTTACTCTCTACCCGCATGTAAGTAAAATCTAGGACCTGAGCTACTAGAATCCTGTTACAGTAAGTAAATTGCCAGAAGTCCTGTGATTTGAATACAGTGCCTAGAAGCCAAAATGTGTATGATCCCTTTAATGGGGGCAATACTATGAAAATTGATTAAGCCAAACTATGAATAATGTTACTCTGAGTTTCTATCGAAACAGAAATCAGTGCAAGTTGATGACATCTATTCAAACTGTATTTCGGTGAAAGCATTTTCGCTGAGTAAATGCAAAGATTTTTTAACAGTTTTATATAACTGATAAAATTTAAGACATACAGCTAAATAAACTTGATTCCTCTCATTCATGCCCTATTTGCTCAATCCTGTGTCTTACAACTACCTGGCCTATTGATGTTGGCTGATAGAAATTTTGATGTTTATGATCTCTAACAGGTATTAAATCACAACTACTATTCCTAACTAAGGGCACATGTCTAGGTTTAAAAACATGTATAATTTGGGAACACATGAGATACTGAGATGCCTAACCAGAATGGGCTCCTATTGTACTAGAATAAAGGAAATAATATATAAATTAATGTCGTGCAAGGTGCTAGTGGTTCAGGAATGTGAGCATAGATATCCAGGGTACTGAGGATCATGGGTCAAAGCCAGCCCAGAAATAAAAAGTTACAAGATTCTTATCTCCAATTAATCACCAAAAAGCCAAAAGTGCATCTGTGCAGTAAGTGGTAGAGCTCCAGTCTTTTTTTTTTTTTGCCAGTCCTGGGCTTGAGCTCAGGGCCTGAGCACTGTCCTTGGACTTTCTCAAGGCTAGAGCTCTACCACTTGAGCCTCAGCACCACTTCTGGCTTTTTTCTATGTATGTGGTACCGAGGAATCGAACCCGGGTATTCATGCATGCTAGGCAAGCACTTTAACCACTAGGCCAAACTCCCGGCCCCTAGAGCACCAGTCTTAAATGAAAAAGCCAAGCAAGCTCACAAGGACCTGAGATCAAGCCAAGTACTGGCACAACCAACTTGTCAAATGAACAAACAAATAAACAAAAATGTCAGGATCTTATACTGGAAAACCTCAAATCTTCAGAATTTGATTCCAAAGTCAGCATCTCATCCCACTTATTAGCATAGAACATTACAAAATGGTAATAGATCTCCAACAGATTTCATGCTGTAAAAATCATCCTTGGATAACAAAATAATTGTTGGACTCTAGTTCAGGGTCATTGAAATGTCAAAGTGAAAAGCTTGTGATGTTTGATTTTAAATCATTTTTCCTCACCATCAGTTGTTATCACATAAGCAAAGAGGATTTTTGTGGGGTATAGTATTTTCATTGCCCAGTCTTCAGATTCATAAGTTAAGCCTGAGACAACCACAATGACATAAAAGCAGTAAGTGGGGTCCACATTGCTTATTGGGGCTTAGCTTGATAACCCCAAAAAACCTACTTTGGGCAGCTACATGGATTTTTCAGAGCTAGAAAAAAAATTCTTGAAGTCATTTTAGTTTAGTTTATTTCACAGATCAATGAAAGCATAATAAATACTTGACTTCAACTTTGTACCCTATTAAAGTAGAACTATGTTATCATTTTCCTTGCAAAATGAAATTCTTCAAACAAGTGAGAAAAAAGGAAAAAAGGAAAAGGATCACAGAGCATAAAACACCATGGTCTAATAATGTCTATAAACTAAGGCTCCATCTGTGCAGCAAAGATGATCAGGAAGCCATGATGTCATGGTGAGTGTCAATTCTTCTGAGATCGCTTGGCTGGCTAAGCAAACAGAGAGTTGACACCAAAGTTCTTGTTCCTGACCTTTTACAAGGCACCTCATTCTGACTAGGTAAAATGAATTTATACAGATTGTTGTTGTTAAGCCCATTACATGTTTTTTTTTCTTCCAATAATGGGTCCTATTACACCCAAATCTTCAGGCCTCTCTCAGGAACAGAAATAAAGTCTAGCCTTCCTTTCATCTGATACCAGTTAATACACAGGGAGTTAAAATCATCTAGACCACTTCAAAAACATAATCTTTTCCATACAAACTTCTGACTTCTCTCATTATTGTGTCTATGCTTGCCTTTTATGCTGAGTTTATGAAAGTCCTTCTACTTGCGAACAGAACTCAGAGTTTAGGCAAAGCTATTTTAGCCAAGTACTGCTTACTGGATGTCTTTTTTTTCTAGCCTTTCTCTTGAGAATTTTGAGTTGAGGTTGCCCTGATAGAGATGGGATATATTGCCACAAATGAAAAACAATCAACTAAAATATGGAAAATGCTCATTGTTTATTCTTCTTGTAGAAAATATTTTCTTTTAAAAGTATTTTTTAAAAAATAAGCTTTTGATACTATAGTAGTACAAAAGATTTTCAATTTAACAAAAAGTTCATGAATACTGTATATCTCAATCAATGAAACCCCCTTCTAACCTTAAATCATAAGATCTCTCTGTCATGTTCACAACAATGTTTCCAGCGTGTGTGTGTGCATGTGTGTGTGTGTGTTTGTGTGTGTGTGCGTGTGTGTGTGTGTGTGTGCGTGTGTGTGTGTGTGGGCGCGTGCACATGTTCTGTGTGTATGCGGGCCTTGGTATGGTCCCTGAGCTTGTTTCCACTATGGCCAGCCATCTACCACTTGAGCCATGGCTCTGCTTGTTTGTATTAATTGGATATGATTGTCTCATAACCCTCACATGTTACCTTCGTGAGTACTTGGAACAATAGTTGTGAACCTATTGGTGCCTGGCTATTTCACAATGTTAGCTGATATTATGGCTTCTAAAAAAGTTCTGTAGGGTATAAGTATCATCATGGTCACCATTAATTAGCAGCATTATCACTAACACCATCATCATTATCATTATCAGCATCACCATTTGGATATTTTTTTTGAGACAGTTTTGAACTGTGTATTTCAGGGTAGCCTGAAACTTTCTAGGAACACCAAGCTGTGATTGTAGATGTGCAGAGTAGATTCTGGATGACTTTAATGTTCAGAAACACTCTACTAACAATCTTGAGAAAATAAACCACTGCTTTCCTTTAAATAATGGAAATAAAAGAGCAGGTCAATAATTCAATACTTGAGGTTGGAGCAGAATTAAAAATGTTTTCCTTGTTATTTTAGAGGAAGTCTTGACTGTAATCAAAGGAAAATGCTTGTTTCTTGTGAGAAAATCTAGAAGACCTAGGATCTGCCCATTCATGTCCTTTCTGTTTTATGCTCTAAACTTTTATTAAAGTGGAACTCCCAATATATGAACATTTGCATGTGATTTGTAACTTTGAATCCATTCAAAATAAGTGAAAAGTTCATTTTCAACATATCTAATAATTTAATAAAATTATATAATATGTATTTTACTTTTAGCTGAATAAGAAAATACTCTCCTCTTAACTCTATGCTACCAAGGAATATCTGAAAATGGCCAGTATTGTTTGAGCTCAAGATCAGAACCAGAGTGTAGAACTTCACAAAAATTCAAGCAGGAAAAATAAAGATTAATTTTTTAAGATTACTTAAGCTCACTAAAGAGACTATGAAAGAGTATTCTAAAAAATATTCAAAGAAGCAATTATATTTCAGTGTCTTCAAATCATTTCTAAACTCATATTTTAAGTGTCATTAAATATTCTCTTTCATTGTAAGATGATAGACAGTTTCAGTGCAAATTGTCAGTTTTCCCTAATTTTCTGCAGATGACTGTCAATTCTGTACCATCTCATCCAAGTTAACATAATGGACACCCTTGTAAAAATGGAAGGAAGATGTCTCATTGTGCTGCTCAAGAATTAAGTATTATCAATGATGCCTTATTTTAAATGTGACCAATTCATTGCATTTCGAATCACATTTCTCCCCTATTACCTCTGGAAAATGTTACTTTCCTCATTTATACATCCGTATTTCTATGAATGAGGAATATCAGTTTCCTCCTGACCCTCAAACACCCATCACAGACTGATGTGGCATGTATGTGAACATGCTCACCACTGAAGCTAGGCAAAACATTTACATGAATGCTTTATTTATTTCTTGATCTTGACAAGGCCATTAATGATGCAGTCCTATGCATTTCTGTTGAGTTGGGTTGAATGGGACATTTTATCTGGCCAAACCTCACCTTTTCTAAGCATTTTAAGTAGTGAGAAGAAAGCAGAGATTACATTTTGGATGACACTCAACAAGTGAAAATACATAAATACATGTGTATATCACATACATACAATTGTGTGGCAGGTAAAGAAAGTATCAGAAGCACAAATGTTGAAGATAGAAAAAGCGGTAAGAATTTGTAAGAAAAAGAAAGCCACCCACTTCTGACAATGCATTGAATGTCAAAGAGGAGTAAGAGGGAAAAATGGCCCAGGAGAAACTCAGCTGTTACTTTAAGTTTACAATGATACACTTCCTTCATGACTGTTCTATTGCATCACTATATACTTTGCAAGTAATAATGATGTCTTTAGTCTTCATCCATTGGAAACATGGTAAAATGATCTCATGAAGGACCAGTCCAAAAATGTCACCATAAAAACACAGGCCTTATGCACACTTCTGAAAGTCGTCTCATATAATATGTATAATTAACTTTAGCAGAAAAAGATATCAACAGTTACCTCTCTACATGTAGAGAAATAATGTAAATATTAAATTAAATTAAATAAAATTATGTGTCAGCTTGGATAACACAAAGTAAACTTAAAGACAAACAGAACCTCGTTTCATTGTAGAAATGCTATTAAAATAAATACAGGACATACCACATATGCTTAACAATCCACTGGACATTTTAGACTCCCCAGTAGTTCAAGATGAAGGCTTCCCGTGGACTCTTCAGCACCTATTAAAAAATACAAAGGTGAGAAATACTATTCTGACTAAAATGTGCTTCTGTCAAAGGATGATTGACTGTGATTGCCTATCATTTCATTCTGACACTTAAAATCTACCTACTAGCCTGGTGCCAGTGGCTCATGTCTTTAATTCTTCTTACTCAATAGGCTGAGATCTGAGGATTGCAGTCTAAAGCCAGCCTACGCAGACAAGTTGATGAGACTCTGATTTAACAGCAAAACACTTCACTGGTGGATTGGCACAAGTGGTAGAGCTCCAACCTACTGATAACTCAAGCTCTGAGTTCAAGCCCTGGAACAGCACATAGGCTTATGAATTGCTGTGATCATGACTTTTGTTTTGCTAAACATATAATGCAGCAATCTGTGTCTGTCTGGGACTTTCAAAAAGCCAATATAGACACCACATTGTGAAACTATACAGAAAAATAATCAAAGCACTCATTTGTTCCTGGAAAAGACTGTCTTACTGTGAAAGAGAAGCATTTGGAATTGCAATGTTTTCTTATCATATGTGCATTATTTCTATTCATGACACAGCATTATAAAAACTAGAGAATTCAGGCTGCTTATTTAATTTTTACCATAGATTATGTTTATTTTAGAATTTTTAAAATGTATATTCTTTATTTCTTTATTTTTTTTCCCCTTATGGTTTATACCGTTGTTGTTATTTATTTGAATCAGGGAAGGGAATGGGAAAAACAAGGTGATGAAACAAAGGACAAAGGGTGAAACAGTGTAGCAGTAATGTTCACAAGATAATATGTTGGAAATAAACTTTACAACTTGGGGGGAGGATGGGGGAGGGAAAGTGAGAGAAAAACATGGGAAGCGGTAACACTGTTCAAGAAGTAATATACTCAATACCTTAATAATGTCACAATAACCCCTCTATATATCACTTTGATAAAAATTTAAATCAGTTTATATTTTATAATTTTTTCTGAGGATACGGTGAACAACATGACATAGAACTCATTGATCTGACAACGTAGTTTCCAGTGCAACAACTTATCAAAAAGGTGACAATCATTTCAGTTCTATAAAACTTCACATGGAAATAACAAATCACAAAGATAAAGCCTCTTGTTTCCATATCCTGGTGTTCTTTTTGCTTAGCACATCCTATACCCTGGCCATTAATTTTTTTCAGAGTTATTTTCAGATATGTCCTAGTGTTCTGCTAGAGCCAGCCTTATTCCAAGATCTACCTATCTAACCACACTGCAAAGATAGGGTTGCAGACCTTTGGCATTCCACTTGGCTTCTTTGTTTAGAGGATATACTGTTAATTATTTTCTCAGGTTGTCTATGAATGGAGGTCCTACTGATATCTGCTTCCTGAATAGCTGGCACAACCAAGATGTGGAACCATACCTCACCTGGTCATCTTTTACATCTATATTCACACTTTCATGCAGTTTTCCCATTTTATAATTTATGAAACTACAGCCAATGAAAGTAAGCCTTTAGCAAAAGCTCACATTCTCATTTTAAGTGCTCTTACCACATTCTGAAATAAATGCTTACTTGCAAGATGAGAGCCAGGCTTACATACCATCTAGATCATTAGATTATATTAAGTCTATCTTCCTTAGGTGATTGAAAGAAAAAGCAGAAAGTTTTGTTACAAATGCAGAACAAAGGAGATGAGAGCTGCAACTTCAATGCTGTTATTTGTTTCATTTGGCAGTACTGGGAATCTAGCTTAGAGTTTCAAGGTTGCTAGACAAGTACTCCACTGACCATGAAGCCTCACACACAGTGCTTTTATTTTTGTTCTTGTTTTTCCGATAAAGAAAGTCTCATACTTTTACCCAGGCTGGCTTCAAACTTATCAGGTAGCTGGGATTATAGTTATAAATCACCTACCAGCAACATTTTGATTAAAACATACTAATTGGATGTAAAAATTCATGTTTAGAGTACTGAAATGGGTATGTGATTCTAATGTGTTTGCTATTTAATTTAGCTTTTTAGTTAGTAGAAAACATTTGAATCCATGTGTAAAATAAAAACCTGTGAAAATGTTTAAGGTTTTGAACAAAATCACACACAAAAGTGCTCAGTATATCTATTACAAATCCTGAGAGCCAATGCCATAGTCATGATTATGGTAAAATGTTGAAGAGACAAAATAATGTTGAAAGGGTCAATCAAATCCCCTAGATACATAAGGCCACATAGGATGAGACTAAATAAAAGGACTTCCAGGATATAGCAACAAGAGCCATATAATATCTGATTGTTATTCTTAATGTACTATGTTATTTCTTATCTCTTTTGCCGTCCCTTGGTTATCTCATATTGTCACAGTATCTTACCTTGTTATCTGATATATTGTAACTGTATATATAAATATATATACATTTATGTTTATTTGTTTATTTGAAATAGGATAGGGAAGGGGACAAAACAAGATGAGGGAAGGGGGTGAGGGGAGGGAACTGGGGAAAAAACATGAGAAAGCGTAGCAATGTTTGTGAAGTAATGCACCTTCTATTTGGTGAATATAATGTAACCCTTCTATTAATTACAATAAAATATATTAAAAATTGTTAGAATATAAGGCTGAGGAAGTGTTTGCTTAGTATGTGTAAGTCCCTGAGTTCAGTCTTTAATACTAAAATTATGAAAAGATATTAAAGTCTTAGTTGATGTAATTTGAACTAGATGTCCCTGGCTCAAAAATTCTAATCCTAGCTACTCAGAAGGCTGAGATCAGAGGATCAAGATTCATTGGAAACCAGCCCAGATAGAAGAATCAAAAAAAAACCACTCATCTCCAATAAACTAATTACCCTTGTTGCTCAAGGGGTATAGCTCTAGCCCTTAGAATAACAAAAAAATGCTAAGCAAATGTGTGAAGTCCTAAATTCAAGCCCCTGTACTTCGGGGAAAAATGCTGTAATAGTAGCTTTAGAGGGACTAATATTTCTTTTTTTTTTTTCCTGTTTCTTTTTTTTTTTTTTTTTGCCAGTCCTGGGCTTGAGCTCAGGGCCTGAGCCCTGTCCTTGGACTTTTCTCAAGGCTAGAGCTCTACCACTTGAGCCTCAGCACCATTTCTGGCTTTTTTCTATGTATGTGGTACCGAGGAATCGAACCCGGGTCTTCGTGCATGCTAGGCAAGCACTTTAACCACTAGGCCAAACTCCTGGCCCCGGGACTAATATTTCTTTAAACTACAAACATTTCTTAAACAGTTTCAAAATTTTATTGTTGGGGTAATATATAGAGGAGTTACAGTTATATTCATCAGGTAGTGAGTGTTTTACTTCTCTAATATTGATAAACCTTTTCATGTTTTTGTCCTTTCTCTCTCCCACCACCTCCCAATCATCTTGTTTTGCCCCTTCCATTCCCTACTTCAAATAAATATAGATACAATGCACAGGTAACAAAGTCAGATAAGTAATCACATGAGATTAAACGTAAGGGGAAAAAAGAGAAAAAAACTTACTGCACATAATATATTGAGAATAATAATCACAAAGGTAAATCTGTTGCTTCCATGCCCTAGAGTTCATTTCATTTAGTCTCATCCTATATGATCTTATGTACATAGCTTTTTAAGCTATTGTGATCCTCTGCTAGGAGAATCCTAGAAGCCTACAAATTATTACAAATGAGGAAATCCATGGAGCCTATTTTCCTTTGTGTCTGGCTTACTTCACTTAATATGATTTTTTCCAAGTCTTTCCATTTCTTTACAAATTCTGATGGCAGCATGAAATTCCTTTGTTTATAAGTACCATATCTTCTTGATCCATTCATTTATTGAGGGGCATATGGGTTGGTTTCATATATTAGGTATGGTAAGTAATGCTGCAATGAATATCAATGTGCTAGTAGCTTTAGTATTTCCTTAATTCTGGACATTGGATTTGCTGGGTCATAGGGGAGCTCTATGTTTAGTCTTTTGAAGAATTGCCATACTGCTTTCCAGAGTAGTTGAATGAATTCACACTCCTACCAGCAGTTAAACTACAACCAGTTCTGATTTAATCCTCATTCAGAGATTTAAATTCAGAAGTAAAGCTATGCACATAAAACCCATAAAATGTTACTGATTAGTTTCTTTTATTCATTGTATAGTGCATGAAAGAGCCCACCAGAATGCACAGTACTTTCAAGATGCTCAAGTGGGAGTTATACAGAGACCTCTTGGCTTATGAGGTATTTGGAGTGGGGAGGAAGGACATAAAAGAAAAAATAATCTT
Source organism: Megascapheus bottae (assembly GCF_031878675.1). Taxonomy (NCBI): domain Eukaryota; kingdom Metazoa; phylum Chordata; class Mammalia; order Rodentia; family Geomyidae; genus Megascapheus; species Megascapheus bottae. The sequence goes on from NC_143511.1 coordinate 55,566,904, forward strand.
TCTGGACCTTCAATACGACTTGAAAATTTAAAAGGAAAAAGAGAACTCAACATTGGTAAAGTTTCTATGTAAATATTTTTCTTCAAGGCTAGACTTCTACCACTTGAGCCTCAGTACCACTTCCAGCTTTTTACTATGTATGTGGCCCCTCCAGTGATTCTTATACCTTTGTCAAGTTGAAAGAGGAAGAAGGATACTCTTTTCATAGGAAATACTGGCCATCTCACTCAAAAGGAGATTTTTTCCTCATTTATTGGAATTTTTATTTCCTATCATAAATAATTAGTGTAGGCTATGAACACAGAGAAAATGGTAGTGTTTATCAGAGAAGAATGCCCTGAGAATACATATCTTACATAATCCCATAAAGTCATAACATCTTATTATCTGCAGCCTCACCCATGGAGCTGTACCAATATTTGGGAAAGTTAGCTTTTGTCCTGGAAATGGTCTGTCCTACCCCATGGAGAGTCTCCTTATATTGAAAACTGACATTTCCAAAGTTCGATGCCAACTTCATTCTCTCACGTTTCCATTTCTTAATTATACTTACAGAACAAGAAGAGAAACAACAGAGTGTTTTGGTGCCCAGATGTGCTACTTACTGCTCCAAAACCTTATTAAATTTATTCATCATAAATTAAATCATACCTGATAAAGTGTTGTCCTACTTTAAAAATACAGAATGAAGTATAGAAATAGACACAAAGCATTATTTAACTGCCTCCCAAGTACCAGGAATGGATGGCTTTGGTCATGAAGCTAGTGAGAATAAATGTTAAACTGAGCAAAATAGTTCTTCACGTTTGAAACTTGTATTCAGTACAGTAAACCCAAACTAGACAATCTGAATGTTATTATCAATATTTCGTAGTGTGTCAGTAAGAGGGAAATTCTGAATACATGCTCTCCTTTTCTTTTGTTTTGTTGTTTTCATCCTTTCTTGAAAGAATGGCATTATAAAATTGCAGTGTAGTGATTTTCTTAATTAGTGATAAAGTAGGAAATGCACAAAAGTTTTTATCAAGGTATATTTTGCATAAAATAAATAGATTTAGTATATATCATAGGAATGATGTTTTTCAAAAAATAAAAAAGAAATTAGAAAAAAGAAATGATGTTTTCCTCTGAAAGTATATTTTGACTTTTCATTGACACCTAACCAATATATGTATTTTGTGGGCACAGTGTAATAATTCAGTACACGCATGCACAAGGAATCATGCTCATGAGGATAGTTAAAGGGGAATATGTCGTACAGTTATTCTTCATTCCAATATAACAAAGGAGCCAATAATTTTTAGCAGAATGTCACAAAATAGGTAAGCTAAAATTAAAAATAAAACTACATATTTCGCAATATTTATGTAGCAAATTAGCTATATTAGTTATTACAACAAGAGAGAAAGAAAAAATAAGGAGAGGTTTGAAGTCTGCTGCTCAGCAGAACTTTTATATATCAATGGAAAATATTTCCCAAGCTAAAAATGAAAACATGAAGATAGTAGGTCTTGATTGAATTTCTCAATGGATGCCACTTAAAAGGCATGTCTACAAACCACACCAAAGGAAGCTCTTCCACCTCCACCAGGCTTAATCCCATTTTAGTATGAAATGCACATTGCCTGCCCCTCAGGATATGAAAGAAGTACTTTTGATTCCTCTTTACTCTGCCTGGTATTAAACTGCTTGGTTTGGAGACTCCCAACAGAATGAGGAGAACAGTGCTCTGTATTGCTTTGGTGGCCAAATTTGTCTATTGTTCTTGACTTTCTTAGCCAACACATGGTAAGGATATAAGCTTTTGTACTTGCATTTATCTTCCAAAAACCCCAGAGGGAAAGAAATACAGTTATATTTTCTAAAAAAAATTAGGTCATTCAAGTTACAATTTTTTATTCCACTTAAGCATTACAAAAAGTTGAGAATGTCACTCTCACCCATGCTTTCTACCTCCTGTCCCCATCCACAAGTTTTATAGTTCATTTTTACTCTTCTAAATTCATCAATTATCTCAATTCACTTTCATATAAAAAATTCTATTTTTATCTTCATTGAAAGCATCTTGCTACATAGAGTGCTGACCAAGTTAAGACACAGGGGGTTTAACAAGGGCTAGTCTCCAGAAAAAAAATTGTATTATCTCCAGATCAAATTACTAATGATTGCATGCTAATGACTGCTTCACAAACATGATCCTTAATCATCAGAGCCACGACAAATCAAAACATATCAAAGCACAGAGAAACATGATGTGTGGTAGAAACAATTTAGTAACCATGAACAGATTTGAATTTTGTGGGGAGAAAAAGCCATTCCTTCTCATTTACTATACCTGAACAATGACTAGTATGCAGTCAAAAAATATCCATTTATTTTGCTGTATTAGTGAATACCTAAAAAAAAATCCATGCGTTTTGTTAGTCTTTCTGGTCTCACCTAAAATTGGTACAATAGGCTACACTTGGTACACATTTTCATTGAGTCATCCCTCCTATTTCTCACCATAAATTACCTCATTTCTTGTTCACACACACTACCTTTCCCTATTCATGTGTGGCAATTTTAACTGCCTATATGTATAATCCTTTAATACTTTTTCTAGAGTATAGTCACTTAATAAATCATTCCAAAGAAAATAAAAATGTTTTGGCATTCTAATTTAGATAGGTATATGGATATAGATAAATAGGTGGAAGACGAGAAAATATAGTTCAAGACAGTAATATGGATGGAGTGAATTTGATTACAATGCATTACATACATATGATGAATAATAGCACCATAAAGCCCCTTTTCATATTCAAGTTTTTCTAATAATAATATTGTAACTGGGATAATCTTTCTGACATACAGAAAAATCTTTTTTTTTATTGTAATTAGTAAAAGGGTTACATGATATTTGCCAGGTAGAAGGTGCATTAATTCACATACATTGATACCCTTTCACATGTCTTGGTACCCATTTCCCTCCCCCCCCACACCCCCCACCCGTCTTGGTTTTCCCCCCTTCCCTATCAAATTTCAAATATCCAAATACAAATAAATTCAATAAAAACCATATCTGTAAAATCCAGAAGCCGCAAAGGTCCTGTTAGATCTGGTTATGGGCAGCTTCTCAGGTTTCATCTGTTCTGAAAATTTCCCTCTGTTGCTGAGCTTTTTCTGGTGCTAGCACTTTTGCTAAAACAATCCTTTGCATTCTTTGCTCAACCATTTGCAGCTCTTTTAGAGTTCTGTTTTAATGTCACTTGCAAATGTGTGCCTCATTCCAAATGGGAGTCCCTTTAGAAATGTTACTATGGATTCCTGAAATTTCCCTCGCTGTCATTTCTCAAAGGAATGTTCCTCGCTTGAGCAAAAGATTTACTGTACATCTAGATTTTCTGATCTGACTTTGAGGCCATTATTCGTTAGGTGGCATAACATGGGGAAGCAGTTTGTTTCTTTCATTCCTCCAGTCTCCTCATTAATGAAGTGAGATACAAAAATGTCTACCTAGAGAGATAATGTGGGGATTAAGTAATTTAGTAAAAAGCAGCAAAGACATTATTGTGCAAAATAAATTTGTACAATAAATGTGACGATCGTTTCATATAATTATGCTTATCTGAATAATGAGTTGAGTACATGTTTGCCTTTCTCATAAACATGCCAACTCCATGTGACAAGGTCTGTGTTATAACCTCTGCAAATTTTAATTAGTAAAACTCAGTAAATATTTTGAAACTAAGTTAGTAGACTGAATTAATAAATCATAACTTTCAAAATAAATATTTTCAAAGAAATTATAATAGGGATTTGATTGAACTTAAGAGCAGGATCTCTGGCCATTTCAACATAATTTGAACCACTGATCAATCCTAGTTTCTTGAGCCACACAAAGTTTATAAAATACTATTTTATTACTTTTACTTTACCTTTTCTTTTTGTCAGTATTTGAGTTTGTAGTCAGACTTTCTACTGCCCTAGTCACATCTCTAGACCATTTAAATGGGCTTATTTTTAAGATAGGTTCTTGAATTTGGTTCAGAACTGCACCATGATCCTGTTTACACTTATAAATATTGTGTTTTCTTCCCAACTTTTCTACAAGCTCCGCATGAAGTAATTGTCATTAAAATGACAGTGACAGGTTTCAAAGAAGAAAGTAGATAGCAGTAAGAAAAAAAGAGAGAATAACATAGTAAAGGGGGATTGTTTATTATTTCCATATACAAGTATGAGAACAAAATAATAAAACTTGGTAACAGTTGTTTAGAAAGAGTGGCGTGGCTTATAAAAGGTAATAGGATGAACTTGGTGAAAGTCCATTCTATGCATGCATGGAATTTTATAAGGAAACCCTTTTGCACAATTAATGTATACCATGAATATGAGATGTAAAATATAAGGACTCATGGCACCTGGTGGAAGAGGCATAGACTCTAAGAAGAAATATAACAGACAAACAGGACTGAACTCAGATTACTTACCATCTGAGTCACTTAGGGAAAATGCTTCTTTTACCTTTTAACTGTGTCTTAAAATAGGTATTCAGGGGCTGGGAGTTTGGCTTAGTGGTAGACTGCTTGCCTAGCATACACAAAGACCCAGGTTCGATTCTTGGGACCACATACATAGAAAAAGCCAGAAGTGGTGCTGTGACTCAAGTGGTAGATCACTAGCCTTGAGAAAGCCCAAGGACAATACTCAAGCCCTGAGTTAAAGCCCCAGGCTGGCAAAAATAAAATAAAATAGGTATTTATTTATACCAAGTCAAAGCACAGTAAATTTCCTTTTGAACTTGTAGTCTTCCTGGTTATGTTGTCTTTGAGTGCTACCTAAAACTCCTTGAAGAGAAATTAGTTTTCATACTTGACATATTCTAAGTTAGAGATCTTAAAATATTATCTGCAGACATAATAAAATTCCTCCCAGCTACTTAAATTTTTAAATTTTTATTTTACACATATGTGTGCATGTATTTAAGACTAAACATACATATTGCCACATCTATTTTGTAAATTCCATTATGTGTATTCACACTATCACTGGCAAGGTCCAGTGTATGAAAAGCCATACCTGTATTCCAGGACATTTAAAGAATTGAATGTTGTGTGGGTACATGGACAAAGCGTTTTGTATATCATATGTTGGTGATATGTAAGTGTGTGTGTGTGTGTGTGTGTGTGTGTGTATGTGTAAAAGACAAAGAATGAGAAGATAGAGATAGACAGAGATAATTAATAATCAAAAATTCTAATGGTATAAAAGGGACAGTTTTATAACAGCTTAATTTTCTTCTACCTGCCCTTTGGTTGTACTGTGTGGGGCAGAAATTGGGGAAATTAATCAGTCTCTTCGATCTGGTAATTGGATTCACACATAAAGGTCCCCAAGCCTAACATCTTTTTGGTATAATTGATGGGAGACACTCTCACTACAATGTAAGTCTTAGTACTAAGTGTAATATAATGCAAATGCTTGACCAAATGATTTTGAAAGGGCACTATCCATTTTTCAAAATTAAACAACTGGCATTCTGTATGCCCAAAGGCTCTAGCACGGTACATATTATTGATTAAACTGGCATTTTAAAATTACTATAGTGCAAAAGAGCTCATTAAAATAGAAAACTTTTCTTTTTGCTTTTAAGAGCTCAAAACTGGCCAGAACACTACCTGTACAAATGTGTCACTAAAACACTGGTTGGACATTTTGTATCAGTATTCAAAGGCCCTTAGGTAAGATTTTATTTCACATAGTACTGTCTTTGGACTGTTTTCAGCGTACATAGATAGAGAAGCAGCAAACCAAGCCCTGCCCTTTAGTCTTGGAGTATATTTTCAAAATAAATTTTGTAATGAATAATCACGTTTTCACCTTATTCTTCAGTTTACTACTGTCTTACAAACAATAGGAGACTTCTCAGTACAGTTTTGCACCTACTTATCATTTTTTCTGAAAATGAGTTTGCTGAAATATTTCCTTCACTTACACTACACAAAATTAAAATTTAATAATCATTTCTCATGAGAATAGTATCATAATCATACCATGCCTGGCACTGGTGGTCCACACCTGTAATCCTATTACTCAATCCAGGTAAAAATTTATGTGAGATCTAGTTCTATTTAACCAGTCAAATGCCAGACTGGAGGTATGGCTCACGTGATGGAGCTCCAGCCTTGAATGAAAAGGCAAGCGAGAATCCAAGCTCCTGAATTCAAGGCTTAGTACTGGCACACAAACAAAGTTCTTCAATATGGTACCCCTTATTGGGCACACATGAAGTGATTTATTTAGTAACAAAGGTAGTATTCCATGTAGAGTATTGCTCTTAGAAAATGGACTTCAGTTAATTTTCAGTTTTATGTTTGTATTTTCTATTAAACACAGTTAAAATGGTTATGTGATGGGGCCGGGAGTGTGGCCTACTGGTAGAGTGCTTGCCTAGCATGCACAAAGACCCGGCTTCAATTCCTCGGTACCACATACATAGAAAAAAGCCGGAAGTGGTGCTGAGACTCAAGTGGTAGAGCTCTAGCCTTGAGAAAGTCCAAGGACAGTGCTCAGGCCCTGAGCTCAAGCCCAGGACTGGCCAAAAAAAAAAATGGTTATGTGAAGTGAAATTCCTTGGTTATTCTTAAAATGCAAGTGATAAATACTTTGACAAACAAGGCTTTTCATAAATATTGTGCTGGAAGCTCTGTTGTATATGTCTCCAGAGACAATGAATGATAGAGGGAAAGGAGTGGATGGTAAAGAGATGAGGAGAAGAGATGAGGAGCAGAGGAAATAATGAAAAAGAGGGAGCCAGACACGTCATCACAGTCAGCTGTTCTAGCTACTTGTTCTGGAAAATGTAACTTGTATTTTCTTGTACTACTAAAAATATCCATTTTTAGAAGCTTCATTGACATTTTAGTAAAGTACACATTCTCAAAATATATATTTTGATTATTTTTACAAAAAAACTTAAACCATTTTAAGGATATAGTTCTGTACTGCTAAGTAGATTCCCATTGTTGTGCAGCTGGTCTCTAGAACTTTCTTAGCTTGCAATCCTGAGGTTCTACCTATTTACCACTCACAGTTGCCCCTTTTCTCCGCCCATGTCATCCTTCTTCCTGCAGCTTTGAATATGCCAGGCACTATGGCTACTTGAAGTCTGGCAGACTGTATTGTCTGTGATGGGCCTTTACTCAGTAACATGTGGGAGAGAATTGCCTTTGCTTTTAGAAATGAATCATCTTTTCTGAAGTTATATATCTTATTGTGATTTCACAGGTGATACACAGAGGAGGTACAGTTACATAAGTCTGGTAATATATACATTTTTTCTGATCCATGTCATCCCTTTCCTGGATCTCCCCTAGTTTTTCCCTCCCATCCCCACACACAAGTTGTATAGTTCATTTTCCACATAGTGTCTAGTCAGTATCACTGCTGAATTTGCATTTGTTCACTCTTTGTCCCGCCTTTTTGTTTTTTTGGTGTCATCTCCTTATCCTTCCAAAGACAAATTAACTTACAAGACAAAAAGCAGACAACCAAACAGCAACGACAAGATTCATTTCCTAATGTTAATTTTCTAAAATATTTTATATGTTCCTGTGCACATAGGTATTGAGCCTTTGTGGTCCTCTCCTATGAATATTTTCTTTGAACTATGTAACTGCCTAGAGACCACTATAATTTATTATATCTCCATGTAGCTTTTGCTTTTAACCATCTGATGTGTTTATTTGTAGATTTATAGGCACACCCTACTTACCACAAATGAGGAAACTCATGCAATTCTTTGGGTGTGTCTTACTTTGCTTAATATCTTAATATAATATTTTTCAAGCCTATCCATTTTCTTCTTGCTTGCTTGCTTGCTTTTTCTTTGTCATAGGGTTTGATGTTGTCTCTGAGCTCTTCAGCTCAAGGCTATCACCCTAACCTTTGAGCCACAGTGACACTTCCAGCTTCCTAGTGGTTCTTTGGAGATAAAGAGTCTCAAGGACTTTAGTGCCGGGGCTGGCTTTGAACCAAAATCTTCAGATCTCAGCCTCCTGAATAGCTAGGATTATAGGTGTGAGCCATTAGTTCCCAGCCTTTCCATTTTCTTCATGCTCAGTCTTTCATTTTTCATGTTCTGTGCCTATAATCTATAAATTCAGTGCAAGTCCAATTTAAACTACTGTTTATGGCAATGAAGTCAGAATTGGGGGAATCTTTTCCTTTGTGTTTTTTAACTGAAAATATACAATGATTCAATACTTAATGTTAGTTCTGTTTTTTTCCTTTCCCTTCCTTTCTTTTCTATCATCCCATCACTTTCCTTCTCTATCTCTTCCTTCCTTCCTTCAAAAAATCAAACTTTTATATTCTGAGTTGCTCCAGGCTACAGCCACCACAACACTATAAGCCTAAAGCACATGAACTGTGCTGGGGTTGGGTCTTGATGATCAGATTACATCACTTTAAGGATTCATTGCATAATCTGAGCTCATTACTTGCCTGACATGGATTTGTCAAGACAAAAGGATGCACTTAAAAGGAAAGACTTCTCAGTCAAAAAAGCACTGAGCCAAGAACAAGCTCAGAAGTTATCAAAACAAACCTTTGCAACTAGGACTGAATTAGTTTGCTTGGACACAAACTAAATAATGTACCTGTGTTTTGTCAGTGTCTACACATAATCTATCCTATCTGCCTCAGGCTTTCTCTAGACCTAAAAATCTCATGCTGTCAATGTGATCGGTTACCATACTGCTTTCAATGGAAAAGTTTCACTGCTTCTGGTGACATGGTTTCACTAAGGGAAATGGCCTGAGGAAGGATACAGGTGCATCTGTCATTAAAAGACTGAAAGATATGTTCCTCACTTTAAAATGAACTGATAAAACAATGAGGGCTAATGATCACATTAATTTTATGTGAACACAACTATGTACAGGCAGTGAAATATAACAGCCCATGTACAAACTACTAACATTAGTTTGGGAAGTAAATCTCCTAGGAGTCACCTGCATGGTACTTATACAGGCATCACTAACACCATATTACAGATTCCATTTCATAATTTTCATTATTTTTTTCATATATTTTATTTTAATTAATAAAAGGGTTACATTATATTCACCATATAGAAGGTGCATTATTTCACAAACATTGATACCCTTTCTCATGTCTTGGTCCCCACGTCCCTCCCCTAACCCCTGCCCCTCATCTTGTTTTCCCCCCTTCCCTATATTTCAAATAACCAAATAAACATTATACAATATATCAGATAGCAAGGTAAAATGCTGCAACAATATGAGATAACCAAGGACAGCAAAAGAGATGAGAGATAACATAGTACATTAAAGACAGCACTCGTTATATGGGTTTTGTTTCTATATCATGGAGATCCTTTCAATTAGCGTCATCCTATATGGCCTTGTGTATCTAGGTTTTGCTCTGTTGTAAATCTCTGCTAGGAGAGCCCAAGGTTTCTACTGACTATAACAAATGAGGGAAACCATTGAGCCTGTGTTCCTTTGAGTCTGGCTTACTTCACTTAATATGATTTTTTTCTCCAGGAAGGATCACTACTACACTGTTGGTGAGAGTGCAAACTTGTTCAACCACTATGGAAAGCAGTGTGGCAGTTCCTCAAAAGACTAAGCATAGAGCTCCCCTATGACCCAGCAATTCCACTACTTGGCATTTACCCAATCATCCAGAAACAAGGACATACTAAACTCACTAGCACAACGATGTTCACTGTAGCACTATTTACCATAGCAAAGATATGGAACCAACCCAGATGCCCCTCAGTTGATGAGTGGATCAACAAGATGTGGTATTTATAGACAATGCAATTCAATGCTGCTGTCAGAAAGAACGACATCGACCCATTTGTAAGGAAATGGAAAGACTTAGAAAAAATCATATTACATGAAATAACTTTTATTATTGTACAACCATCTGTGTTATATGTCACTGTAATGTTTTCTCTGTCTTTCTTTCTCTTCCCAACTCATTTTGAGTTGTTCACCTGGATAGATGATATACATATATATATATGCCCAATAGATAAACAGATAGATAGATAGATAGATAGATAAATAGATAGATAGATAGATAGATAGATAGTCCTAGGTATTTTCCACTCCTGATCTTCCGTTGTCTTTGTAAAACCATCATCCTCTGAGGATTGGTGAAAACTGGGATCTGAGTCTACATACACAGTGAGATGATCAACTGACCATCTCTCTATCTGGTAGAAGACATGTTGTAAATAATGGCCTTGTCAGGGAAGCTCATCACGAGAGCTTTTCAGGTCCTTTTCAGCAACTGTGTGTAACCTTTAGGAAGTGAACAAAGTCAACAGAAACTTAGAACTGTGTGTAGTTTTCTCCAGCTAGAAGCATGGACCTTTACCCTACCATTGTAAGAAGATGTAATCACAGCTGCGAAAACTGGGAAGTGGATCTTCCCCTCTAGGAATGTCACCCCGCCATTGCTTTGTAGTCTTATGTAACCCTGATCAAAAGGCACAGTGTGTGTGGGTGCCTCAATTCCTGAATGACACAAACTACACCATTGTGTTATACGATGTTGTAGTCATGATTTATTATTACATAGGAAACAAAGACAATGTATATCAAGAAGACAGCATTATCCATGGTTAGTAGTGTACTGTCTGCTCATCATTCAAGCTAGGCTTTTTGCCTCCTCCTCCTCCTCCTCCTCCTCCTCTTCTTATTTTTACTAGTTGGTCCATTATTGCGATTAAAATGTAAAGAGAAATTGGGGTATTTAGAACGGCTGAAACCAGGGTTGGTAGTGGGTGGTGGTGTGGAAGGAAATGGAGAATGTGTAATGCTGTCTCAGCATGTGCTTGACCTCTTGTCAATCACTATAGCACCATCAATGGCAAAGATTCAGGGTTAAATAGGGAAATTGCTGCATTTAACAAAAAGAACTCTTCTCTGACAATATATTTTAATGGATGTCCAGAAATTTTCTTAATGGAATCAAGGTATTTGGCATACATTTTTATAATATTCCATTTTTATCTCTGAATTATTAACATTCTCATATCACATATAATCCAAAGCACTAATTTCACCAACATTGATTTTTCCTGATAATTCATTCTTTATTAATATTGGCCTGGTTGAAACAAAAGTGTTCTTGGAATTCATATTTTTTCTGTCCTTTCCTGTTCTTGCTCCCTCTTCCCTTCCTCTCTCTCTCTTCCCTCCCTTCTTCCCTCCCCCCCTCTTCCTTCCTTCTTCCCTCCCTTCTTCCTTCTGTCCGTCCCTCTCCCTCTCCTTCTCCCTCTCTCTCTCTCCCCATCTCTTTCCTTTATTTCATTCCTCAACAACTCAGGACCTCATACTGTCACTCAGGTTTAGTTAAGCTATACCTCTGGCTGTTTCCTGATGATTATTTTGGATTGATTCTTTCTCAGACTTCTCTGCATGAGCTGGATTTGAACTAAGGCATTCAGATCTCAGTGTGTGAGTAACCAGGAATTCAGATGTGAGCTATTAGAGCCTGGCTACTCTTAAATTTTGAGTTTTCTCCAAATAATGCACCCAAAACCCTTACTAACCTTAGCTGTATGGAAGCCAAAATATAGATATTATTGTTTCATTTTTCCAAAGTTGGAATCCAAGGAAGGAGAAATTAGGTAACTTGGTTATAATGACTCAGCTCGTAAGAGAATTGAAATTCAAACTAGAAGACAGAGTTGTAGAGCTCAAGCAGTCAACTGAATGGTTGCTGAATTAATTTTGTTGAAGGCTTTAGTGACTAGGGGTTGGAAAGCAGGATCACTTATAGGTTGGATTCTTATCTGTCACAGACTAAGCAAATTAGTCAGTTTAGGGGCTATTTTCAAATGCTACTTCCCTATTAAATGAGAAGGCATTGTCTTTTATAATTTTTTTTCCTATGTAGCTTGTGAAATTTACTGTAGGTAAACTGTACCCATTGAACTATCCCAACTGAACTGTCAGCACATTTTATGTGGTCCAAATCAAGCATTTCCATAAAAGGATGGGATCAGGGGAAGATATTTCAAATTTGTCACAATTGCCTTGATCATGAACAGAGCTATTTATATCTAGTAGACTTCGGTTAGGCAAACCTTATAATAGAAGATATCATTGAGTTCAGTAAAAACAGCTATTGTGCCATTTAGCTGCCACTTCCTCTTCTTCCTCCTCCTCCTCCTCTTCTTCATTCTTTCTTCTCTCTTCTTTCTTCTTTTGTGAGTCATGGGGCTTGAAGTCTGTGCCTGGGTGCTGGCCCTGAGCTCTTCAGCTCAATGCTAGCGTTCTACCTCATTGAGCCACAGCACCACTTCTGGTTTTCTGGTGGTTAATTGGACATGAGAGTCTCATGGACTTTCATTTCTGGGCTGGCTTTTAACTGCAGTCCTCAGATCTCAGCCTCCTTAGTAGCTAGGATTACAGACGTGAGCCACCAGCATCCACCTTCAATTTTGTTTCTTTAAGTAATAAATATACAAAATATTCAATGTCATTAACTGTCAGAAATATGGAACTTCAAATTAATATGTTCACATTGTTAGAATTTTTGCAAATGACTACATCCAGTTTATACAAAAAGAAATCAGGTATTCATGCACTCTGTACAATTTTTATTTGTATAGTTTCATAACAGGGTAATTTGTCAATATGATTATGTTTTGCACAAGTACATTCTAAGCAATTCTAGTTCTGGGTATGTATTTTAGGAAAATATGAACATAAAAGCATGGATAAGTAGGTAGCAGATATCAAGCAATCAATCAAATGATAAAATGGTACAGATCTTTCAGTGATTTCTAAGAGTGATTTGGGGAAAATAGCTTATGAGTATCAATAAGTGGGCACTTAAATAGATTACTGTACTTCCATACAATAAAATACAATAAAGCTTCTATTGTTGAATGAACAACAAATAATTGTAGAACAATATGAGAAGTCTAAAATCATTTCTTTTAAAAATGTTCTTAGAAGAACAAAAATATGTTACTCAATATATATATGTAGATATATATGCTTTTCACAATTAAAAATATGAAGACATAGACATATTATAATAAATCCATAATAGCTTTTAAGTGGTATATATTTGGTTTGATGAATGAACGTGATTTATTTTAATAAAAGTAACATTATTGAAATGATATTACAGTGTCTTTTTCTGGTAGTTTTAATGTTATGTATATTTCAATACTTACAAAGAACTTGACAATAAAGCATAAAAATAAATTATCTTTCTGTCTTTTATTTTCTATTTTATTATGAACTTGTAGATTTAGATGTTTTTGCAAAATAGGAATCTTTGACTCCTTCAGATATCTGCTTCTTTCAATGTTTTTTTTTTGTTTCAAACCCATGCCATCAGAAACTTTTCTGTCCTTCTGTTCTCACTGTATACTAATAGGTAGCTAGTCATCAAATTACTTGTAAAAATTATTCATGTTGAGATTATCTACTCCTGATCTTCCATTGTTGGGGTTGGCAATTCAGAATCTTGTTTGCAGCTTGCAGTAAACAACATCACTGGAATCACTGGTAATCTTGCTGTTTCTAGTGTGCCAAGATGGTTTTACCTGAAATCGCATATGAATCAAGGTTGCTCAAAAACAAATGAATTTACCAAATAGGGAAAGAGGCTCTCACATTTATTCTAAAACTACTCTTAATTTCCAAAAATAAAGTGCTTCAAGTGCACTTAATGACTTTTTCAGTAAACAATAAATGTATTCATTCATGTCTGAGTATCTTACAGGAATCGAGAAATCTTGGGAAAACAATGAGAGGAAACTGTTTTAAATCAACTTACACTTCAGTAGAAGAATAAATCAAATTAACAAAGACTCATAATAATAGGGCATGGGAAGCCATAGGAAGCTAGTCACTTTTAATGCAACGTCAAAATCCGTAAAGTTAATTAAATGCCTGGCTTCACTAAAAGGGAATTAAAATGAGCAAAAGCAGTTGATTTCGCCCTATCAGAAGATATAAATTTGCATAATAAAAGTAGCACGATCAAAATTTTTATTCAATCGTCCACTTAGTGTCTATAAATCTTTTGACAAGAGTATCTGTCCTTGAGCTTCTTTTTTTTCATTTATTTCTGAAGAGAATGTAAGAATTAATCCACATAATCTTAATATGTAATCTTCTGGGATGCAGGAATGGGAATCATATTCTTTCAAAATTTTATGAATATTGTTATTTCCGTCTATTCAAGTAGCCTTTTATTCCTAGATGATTAGAACTCCATGTGAACTCACAAGGCAACTAGAGGGGAAATTCAATTTAAATCTTGAAACCTTCGTATAAGATAATGATCCCTAGCTCTGCCCTCATTTCCTCTTCTTCTTGGTGTTCTGTCTAGACCTGCTTCCAATTACTCATTTATCATAACATCCCAGCCCTTCTGCTCCATGTATCTTCTTGGAAGAGGCTATTTTTTTCAGTGCATAACTTCTGAAAATGGAATTCCACTTTACACAATAAAAAGAACTACTTCAAGAAACAATTGCTTCACCTCCTTATAATGTTCTTCCAAGCGTTATGAAGAGCCACAGTATATTAGGAATTGTTTAAAAAATAAAATTGGGTAGAGCACTTTCCGAACCATAGCTGATCTTAAGGCCAAAGTCTGGGTCTTTGTCATCCAACACCATAGCTGCTATCTTGAAAAAAAACCCAAACATAACAAAACAGACCTACATTTGCACAGATTGAGAGAAATTGACATATCGCTATGGAACATTGGGAGAAAATATTTACTATAAATATGTTAAGGAGTCATACTTTGGCCTCATCGGTTGATATTTTTTTCTTGGTAAATGGAATCCACATTGCCGAGCAGACTGCAAAGCACTAATCAGTTGAAAAGAAAAAACACCCAGGATATTTCTTATTGGTTCATTTCTTTTTGTAATTTGCCTGAAATTATAGAGAAAATGCAATGTTGCATTTTTGCAAAGAAGCATACATGTTTTTCTCTAGATGATTTCATAACTTAATGTTAACAGCTTAAATAAAGACGTTGAACCCCACAGTCTGTCAAAATTAGTTAAGGCTTTATTGATTGAATCATTGCTAAAATGGATATTACTGAAATCTTCAAAAGTGGCAGTATGTATGAACTACTTAAGTTTTGAAAATCACCTCCTAAACTGTTATATGCAATAATACATATCCAATCAATGTGTGTGTGTGACAGACACACACACACACACACACACATGCACATATTTGAATTTGAGGATTAAGATTTAGGAGATATGAAATATTGATTGCCTGGTATCCAGCACTTTGTGCTTTTATGTTCTGTATTGCAAGTTTCTTTAATAATATTTGCATCATAATATTTTCCCAATGATCTATTTTATCTACAGTGCAAATCCATTTATGACAGGCAGTCAATAAACCCCATGTAAAAGTCTCTATTCTATCTCTTTAAGTTAGAAGTCTCCCATTCAAAAACTATGAGAGATTTTCAATGGAACAAGAGACCCCAAATATCAATGTCACATCAAATGCTTTAGTGAATTCAGAGTTCTCCATCAAAAACACGGCCATACCACAGGAGCTTCACGTCCCGCGAGCCGAGTTGTATTTTGTCATTATCTAGGTGTCCAAATATTTAACAACCTAAAGAGCAGATCCTTTCCTTTTTTGAGGAAAAAACTCTGCATTTTATAGAACAATTTTAGATTAAGGTCACAGAAAAAATTAGCTCCTGGACTCAGCCAAAAGCACCTCATACCAAAGTAGCAACTTTGTTATCCTCAGTAAATGTCCAACAAGGCACTTTTATTAACCAAAGTCCATATTTTATTTTTGCATTATTATTATTCTGGGCAAGGCTGGGGTTTAAAATCTTGGCCTTTCAGTGACCCATTTCCTCATCCCTTTTTGATTTAGTTTTCTGCTAGGATTCCATGCTTTCTTCCTGTGCTAGACTCAAACTGCAATCCTTCCTATGTAGATGGGATGGGATTACAGGAATATACTACTGCCTGCAGTCAAAGTCCATCCACTAACATGTATTCCTGATGTTGCACTCTGTATGTTCTGACCAGTATGGGATATTTATCACCACAAGTGTCTCCTATAGAACTTTTCCACAACCCTCAGGTTCTTTCTCCATCTGCTCAGTTCTTCTGTCTCAACTCCTGACCACCACAGATCTCACCATATCCATAGTTGATGTCTTTCTTAGAATGTTGTACATGACAGTCAGAATCCTATACTTTGTAGCCTTCACACACTGATTCTTTCTTTATTTTCTTATAATGGCTTAATAGTCATTTGTTTTTAGCATTGAATAATATTATATTTTCTAATGCGCCACTGTTTATTCACCATGATGCACTGCAAGACATTTTGATTGCTTCTGAGTTTGAGCAAAAATAAAGCGTCTGTAAACATCCGTCTTCATGTTTTTCTGGAGATGAAAGTTTTAAACTCATCTACACAAATACGGATGCATGACATTGCACCCAGCCATTGTTAAAGAAGGAATTCAGTAGATGGATTTTATATGAAAATGTATTTGGTTTCCTAAGAATCTGTTAGAGCATCTCACAATGTGGCTGTATTAGTTTGCTTCCTACCACAGTGAGTGGTAGTTCCTATTGTTTCAAGCGCTCAACAGTACTTGATAGTGTTACTGTTCTACATGTGGTTAGTCTAGTACATCTATAATATCACTACCTACACTATGTTATCATCTTTACATGCATTGCATATCATACATATATTACAGACTTAAATTAATGGGCAAGCTTTAATAACTTATAATGGAGAGCATTTTTCATAGGTTTGATCATTTGCCATCTATATATCTTTATTGAATTTCCTCTTACATGTCTTGGCAGCATTGGGGTTTGAACTCAGGACTTTGTGCTTGCTAGGCAGGTACTCTGCCATATAACGTGTATCCTCTGCCCCTTTTGCTTTTCTATTTGTTTGTTTGTTTGTTTTTGTCATAGCATAAGGATGAGAGGTACTTACCACTGCACTCAGATATAAGTCGGTGCAGATAGGGGGTCTCCCAGACTTTTTTTTCTAGATGAGGCTCTTTGTTTTTTTTCAGATTTAGAAATCTCAAATATCACATCCATCCTCAAACCGAGAAAACATTTTCTTCAGATATAACCAGTCTAAACATGAGCCCATCAGCAGTATCACTCATTTCTGGTATAGAGTTATCTCTATGGTTTCTTTCAAGTTCTTAGAATTTCCATCTCTCTCTGAAATTACCCATCTGTTTAGTAAATTGCCTACTTTGTACTTCAGAATCCCTGGCATATTAATTACAATTTCAAACATTTTCTGGTAGGAAAATTCCAAATTCTTGCTGTCTCTGACTCAGGTCCTGATGCGTGCTTCATTTCTTCAAAGACTGTTTTTGCATTATAGTAGGCCTTGCAATTTATTTTTTCTTGACAGCCAGACAGGAAGTACTCAGCAAATGAGACTGTAGCAAATAGGTTTCAGTAATGCTACAGTAAAATGTGGGGAGGAGTAAGCCTAGCTCTATAATTACAGTCCTACCATTGCAATTGCAGTGAGCTTGGGTTTTACAATTTAGTTTGGTAAGTATATCTCTCTTTTCTGTAAGATAGGAGGACTAGAAAGACTGTACTTCTTTATGTCCTTCATAAAATAGAAGGCTAAAGGAAACTGAAATTTGGTAGCTTGCGTCCATAGAAGAATTTTCCTCTGATGAAATCTCCAATGGGATTAACATCTCATACAACTCTCCTAAGGGGATGGCTTGCTAATAAGTACACTTTGATGGGTTAACAGAATGATTATCTGTTCCCCTTTCCAATCCTGAAAGAGGAAGGCATTTTTCTCTGGTGTTCACTATCTGAACCTAGGAGACTTAACATTTAGGTTTTTTGATGATTAGATTTGTTTCTGACCTGTCTTATTTGCCTCTTACCTTTAAATAGTGCCACTAATGTTCCTTTATTTAAAATAATTCCTAAATCTCCTCAAAACAAACCCACTGTATCCTCCTGATTTCAAGAAAGAAAACCTTCATTAGTCATCTCACTCCCTGAATTCCATATATTCTGAAGAGAAATATGTTCCCTTTATTGAAAATATTTATCTTCTCTTGCAATTATGCTTTCTTGAAATCTGACAATTTGCTATGACAAACTCACAGGTGGAATGACTGCTTTGGCTTACTACTGTATTGCATGAGGAGTAAAATGTGACAAATCAGTACCTGTTGTTTTTAAAAATATGTTTATTAAGTATTAGATTTGCCAACTTGCATATTAAACTTGGAGGAGATGGTAAGTATTTATGAAAATAAGACACACCATGTGAGATAAAAAGAAGCACAAGCCATACTTTACAATTTGTCCCAAGGCCAGGCTTTCCTTAACTACTATTAGATACATGTATAAGTTCCCCTGAGTGTCTACAGCTTATTCTGTACTTGGCATCGTCTCATGAGACATATACTGACTGTTGATTTTAAAATTAATTTAAGGCTGGGAATGTGGCTTAGTGGCAGAGTGCTTACCTAAAATGCATGAAGCCCTGGGTTTGATTCCTCCATATCACATAAACAGAAAAAGCTGGAACTGGTACTGTGACACAAGTGGTAGAATGCTAGCCTTGAGCAAAATGAAGCCCAGGTCCTGAGCTCAGGGCCCAAGACTGTAAAAAAAACACTTAATTTAAAATTTTCTCATTCCATGCTATTCTTTAAGAATAAAAATTGATCTTAAGGAACATCAGGCTTGAAATTGAGGAACAACCCGTTATTATCTTGCACTATCGGTTTCAGATTCTTGAAGGAGAAGGCTAGGTTTGCTCAAGTGGCTAATCATGATTCTGTTCTCCCATCGTCAGTCTTCCCAGTGTGCCTGGAGGCCTGAGAGATAAATGCCTCTTCAGGAGGATGCATCAGTGTGGATCACCAGGGTGGTACAGGGTGGGAGGAAGAAACTGTGTCATAAAAATCATCTGTTCAGAGAATTATAGTCAGCAGGAAGAGACAAACAAGACTCCTGCATGGATCACCACATGGAAGCCCAATTAAAATAGCCACAGTCAGACAACTAGATCAGAATGTGTTTCAGGAAGACATAGGATGAGACCCGAAACACACTAGAGTCATTCACTATTAAGCACTATAGAAGAAATGAAAACAAGGAGGCAGATGGTAAAATCGCAAGAATTGTATTTTTGACTTCCCTTTCAAGTAAACAAAAATCACATTTCCTTGTTAACAAAAAGAAACAGTGAAGGAAATACAGATGGGCAGAACTGATGTTGTTTGACAATATAAACAACTGTGCTAATATCAAGCATTGGGTAGCCTATAACTTGAAGTCTTGAGGCACACACATAATTATTTACAAAAGGATCCATTTTTAATATATTGCCAGGCATTGAAAGCAGCTGAACATTCAGAAAATAAAAATAAGCACATGGACATACACCTTCACTATGTGTCTCTGGGCATGATGGAATCCATGAAGGATTCCAGGATTCTGCAAGAGGTAAATTTGAATCATGAGTTGATTCCTGTAGTTGCCACTTGGCTGTGATCCCTTTGATCTGTCTTCTTCTCCACTGTTTTTTTTTTTCTTTGAATAGCCTAAAATTATTGAAGGCTGATCAATTGACTTCTTTGTGGAAGAAGCTCTATGCAATGCTTGGTAAACTCTACCTTCTACCGGTCAGATTTTTTTTTTTGCCAGTCCTGGGCTTAAGTTCAGGGCCTGAGCACTGTCCTTGGATTTTTCTCAAGGCTAGAGCTCTACCACTTGAGCCTCAGCACCATTTCCGGCTTTTCCTAAGTATGTAATACTAAGGAATTGAACCTGGGTCTTCGTGCATGCTAGGCAAGCACTCCACCACTAGGCCAAACTCCCAGCCCCATCTGCTGGTCAGATTTAAATCACTTGTCCTTCAGCTCTTAGTTGTTTGTGAGGAAAGAGCCTGCGTGACACTCAACTTCAAAATGAATCAGTCCTTGATTACAGTCTCCAGTTATACATTTATATAAGTTGATTCATATCTGCCTACTTCATTAAGTTGAAATCTCCAGGAGAGAAGAAGAATATATTCTTTTATTTTTTCTGCCAGACATGGGGCTTGAACTCAGGGCCTAAGCACTGACCTTGAACTTTTCTCAAGTCTGGTGCTCTACCACTTGAGCACAGCACCATTTCCAGCCTTTTTCTATGTATGTGGTACTGAGGAATCGAACCCGGGTCTTCATGCATGCTAGGCAAGCACTCTACCACTAGGCCAAACTCCCAGCCCCATCTGCTGGTCAGATTTAAATCACTTGTCCTTCAGCTCTTAGTTGTTTGTGAGGAAAGAGCCTGCGTGACACTCAACTTCAAAATGAATCAGTCCTTGATTACAGTCTCCAGTTATACATTTATATAAGTTGATTCATATCTGCCTACTTCATTAAGTTGAAATCTCCAGGAGAGAAGAAGAATATATTCTTTTATTTTTTCTGCCAGACATGGGGCTTGAACTCAGGGCCTAAGCACTGACCTTGAACTTTTCTCAAGTCTGGTGCTCTACCACTTGAGCACAGCACCATTTCCAGCCTTTTTCTATGTATGTGGTACTGAGGAATCGAACCCGGGTCTTCATGCATGCTAGGCAAGCACTCTACCACTAGGCCAAACTCCTGGCCCCAAGAACAATATATTTACTACTGAGCATTCATGCAGGGCAATGGCTAGAAAAGATTGAGCACACAATGAACGTGTATGGAACGAAAAAGCCTAAGAATGAATGGATGAATGAATTAATGAATGAAAAATTAATTATAGTTGCTTATAGATGGCTCAGGGAAATATTGTATGGAAAAGAATTAGACTTCAAAAAAAATAATACTAACTGCTGAAGGTTAATGCCATGTTTTAACTGAGATGCTTGGTTGAGTACCAAGCACAGGGTAAATATTTAGTATTTTTTTTTACCTGATCCATATCACGACTCACTTAAGTATTAATTTTTTCTTTTTTTATATATTTTATTGTAATTATTAGAAGGGTTACATTATATTCACCAGAGAAGGTGCATTACTTCACAAACATTGATACCCTTTCTCATGTCTTGGTCCCCATTTCTCTCCTTCCTAATATTCTTTCTATTAGTGTTACTTACATTTTTCTTCAGTGTCCACTTTTCCACTAGTGGGGATTGCTTAGCATTTGTATAAGGAAACAGTGTTAGGTATAAGGTAGAGTGGTTAAGGATCATTGGAGAGCACCTTTTGAAAGGTCATGGGAAGTACTAGATTGGGTTGGTTGCTCTACCACTGGAATATCTACAACCTCTCCTGGATAGCCTGAGGGTTAGAGGAGGTTTCTAAGAGCTAAATAAGATTCTAGATGATCAGATATTGAAGAAAACAGTTTCTTTTGCCCAGTTCTATGTAATGCTAAGAAGAGACTAAGCTTTCAGATATCAAATTAGAAAATAACTATCTTGCATAGGTATCATATCTTTGCATGAATAAGACATGATTTTTTTCTTTTCTTCCCATATATTTTTATTGTAACTAATAGAAGAGTTACATTATATTCACCAGATACAAGGTGCATTACTTCACAAACATTGATACCCTTTGTCATGTCTTAGTCCCCATTTCCCTCCCCAACCCCTGCCCCTCATCTTGTTTTCCCTCTTTCCCTATCCTATTTCAAATAATCAAATAAGCATATATACAATATATCCAATAACAAGGTGAAATACTGTAACAATATGAGAAAGCCAAGGGACAGCAAAAGATATGAGAAATAACATAGTACATTAAGGACAACAATCACTCATTATATGGCTTTTGTTTCTATATCCTGGAAGTCCTTTCATTTAGCATCATACTATATGGACTTATGTATCTAGGTTTTGTCCTGTTGTAAATCACTGCTAGGAGAGCCCAAGGTTTCTACTCATTATGACAAATAAGGGAAACCTTTGAGCCTATGTTCCTTTGAGTTTGGCTTTAACATGACCTTTTTTGTCTTTCCATTTCCTTACAAATGGGGTGATGTCATTCTTTCTGATAGCAGCATAGAATTCCATTGTGTATAAATACCACATCTTATTGATCCACTCATCACCTGAGTGGCATCTGGGTTGGTTCCTTATCTTTGCTATTGTTAATAGTGCTGCTGCAATGAACATCGTTGTGCTAGTGGATTTAGTATTTCCTTGTTTCTGGACGATTGGTTAAATACCAAGTGGTGGAATTGCTGGGTCATAGAGGAGCTCTATGTTTAATCTTTTGAGGAACTGCCATACTGCTTTCCATAGTGGTTGAACAAGTTTGCACTCCCACCAACAGTGTAGTAGTGATTCCTGCTGGCCACATCCCCTCCAGCATCTGCTGTTATTACATTTCTTGATCATGGCCATTCAGAGATGTCTAGCATTTCTTCATGTGTCTATAGTCTTCAGAGAAGACTAAGTGTTTGGCCCATCTTTTAATGGGATGATTGTTTCTTTAGAGATTTAGTTTTCGAGTGATTCATTTTTTTTTCAGCTGTTGATATATTTTAGATCTGAGGCCTTTGTCCATTGTATGGTTAGTGAATATCTTCTCCCACTCTGTAGCTTTTCTAGTTAATTTGCTAGCTATGTCCTTGCCATACAGAAGCTCTGCTGTCTAACGCAGTCCCACTTACCCAGACTTTCTCTGATTTGTTGTGTTTCTTGGTCCTTATTAAGAAAGATGATTTTATTCTAAGACAAGAATCAGGGTGTCTTTCCAGTTACAACCTTCACATTATCTAACTAGGGTAATCACTTTTGTCATGTTATAACACAGAATCAGTGGGAAAATAGCATCTATACACTCCAAAAGAAAGTATTGGTTTACTTCACTTGTTTAAGGACTCTATAGTTGTTATATATTGCAACTTAACTTATAGTTAACATTTGAATTTCTACTATGAAAGGTTTTTTAATGCTAGTCAGAAAAGATGAATACCACAAAACAAAAAAGTACGAGTTCAGAGAATTTGAACAAACATTTTTTTCTTGGTCCAGTTTAATTAAACTATGAATCTGTCTACATCCTTTGTTTCTTAATAGCTCAAACTTTTTACACTGTGAATTTCAGTCAATAATTTTAGCATACTGTAACTTGACTCAGCAAAGTATTTAGGAAGATGGCAAGACACTAGCCCTAGATTGCAAGAACCTTTCGAATGGTGATGTATTTTTCCAATTACTGCTTTTAGTGTTCACTGTCTATGAACACATTGAAGCCATTTAGGATATGTTTTTCTAGCAAATGAGCCAACTGTTCACAGACTTTACAATCCTGCTTCTATATAGATGGGAGAAAGCAATAATTTTATGTAGCTAAAATTAAAAATATGTGTCACAAATTCTTAAGGAACGAACCATCATTCCATCCTGTAAAAGTACATAGAAGTGAATGTATATATCATCAAGAAATAACTGAAATATATACACTAATTTATTTTACAGTGTGCATTTATATTGCACAGTACTTAAACATTAAGTATTGTAATTAGAAAAGCAAAGAACTTAAGACCCAGCATAGGAATGAAGACAGTATTTGTATGCTATGTGAAAGATCAGGAAATGGTTGGTTAGTGGCTAGTAAGATAGCTAAATGAATCAATATATGCAGTAAAATGAGAAAGTTTTATAGTTTCCTTATTCTATATGATATGGTACTATAGTATTATTTCATATCAGTATAAGAAGCTATGCTCATTTAAATTTAAAATATTAATATAATTCTCAAATCTATTTAATTAAAAATATGTAACTTCTCTGAAAAGAAACATCTTTCGAGATTATTCTTGACGATCATTGAAGAATCAATCAGCAGTCAGAAAGCAAAAAGGTCAATGCAGTTTTAATTTTATACAAAAGTTGTCTGGCTTTATTTTGGCTTATTATTTCAAATGTAAATCCAGAAAAAAAAATCTTTCAAATAGATAACTACATGATTGGGCCAAGCTAAATTTGAGAAACTCCATACACAGGTAAAAGTCTAAAAACAATAATAACAGGAGATAATAAGATATTTCACTTTATTTTCACAGGTACAGTGAGTGATAAAGTACAAGGACTCCTCTAGCCCACATTCCTAGCCTGAAGTCTGGGAAAGATCTCCACATCTCACATGTACATACCATTCTATGGTACACTTAAATCCCATCCCCCACAACTTTCCTAACATTTCCCCACAAAATTCCTAAAATTTTAAAAAAATATACACACTCCTCACATTGCTCAGTATATTGAGGAAAAATTCTCTGGCTATTATTTTAGAAAAATTAAAATAAAGTAAGTAAAGAATTTGAAGGAAAGAGACATGGCCATTTGTGAAAGAACTAATGGCCCTGGGAAGCTTTGACCGAGACCCAAATGTTCAGGTTGGGGAATCCTTATGACCCAGGACAGGGAATTAACATGTGTCTGAATTCTTCACCTAATTCTGACACAGATATGCACTTGGTGACAAAAATCCTGAAATCTGCCTTGAAGTGAAGCTAATATTGAGTCAAACATTTGTCAGAAATACAGATTCCATTAAGGGAAAGCTGAATTGGAAATCAAATGAAATAAAATTTTATGAGGGATTTAAGATTTGATATTACATTATTTGAGGCCAGAGATATGATGCATCTTCTATCTAGAATATTTAGAATAAAGCTCCTATCTTGTGTATAACATAGATAGCACATTTAACAATCCTTTCAGGGTGGCCTATCAAACTATAATTGCTCAATCTCTAAATGTTTTGCTATCAAACTGTGTCAAAGGAATGAGACACAGCATGCTATTAAAGAAGGTATAATTTTCAGCTTGCTCCTATAAATTAACTGTGTCCATTTACTTAGTCAAAGGTTATGTCTGGAGGTTCCTCATGGATTTTTAAAATACAAGGCTTCTTACCAATTAAAGTATACTTGGTAGTATCAAATATGATATTAAATTGCGAAAAATGTAACTAGAAATTTAATAGTTACTGTGAAAAATGACCAAAGACTGACTACTATGAGACAGTAATGATATTTTCCCTTCTGATTTGTTAATATGACACCCAAAAAGTGAAGACTGTCAAGTATATGAAGGCATCTGAGGAATTAAGTTCTAGGCAGAGGCTCCCAGGGAACTGCAAACTAATGGCTGGTTTAACCCTAATTTCTGGTGTCAAAAGGGCCATTTATTTTGGTGGAATGGGCCTATTGGCTGCTTAAAGAGGCCATGGCACTTAACTGCATTCACATTAAGGGAGAGTTAAAGAATTTATTTTCCACCAATGCAACTTGATTAAACTGGCCCTCATCTGAAATGTGCCAAAAGATTAGGGGAGGCTTTTAAATATGTGTTATTAGGGTCCAAGACAGACCTACCACCTGGGGTTTGCATTAGGTGGACAGGTACAATTTCAATAAACATATTATGAGATCTTAGAAAGTAACCCACAGTAAAATAATGAAGAAAAAGCCCAGGAGATATCCTTTCCCCATTTCTCTCATGCAATTACCTGTGAATGTCCACAATAATGCTTTCTTCTATCCAAATAATTTCCATTAATTTATGAACATGTGCAGAAACTGATTATCTACTTATGTCTCACTCAAAATTGTGAGAAAGTAAAGGATAAGAGTTGGGTACACATCCTTTCTGTTTTCATTTATTCCCTTTAATGTTATCTGTGGCTTTTTCACAAAACTCCAATATTTCAGAGTCTGGAAAAATATTATTTTAAGTGTTGGAATGTTCAATCTCAATGACCGTTATGCAAATATATGATCCAACTGATTATCCAATTATGATCCAATAGTCTTTAGACCCCAGTAGTCAATATATGATAATATATTGGAACAAAATGAGAATTTAATGGCCAATTCAATTCAGAGAACCTTTTTGGACTGCTCAATTTTTACAATATATCAGGGATCTGGAGAATGAAAAGAGAAGCAGAAGAATAAGAAGATAGGAAGATAGCCAATGTTTTAACAGAAAGACAGAAGCTAGAGAAATTGTAGAAGAAATGTGCAAGATTTATTTCAAAAAAGAATGTTAATAAAAGCTTTAAGGAGGATCTAAAAGCTAACAAGATGCTTTTACCTAGAAAACATTATGTTAACTGAAGTAAGACAGGGGTAGAGAGACAAAGGACATATTTTCTCTCATATATGGAAGACAAATTTTGTTTATAAACTTGTAAGTAAATACATTGGGTGGTATGCAAGCACATACAAATATATTAAGTGAAGTAAAGTAGATTCAAGACAGAACTCAAATGGCATATTTTCTTAGAAAGGCAAAATAAAACACCAGAAAGTATATATTTGAAAGGAGTGATGTATGGTCAAGGGGAAATGGTAGATGAATGAAGAGTAGGGGA
The DNA here is from genome assembly GCF_031878675.1 of Megascapheus bottae. Lineage (NCBI taxonomy): Eukaryota > Metazoa > Chordata > Mammalia > Rodentia > Geomyidae > Megascapheus > Megascapheus bottae. The sequence continues at coordinate 55,593,307 of NC_143511.1, forward strand.
GAATGTATTCACAAATCCAATGTTTATTTTACAAAATTAAGAATAAGGGTAGGGATAGGAAGGGATGGAGTAGAATGTTGAAAAGGGTGACACTAATCAAGATACAGCCATAAACTTCTTTTTAAAATGGCAACACCTTTGTACAACTGCTTGGATGTTTTTGGTTTTTTGGTTGTTTTTTTTGTTTTTGTTTTTGTTTTTTTTGTCGATTATGAGGCTTGAACTCTGGGCCGAAACACTGTCCTGAGCTCTTCAGCTCAAGGCTACCGCCCTACCTTTGAAGCAACCAGAATCTCACACTGTCATAGTCTTTAGTGTCTGGGCTGACTTTGAGCCATGATCCTCAGATATCAGCCTCCTGAGTAGCTAGGATTACAGCCATAAGCCACCAAGCCCAGCTTTGAATAAAAAATTTTAAAGATAAAAAGAAGATGCTTTTGTGCTGGAAGCATCCAGGTAAAAAGTAAAGTAGATCTTTGAAGTTTTGTTTAATATTAATTAAGTCATAAATATTCTGAACAAAATGTCCACATTATTTTTTCTATTTATTTGTAAAAAGGAAGAAATGTTTAGATATTGGATGAACCAATTGAAGATGATAAGCTTGGAAATACTAGGGCAATGGCAGAAACAGAATGTCTTACAAATGATTAGAACATATTAAAGGTAAACAAATTATGTAGGCCATTTAAAATGCATGCTTTTTGATTTAATACCTTTCTCTTCCAGTTATCTATATTATTGTTATATTAGCAATTCCAAATTCTACCAAAACTTAAGCTTACAATTTCTTGATATTGTTCCTTCTCTCTTTCATTTCTGACATTTCTTTCCGAGTATTACTGTATAACTTTTCTATCTTCTAATTTCCTTTGATTGTCTTTGCTGAGATTCTCCCTATGGTCTTAGACTAAAATCTGCCTCATTTCATTTCATTTTCTTTGTAGACTAGCTGGTCATCTAAGTCTCTCTCTCACTTAGGACCTTTGTCCTTTGCTTCCTGACAATGTGCAAATAATTCAGTTACTTTATTTCCTCCATTTCTTCTCATGAATATGTCTGGAGGTGCTATTGAATATTTGAATAATCTATTCATACATATCTTTATAAATTTATGATCCTCATTCTCTTCTGATCAGCCCTTAGTTGGTAATCTCTTTTTTACTTCTCTTCCTTCCTTCCTTCCTTCCTTCCTTCCTTCCTTCCTTCCTTCCTTCCTTCCTTCCTTACGTCCTTTATCCTTTGCTCCTTTCCTCTCTCCCTCCATCGCTCTGACCCTTCCTGCTCTTTCTTTCTCTCTTCCTTTATCTTTCTTTTTCTTTTTCTTTTTCCTTCCACCTTTTCTTTCCCTAGTGGAGCTGTTATAACCATTCTTCTTATTGTTTCTACACTTTACAACTTCCATTTTCTGTTCTTCAAACACCCTCTAATACCTCCTTACATTAAAAAAAAAGGTGATGGGGACCAAGACATGTGAACGGGTATCAATGTATGGGAATTAATGCCACATCTATTTGGCAAATATTATGTAACCCTTCTATTAACTACAATAAAATATATGAAAAGAGGTGAGATCTCATATGATGGGAACTTTAAACCTTCCATACTTCCTGCTTTCCAATTTATCTTGCCTCTACTGATGATGAGGAGTAATAATCTCTGAATTCAAGATGAATTTCACTTCTTATCTGAGAGCACACACTTTTGTTCACACCCTCAAACTCTTCTCTCTTAGTTTGTTTTACTCTCTTCACAACCAACCGTGACATTACTCAGACTTTTCCTAAATCAATCACTTTCCTTTTAGAAACCAAATGTCTTCTCTTTGTGGTTGTTCTTAAATGCTTGTTGTCAGCAGAACTCAATTTCTTTCTTTTGCTCTTTAACCTGTCCCTTCATTCAATCCCTGTCCTCTTCAGCACTCATCAGTGTCCCAAGTCTGTTAAGCCTTTTCACCTTCCCTATACTCTATTAGAACAATATACTTACTGGCAGAACTGGTTAAGCACCTGCAGAAAGCTAAAGTTGGATCTTTCTTTGTCACCCTGCACCAGGATTAACTCTGAATGGATCAAAGACATGGAGGTAAAAGCAGATACACTGAAAACTTTACAAGAAGGAATAATAGATATACTAGGTCTCTATGGCACAGGTCGAAACTTTCTTATTAAGAACCCAGAAACTCAACAAATCAGAGAAAGTCTGGATAAATGGGACTGCATTAAACTGCAGTGTTTCTGTATGGCAAAGGAAAACCTACAGAGTGAGAGAAGTCCTTCACCATACAAGGACAAGGGCCTCATATCTAAAATATATCTGTAACTCAAAAAATTGAATCACTCTAAAACTTATCTCCAAAGTAACAACCATCCCATGAAAAGATAGGCCAAAGACTTAAAGAGTCTTTTCTGAAGAAATAAGAATGGCCTATAGAAACATGAAGAAATGTTCCACATTTCTGGCCATAAAAGAAATGCAAATCAAAATAACTCTAAGATTCCACCTCACTCCAGTTAGAATGGCCATTATCAAGAAATCTAATAACAAAAGATGCTGGAGGGGATGTGGCCAGGAAGGATCACTACTACAGTGTTGATGGGAGTGCAAACTCATTCAACCACTATGGAAAGCTGTATGACACTTCTCAAATGACTAAGCATAGAGCTCCTCTATGACCCAGCAATTCCACAACTTGGCTTTTACCCAATCGTCCAGAAACAAGGACATACTAAATCCACTAGCACAACGATGTTCATTGCAGCATTATTCACCATAGCAAAGATATGGAACCAACCCAGATGTCCCTCAGTTGATGAGTGGATCAACAAGATGTGGTGTTTATACACAATGGAATTCTATGCTGCTATCAGAAAGAATGACATCACCCCATTTGTAAGGAAATGGAAAGACTTAGAAAAATCATGTTAAAGCCAAACTCAAAGGACTATAGGCTCAATGGTTTCCCTTATTTGTCATAATGAGTAGAAACCTTGGGCTCTCCTAGCAGAGATTTACAATAGGACAAAACCTAGATACATAAGTCCATATAGTATGATGCTAAATGAAAGGACTTCCAGGATATAGAAACAAAAGACATATGAGTGATTGTTGTCCTTATTGTACTATGTTATCCCTTTCTTTTGATGTCCCTTGGTTATCTCATATTGTTACAGTATTTCACCTTGTTATTGGATATATTGTATATTTGCTTATTTGGTTATTTGAAATAGGATAGGGAAGGGGGAAAAACAAGATGAGGAGTGGTGGTGGGGGAGGGAAATGGGGACTAAGACATGACAAAGGGTATCAATGTTTGTGAAATAATGCACCTTGTATCTTGTGAATATACTGTAAGTCTTCTATTAATTACAATAAAAATACATAAAAAATATACTTACTAGTCTCTGCCACTAACTTATGAATCCCCGGACAATACTCTGTATTTCTCTATTTCACCCATGTTTCTTTCTTTTGTTTAGATTGCCACAGACCTGCTTAGAATCAATCATGTAAAATTTCGTGTATCTGTTGAGATATTTTTAGTACTAAATATAGTTCATGACATAAGTATAGCCCAATAGATTTTTTTAAAAAGAGCATGGGCCATTATTTGACCTGTTTCTAATCTGAACGTATTACAGAACTTCTAACTCTTCAAGAATAAATTCATATGTATCTCACCACACTTAATATAAGTTCATATGATTTTAAACATTCTCTTCTAAGAAAGATTGGGAAGGGACAACCTTCGTTCTAATTGCAAAAATTTCTTTATCCAACAAAACAATAAGAATACATTTTTTTTGCTAGTCCTGGGGCTTAAATTCAGAGCCTAGTCACTATCTTTGGACTTTCTCAAGTCTAGAGCTCTATCCCTTGAGCCTCAACACCAGTTCTGTCTTTTTCTGTGTATGTGGTACCTAGGAATCAAAACCCAAGGTGCATGCTAAGTGAGCACTCTACCACTAGGCCATGTTCCTGACTAAGAATAATATTTTTATATGATTTGTCTTTATCTAGGAAGAACACAATTAGAGCTGCCCAAAGAGATCTATTGGTCTAGATCTTCTAAAACAAGAGACTATCCATTGCTCTCCCTAAGCATTTATGTGTTTAGGAGGTATCAGTTAAAATGGATACAAATACTTTCTCACCTTGAAATCCAGACCTTTTCTATTATATATGAAATATTCTAAATCACTTCTGTCTTTAAAAAGAACATCGTAATAATATATATAGATAAATGAAAAAACCCATAAAGGAATAAAAGCTGGATAACCCAAACTTATTTGTTGTTACATTCCTGTATGTTTGAGAAAACTGAGTTGGTGTGCTCATGTATGCTTGTCTACACACCAATTAAACCACTTGACTTGGTTAATGGAAGGAACTCAATTTTTAAGTCTTCTAACTCATTCCATACTTCATAGTATCAAGTCCATAAATATATGATACATTTTCTGCCATTATTAAACTAATAATGCTTTCAAACTTGAAATATAATGAAACTTAATTTAGTCTATTACCAATTGACAAAAGCATATGAAAGCAATAATTACTTTATAAATAGAAGAAAAAGAATCCCATCTTTTGGGAAACTGAATGAAAGTTTCCATGAAGCATGCGTTTTGAAATACAGTAACATTTTTTAATGTGGCCTTAAGGAAATTCTGAGCTCTTTTTCAGAGAGTCACTTTGCGTAGTTACAGAAGAGCTAGGTACATACTGTTTCCTTGCAAATTTTGGTTTGATAGCCACTCCCTCTATGAACTTGAAATAAAACAGTTTAAAAAGTTCAATCTGTCAGTGACATTTCTTACTGGGTTTAAGACAGAGTTGTAGAGGCAGGTTGTCATCATCAAAGAACAAATAAATGGCAAGTCAGAAATATAGAAGAGAAAAACACAGAATTACAACAAAAAAACTCTGAAGTTTTCTGTTCTTTAAGGGCAGTACATATGGATTTTCATGATGAAACTATGGATTTGAGATGACCACTTCTGGAGGTTGTCTTTTCCTACCCACCCTCCTCAGCCTCAAGCTCAAAACCATCCCAGATCAGTGAGGAGCAAAAGGATTCTGATGCTCTCCAGCTCTGTAATAAGTAGTTCAAACTATTATCTGTGGTAATGGCAAAGTGGAGATGGTTTGGGGCTGAAACAAACACAGCCAGCAAGCTCTGATGTGGCCCAATGTCTGCTTATTATATTATACATATGTATTTCCTCACTTTAGGGATGTACTGGGATCAGCTGAGGCGCTTCTATAAAATACTATTCCTGAGTCAGGCATGGTGGCTTACGCCTATAATCCTAGCTACTCAGAAGGCTGAGATCTGAGTATTGCGGTTCAAAGCCAGCCTGGGCACTAAAGTCCATGAGACTCTTATCTTCAATTATCCACTAGAAAACCAGAATTGTCACTGTGGCTCAAGGGATAGGTCAGTAGCCTTGAGCTGAAGAGCTCAGGGACAGCACCCAGGGCCATAATTCAAGCCCCACAACTGACGAACACACACACACACACACACACACACACACACACACACACACATTGATATATTGATATACATTGGTATTGTGACTGATTTTTGTTTCAAACAAATCAAAACCTTGAGTCATATGTTCAAGTATTTGCTTTTGTTAAAAAGCCCTCTGGATGATTCTAATTTACAGATAGTTTTGAACAGTTCTATATCAAATTGACATTGAAATTTTCAGTTTACATATGGGGAGCAATCTTTGACAGCTAATCTTTTAACAAGGAGTTACTATCCAGGAGACATATAGAACTTAAATATGATTGTCCTCAAATAGACAAATGATTGATAGTTCTAAAGGGAAGCACAAATTACAATAGATACATTAAAAGAAATGTTCCACATACTTAGTCACAAAAGAAATGCACCATAAACAATATGAAATATCACTAGCACTCAAATTTACCCCAGTCAGAATGGCAATCACCAAGAAAAAAGAAAGCAGACTTTGGCAAAGTAGGAGAGAAAAAAGAAAAAAAAATAATTCAAGCACCTAAGTTTTATAGCAAGTAACAGAGCATGCAGATTGCAGAATGTGTTATAAACAGAAATGCATGCCTTTCCTTGGTTCTAATTCATCAGTTGAGACACAACCACTGTGAGCCAGAGCTGCTCACCAGAAAAAATATTCTTTGATAGCAGCAGACCTGCTTTTCATTTCATTGCTGGTTTGTGAGTTAATCTGAATATTTCATTATTTTGTCCCTATTCATGAAAATGAGTAGAAAATGGGAAAATAAAAGTGTAGTGTTAATAGAATCAAGTCCACAATGGCCTGCTAGAGTAGGACTACAGGGAAAATAATAAATTACAAAAACTAAAATGAGTGCAATCTGTATTGTTTTTCTGATCATGACAGAAGAAAATTAAATTTAATTACAAGAACTCAGTAGAGAACTCCTTAGGCTTAAACAGCTCAACTATATAAAAAATGTGAGGGAAATGTATATTATTAAAAAGCACATAGAAAATACTAGAATTATATTCTTGAGTAATTTCTGTAAAATAATGCATAGAGCAGATTATATGGTCTTTAAACTTGTATATTGAGATTTTTTAAACTTGTCTGTATAAAAAAGGTAAGTTAAGTGGACTATTAAACCACTGTATCAAGTTAAGTGGACTATTAAACAACTGTATCAGGTTAAGTGGACTATTAAACAACTGTATGAAGAAATAAGGTGATCTTTGGAGCACACCAGTATACCATGGGCAGAAGGAGGAAGGAGAAACACAGGGTTATAACTAGACTAGGGTATACCTTAGCTTATGATTATAAGCCAAACAATTCAGAGGCTGAAAACTGGAGATCAGGAGGAAAAATTTAGCCTGGATAGAAAAGTCCATAAGACATTATCTTATCTCTAGTTAATTATCACAAAGAGCAAGTGCTCAGTCCTTACGTGTGAAAGCTAAGAAACAATACCCATGCCCTAAATTCAAGCCCCAGTACAGAACGACAGAAAGAAGAAAGAAAGAAAGAAAGAAAGAAAGAAAGAAAGAAAGAAAGAAAGAAAGAAAGAAAGAAAGGGAGCTGCCATCAGAAAGAACGACATGGCCCCATTTGTAAGGAAATGGAAAGACAGGAAAAATCATGTTAACTGAAATAAGCCAGACTCAAAGGAACATAGGCTCAATGGTTTCCCTCATTTGTCATAATCAGTGTAAACCTTGGACTCTCCTAGCAGAGGTTTACAACAACTCAAAACCTAGATACACAAGGCTATATAGGATGAGGCTAAATGAAAGGACCTCCAAAATACAGAAACAAGAGCCATATAAGGTGTGAATGTTGTTTGTTCTTAATGTACTATGCTATCTTCATTTCTTTTGTTGTCCCTTGGTTACCTCATATTGTTACAGTATCTTACCGTGTAATCTGATATAGTGTTTATATGGCTATTTGTTTATTTGAAATAGGATAGGGAAGGGGGGAAAATAAGATGAGGGGAGGGGTGGGGCAGAAAAATTGGGACAAAAACATGAGAAGAGGTAGCAATAATTGTTAAGTAATGCACATTCTATCCTACGAATATAATGTAACCCTTCTATTAATTATAATAAAACATTAAAAAAGAAAGATAGAAGGAATGAAAGAAGGAAAAAAGGAAGGAAGGAAAAAGGAAGGAAGGAAGGAAGGAAGGAAGGAAGGAAGGAAGGAAGAAAGGAAGGAAGGAAGGAAGGAAAGAGAATGAGAAAGAAAAAGGAAGGAAGGAAGGAGGGAAGGAAGGAAGGAAAGAAGGAAGGAAACAAAGAAGGAAGGAGTGGATTTGGGGGCATTAAAACTCAGTGAGATAATACTAAACTAGCAAGTAAAAGGCATTTATTTCAATCCCAAACCCTACCAACGAAACAAAATAAGCCATCAGTTCCTACAACTGGGGAGAGCTGATTGGAGAGAAGTAAGATTAGCTAGAAATGATCAGCAATTCTAATGTGATTGGATATCAGTTTCAGTACTAGCTACAATATGGTTATAAAGTAATACTTCAAAAGTCTAAAAGAATATTAGTTTTAACTTAGACTTCTAAATTCTTTCAAAATGTGAGGATAGCAAAGTACCCCACATGAGGGAAAGGGAAAGGAAACTCCTAGCATAGGAGAGACACCAGGAAGAGTGTTGTGAATAGATGTAAGTACTAGCAATACACACACACAGAAGTGTGAGCAAAATACAAACAATATATAGCCCACAAGGCAAAGCTGATAAATTTGACATCAACAATATTGAAAATTATTGTTGGGCAAAAGTCTATGTACAGAAGACACAAAAACAAAACAAAACAAAAGTAGAATAAAAAAGTATTTGAAACACATATATCAGATAAAATTCAAGTACTTAAAATACGAAGCCAAATTTCAAAACTCCACAGTACAATATAAACAAATGAGTGAGCAAAAGATTCCTTCTTATACCTCTGGTGTAAGAAGAGATTATATATGTGACAATCAAATGAATCAAGTTCTAGATATTCAGCAACAGACTTTACTAGAGAAATGGAGACCATATGTTATCAGAAGATAACACTCAGAGTCGTTTTAATGAAGCTAGGTATGCTGGCTCACATCTGTCATTCTCCTATTCAGGAGGCTGAGATCTGAGGATTGCAGTTTAAAGCAAATCCTTGCAGGAAAACCTGTGATACTCTTTTATCTTTAATGCTTTTCTTCATTTTTTAAAAAAGTTTTATTTTATTATCAAATGTTGATGTGTAGAGGGATTCCAGTTACATTTGTAAGCTAGTGAGTACATTACTTCTTGAACAGTTAACCTTTCTCATTTTTTTCTCCCATTTTCCCTCCCCCTCCCTACTCCCAAGTTGTACAGTACATGTCTAACATATCGTCCTATGAATATTGCTGTTTCATTGGTTCATCCTTTATCCTTTGTGATACTCTTATTCCCAATTAACCATCAGGAAAACCAGAAGTGACACTGTAGCACAAAATGGTGGAGTGCTACCCTTGAACAAAAGAGCTCTGGGACAGCACTCAGTCCCTGGATCAACAACAATAAAAAGATAAGGGTTTAGTAAGAACCGGATAGATGAACTACTTTCTAAAAAGCAACCCAAATTCTGATATCTGGTCAAGGTTTAAAAAACCCATTCCCAGGATATAATTAAAAGCTGATGCCCTGGTCTTGCACTGACTTTGGCACCTGGAAGGAAAACAATCCGTGAGCCTCACTCCACACAGCAGGGTGGTAAACCTGTGTCACAACACCGCAGGGTTTCTCTGGAGCTATAATCTTAGGCTTTTGTGTGAAGAGGTCCTCTTCTAAAAGGATATGGTGGAGAAAAAAAAAACTACCAAGGGTCAAAAAGGATGGAGAAGTCGGGTGCCTTGGCTCACACTTCTAATCCTAGCTATTCAGGAGGCTGAGATCCTGAGGATCAAGGTTCAAAGCCAGCCAGGGCATAAAAGGACCTGAGACTCTTATCTTCAATTACCTTCTAGAAAATAGGAAGAGAAGTTTGCCTCAAGGGTAGGGTATCCTTGAGCTGAAGATCTCAGGGACAGCACCCAGGCCAACTTCAAGCCCCATGATCCTCCCCACCCCCCCAAAAAAGGGATGGAAAGGTGAGCCAAGTAAGTGAAATGGGCCAAATGGGATGCACAAATGAATCAAACAAGGAAAATGGGACTGAAGGAATGAAAGTGAGCTCAGAAGATGTTCTCTTACCACGGAATTGAAATCATAACCTGAAGAAGACAAAGAAGAGCCAAAAAAACAAAAACGAAAACAAGAACCTCATCCCAAGACATAACGCCCAGTCCCTAACTCTATCTAGGAATAATATGATCCTTGACCTCTCACCTGGTTCTCTCATCTTAATAAACTTTTGTTTCGAGTTAGAAAAACTAAAGTAAAATAAAACATAAACAATTCAATGTCTAATAGTCTGTATATCTGCTGTGTTTATTTATATTCTTATTGCAGTTCTGGAATCCCTGACTCAAGAAATCAACTAAATACTTATTCTAGACTTTTTGACTACTCAGGTGGAAAATCAATTATATAAATAATTGCACAGCAAGTTTCATAGTATTTCAAAAATAAAATAAAGAACCCACTGAAAGTTAAGCACAATAAAAAATATTCAAAGCATACAAGGAAATATTTAAGAACATGGAAGTCTCAAATGACAAGAAAAAGGATTATTGTCACTAAAATTGGTAAACAAAGATATAATATGGTAAAGGAACATAAACTACATATGGTGCAAATTTACATTAAAAAAACAAAAGAATCTCCTAGTAATGAGAAAACATACAAAAAATACAATTCAACAGGCATATTAAGTAGCAGATACATGCATAGCTGGAATCAGTGAACTTGTTAGTAAATTTAACGTTATAAATTATGCAATTCAGGGAGACATAAAGATAGGCATTGTGAATGAAAGATATAGAAATATGTAGAATGAGGTAAAATTGCTTTGAATAGGAATTATGGGATTATTAAAATGAATAAGTAGGAAAGATGTAATTTCCAAAAAGAATAAAAAACTCATTCTTGATCCCATGAAGAATGGAAAAGATGTCATAAATAAGATGAAGATAAATAGACAACTGCATATACCGTAGCAAATATTATAAAAGAAACACTGAAGAGAAATAGTCTAGAGAAACTAGACTGAAACGTAAACCATACACAAAGAAACAAGTCAACAATGTAGTACATATTACTAGCAATAAAGTCTGTAAGAAATTAGAAAAGTATCTTTAAATTTATAAAATGGTGGTGCATCTATAGTCATAAAAAGAATGAAGTCTACAAGTTTTCATCTTAAAAACTGTAGCCTAGATAATTACTGAGATACAATTGTCAACTTAAAGCATATGGAAAGTCTCTCAAGGCGTTGCAATGACAGTTTGTATTATTTTTGCTCAATCCTAATTGAGATATACCTGGAATTGAGCAAAAGGATTTCAGTGTTTCCTAATGGCTGCTTTAGTTTTGCTCCTGAAATTACTTTTTTGCCTGTAACCTCAATTAAATTTCCTGTGTCCTAATGACAACCTAGCAATTGTTCTTGGTTCAACCTAAGGTAAATGGTAGAATTTTCAAGAGAGATTCTACCTGATCCATTAATCTACAAAGGGATATGTAGCCATAATAGAAATGTACTGTTACAGTGATTACAAGCTTGACTCCAGATCATGTATATTTGAAATCTGTTAACAGTACACTTACAATTATATGCACAAATATTGTATCATTTATTATATTCAAGTAGCACATCCTTAGGGGAAAAATAAAGGTTTCAGAAATCAATTAATTATTTCTTATTTTCTCATAGATTATCTGAGAGGAAGTGGTCAGGTGTGATAAAGCACCATGTTTGGCTCTAAACGAATATTACTACAGTAGCTAACTCTATATTTTTAGTGAGAATAAGGTTATATCACTTACTGGAAAAATCCCACACCAAAAAAAAAACTCATAGAAAATTGATGGTGACATTAAGTGCACTTAGGGACATTGGTGAGTACCCCATCTCCAGCCCCTTCGTCATCCTTCTGTAATTTCAGGTTTGAGGTAAATGCCAGCATACAAGACCATCAGTTCTGCCCCTTCTTGCCCAAGTCATTCACCATAGGATGCCCTGGATGTCCCAATTCATCAGTCCTATCTTTAAAATTGTGAGGGCTGCAGGAACCAGCCCATCTTCTTCTCTATCACCTCTGTGATGACTGTCATTATTCGTTAACCTCACAGGTGAATCCGATGTTCACACTCCACACTCTCTTCCTGGGTAGATTTTTTTTTTCCTTTTTTGCTGCTGTGTATTGGTGTTCTTATACTTCATGGCATACACACAGATGATTTGTATTTATCTCTGCAGGAGTTTAGAAGTAAGAGCTGACATGGCAGTGTGACAGGCCAGTGATCTCAATCAGCGGCAAGTCCGTCGCTTTCCTAAGGTCACACAACTGCTAAGTAGTCGAATCAGAACTCAAACACAAGTCAGAAGCCTAATGTTGTTGGTGGTGTTTTTTTTTTTTTTTAATCTAGAATTTACGTTTTGCTAGGGCATTTACAATTGAGGAACAGGGAAGGAAAATAAATCTTTAGTGAGGTTTCACTGAATTTTGACAACTATTGAGATAAATCAACCTAACCTAATGACTCCAGAAACATTCCCTATTGCCTCTGTCTAGATTATTCTTGTTTCTAACCCCTGGGCAACCATGACTGGGCAATCACTGATATTTTGACAGCCTGGATTCATTATATCTGTTGTCTAATGCCATACAAACTGAATTACAAAATATATAGTTTTTTTGTGTAAGAATTTATTCAATGATCATTGCTTCATATTTCGAAGGAGCATTACATTTTATGAATATATCAGTATATTCATTTTTCTATCGATGAACACTTGAGCTAGGTCCAGGTTAGGGGACATTCAGATTCTTTTCACATTTTTTTTTCCCCACAGTCTTACTGAATCTTGCTAAACATTTTGTTCTCTCTAGTGTATATTTGCTGTGTTACCCTCATTTTTCTGTGTTACTCATGTTTCATTTTGCAGTTTTTGCTTTGGTTTGTGACCAGGAGCCCAGACTGACTTTGAATGGGAAATCATCTTATCTCAGCTTCCATTATTTGCATGAGGCAACACATTCCACACTCTTCTTTGCCAGGAGTTAAATGAGGCGAAGATTTGAAGGAGCTGGAGACAGAAAAACATCCTCTCTCTACTTGGCCTGGTGTCTTAATAGTAGAGATTACTGAAGTTCAAAGTGATGGCTTGCGCAGACGATTTTTTCAATTAGTTATAAAATTTAAAAACTAAATGAATATTTATGATTCAATATTTATTACTTGTATTTTATTCACTCATCAGTCAGTTTTTAAGAAATTTTAAAAAGATTATGCTTGGTGTTTATTACTTAAAATGTTTTCTTATGTCACAATATTCTACTGTGAATATTTCCACTAGATTGTTCCATACAGATCCCCAAATTGCATATAAAGTTATTAGTTATTTAAAATTACTCTAAAGTTAGATGGCTTTTGAGATTCCATACTTCCTTTACAAAAGCACATCTTTTCTTATAACAACCAGCATTACACTTAAAATGCACTGAAAAATTTAAAAGTTAGGCCAGGAATTTGGCCCAGAGTGCTTGCCTAGCATGCACGAAGACCCAAACTCGATTCCTCGGTACCACATACATAGAAAAAAGCTGGAAGTGGTGCTGAGGCTCAAGTGGTAGAGCACCCGCCTTGAGAAATTCCAAGGACAATGCTAAGGCCCTGAGCTCAAGCCCAGGACTGGCAAAAAAATAAAGTAGGTTTTACATACTCTTTGAAAATGTGTGATCTTGTAATGACATTCTTTTAATTATCACATCTACCTTTTTACTACAGGTAAAAAAAAAAACTTGTTATTAAAAGAAAATCTTGTCAGATAGTTTCTTGATATTATTAAGCAATCACATATTTGAAGAAATATAAACTAATACCTATCAGAAGGCTCCAGATAATAATTAAAGAATTCAAGAACTCCTGTCTATAGTCAGAAAATGTGGCTTCTTGTTTTTCATTTCCCTTCTGAGCTGGGTGGATGAAGACATCCTATGAAAAATTAAAATGTCATAAAAAGACAATGCATGTAAACAGCTGGGTCAGTAGTTCATGATGCACAGCAACAGTCACACTGAAGAAAAGAGGCTCTGAGCTCAGCTAAAGTTGTCATCATTATTCTAGCTAATCCAACGACACAGGAATCACATTTGGCCCTGTAAGGACTTACTTTCTGTGTTCACCATGAACACACAGTGCCTATTTTATTATAGCTTAAAGCTAGGGTAAAGAGACCACAGGGGAAAGACCCTTAGTTTCTGCTGCCTGAAATTAGTCTTATTTGGTCACTTAGACTTGAAATTAGACTCATTGGGTTGCTTGCCTAGGTCAGCTTACACATAATGATAGAGTGCAATGGTAATATTTTGTGCTTAGGAGCCATAACAGTGCAGAAAATACACTTAAGTAGCAAAGCACTCTCCAGACATTTTTAACCTCTCCTAGACCCTGTTTCTGCATTTATAGACTCCTCATGAGGTTCTTGTGATGATTACATATTATATAATATTGGTAATTTGCATAGTGAATATTGTTGAGATAGAATGTGTACCTTCTGTGCTTAAAATGTAAAGGTTAGATTCTAGGTACTTGTGGTAACTTGCCACAAAATGATCCCCAAGGATGATGCCTTCTTCAACTCAGTTCTTGGATGTCCTCATGTATATTGAGTCTGGATTGGTCTTCAAACTAGTGCAGATTTACAGAAGGTAGTGGGAAAGTACTATGTTGACGTATTACCACTCTTCCTTTTACTTTCTTCCTTTCCTGAAATGCTATGCAATGAAGCTAGGGTAGTCTCCATAAAGAGGAAATAATCTAGAAAAAGATGAGTAAGACACTGAAGAATATGTAGAATAAGAAAAAAAGATGGCCTAGGCCATTCCCAGTATCTAGACCCCTGGGAGCTCTGTTGCCAGATGTGTAACAGACACCGGATCCTTCAGGATTGTTGGCTAATGGAACATTACGGGTGAACCTTGTGAGCATCTCTGGGAGCCAATCCAGATCAAGCACATGAGATGAGCCGGCACTTCACAAACGATGCTATGACAGTCAAAGTTGTGCTAAGTTACTAACTTTTGGGGAGAGCTTATTACACAGTACTAATTCACTGAAATACTTTCTTGCATAATTATGTCTACAATCCTTGTTAGTTGTGAATCAGACAATGGACAGCATAATGTGAATTTTTCCCAGGCCCTAGAGTCACAACCCACCCATGTGGGTGGTCCTTCTGGTCCTATTTCAACTATCTTTTATTTTCTCCTCTTGAAATCTCAGGCTAGATTCAAGGGTTTTCTTTTCTTTTTGTTTCTCGAATCTTTATAGAATCTGATCCAAATCATTTATTCTGCTGAGGTTCTTGTTAGCAAAGAAATAAGCTGTGTAAGTAAAGCAAGGGGTCATTAGAAGCCGAATGCATACCATAAATCACATTTGATAAAAAGAAGGAAAAGGAGGCATTCTAAAGAGGACATTTCTATGGATGTACTTGGACTGGTATTTTTTTAGGTTTTAAAAGTACATCAATATACCCCTCATGATTGCAATAATAAATCATTTCTTACAGGCTGGAAGTTCAAGAGGTAGAGTGTCTACCTAGTAAGTACAGCAACAACTACAAAATGTGCAGTACAACATAATAAGTTTTCCCTTTATTCTACCCAGGACATTAACTCATGGTGATTTTCTACATACAGACTTCATTCCCAGAATTTGAATTGTACATTTCAGTTGAAGTCAAGAATGAATTAATTCCACTTTCACTACTGAAGCCATAGTGGGAAGGAAATTCCAATTAGTAAAGACTTCTGTCTTTGTCAGTTGCTTCAGACTTATCTCGAAAATTAAGATCCAATTTTGTTCCATATATCTCAAACTGATTATCTCTATTCTTTCTTCTCTTTGTTTTCTTTTCCCCAAAGCTACAGACTGTATTAATATCAATAGCCATTTGGATGTGCTTTTAAATGACTGATAACCTTAGATATCAACAAGCTATAATAAAAACTATATGCCCAGCCAAGCTAAAACTCTAGCATATATAAAGCTTTGTATTAAGCATGCTGTGCATGAAGCCTGTGGCGTTTTCCAGAAATTAGAACTATTTGATTAAAAATAACACAAATTCACCAATCACAAAGCAAGCATAATACTGCTAATAAAATCTGACAGCAGCAAATCACTATAGCAGTGAGTCTGCATGTCAATCTTACTCATGAGCACACAAGAAAATACCCTCTATAGGATCAAATTTTGGAAATGCTCTAAAAATAATGAAATATACCAAAGTTTGATATATTCTTAGAATGAAGGGGAAATTTACATGTAGGAAATCTGTTAATATAAAATATTATATCAAAGGTCAACAAAGAGACAAACAGAAGAATATTATCAGTGATGTCTAGTTGAAAAGAGAGTTTTTTATTTGTTTGTTTTATTTCCTCCCCTCCCCCCACAGGGCAGGAAATATTCTTGGCAAAACATACTATCCACTGTTTAAAAATTAGTTTCCAGGGCCGGGAGTTTGGCCTAGTGGTTAAAGTGCTTGCCTAGCATGCATGAAGACCCAGGTTCAATTTCTCGGTACCACATACATAGAAAAAAGCCGGAAGTGGTGCTGAGACTCAAGTGGTAGAGCTCTAGCCTTGAGAAAGTCCAAGGACAGTGCTCAGGCCCTGAGCTCAAGCCCAGGACTGGCAAAAAAAAAAAAAAAATTAGTTTCCATTAGCTAAAGGTAAAAATTTGTATAGAATCAAAAGCCAATGACATACTTATAAGGCATTATTTCCCAGAGCTTTCTGTCTATTTGAATGCATGATCCATTTTCAAGCTTCCCATTTGTAAATGACAATTTCATTGTCTTTACACTTAAATGTTTTGTAGTCTCAAAAGGAGATACAAAATGAAGTACTTCTAAAATTTATGGTTTACTCGTAAATGAAAGTATCCTTTCATCATTGAATAATTTTAAAAAATACTAAAACAAAGGCCAACATAAGCTTTTCTTAGTACAATCTAGAAAAGAGCCACGTGAAGGTGAGGCACACCAATAATCGTAGCTACACTGAAGTCTGAAATAAAAGTGTTATTGTTCAAGACCAGTCTAGGCAGGAAAGTCCTTGAGAGTCTTATGCCCAATTAACTACCAAAAGTAGCCAAAGGTGGGCCGAGAGTTTGGCCTAGTGGTTTAAGTGCTTGCCTAGCATGCACAAAGACCCGGGTTCGATTCCTTGGTACCACATATATACAAAAAAGCCGGAAGTGGTGCTGAGGCTCAAGTGGTAGACTCTAGCCTTGAGAAAGTCCAAGGACAGCGCTCAGGCCTTGAGCTCAAGCCCAGGACTGGCAAAAAAAAAAAAGTAGCCAAAGGTGAAGGGTATTTAAGTGGTAGTATGTTAAATTTGAGCAAAATAGACAAAAGTTCTGAATTTAAGCCCCAGGATCAGCACAAATAAACATGAAGAAATAAGAATCTTAAGTCATTTATGTTAAGGTTTTACTATTAATTTGTGTTCATTTAGCTAGGATAGAAAATAGCAATATTCACTTTGTGTGCATAAGTATGTATGTATATAGATATATATTATTTATTGGTTCTAGGCACAGAACTCAGGTCCTTACATAGGTTAGGAAAGCATTTCACCAATGAGCTATATCCTATACCTTATTCTAATTATTACTAACATGACTGACTACCAAATAAAAAATGACAGCATCAAATGAAAATTCTATTTGGGAAAAAATGAAAGTTTATAAGTGAAAATTATGGTTTGGTAAGATGAATATTATAAATATCTATACATGATTGGGCCGGGAGTTTGGCCTAGTGGTAGAGTGCTTGCCTAGCGTGCACGAAGACCCGGATTCACATACATAGAAAAAAGCCGGAAGTGGTGCTGAGGCTCAAGTGGTAGAGTTCCAGCCTTGAGAAAGTCCAAGGACAGTGCTCAAGCCCTGAGCTCAAGCCCAGGACTGGCAAAAAAAAAAAAATCTATACATGAATTGATATATCCAAAAATGTAAGCTGTGTGGAAACAGTCACAAATAAAAGTTCATTGAGAAGAATACAGAGAATAAATATCCTCAAAGAGTATTTTTATAAAGAAACCACACTATTTTCAAATATTTTGAAACCATAATAAATATGACTCTATTTGTTTTCAGAATGAGATAAAACATCCAAAAACGGAACAGAGTGCCCAAATAGATTCATGTCAACTAATTAAATATAGAAAATACTTCAAATAACAATAAAAAAGGAATGGCTCTCACTAAGTTGGATGAACACAATTTAAGTAGAACATACATGATGCATGCATACACATACATTTCAAAGGAATTCAAGATAAAAAAGATGGAACTAGCCAAATAATTTTAAGTGAGTTTTGGTGATTTCTTCTTTTTTCAAAGATTTTTTTATTATCAGGGTGATATAGTGAGGGGTTACAGTTATATTTATAAGGTTGTAAGTTTATTACTTCTGGAAGGGAAAGGAACATTAAGATAATAAAGCAAAGGACAAAGAGTGAATCAATGTAACAGGGATATTCACAAAATAATATGTTGGAACTGAATTTTACAACTTGGGTGGGGTGGTAGGCGAAAGTGGGAGTAAAACATGAGAAATGGTAACAATCTTCCAAAAGCAAAATAATTTTAAAATTTTAAATATTATTTCTTGGGATTATATTTTTCTTTTCAAAATATAGAAGCAAAGAATAAAGACAATCCTTTCACAAATATCTACAAACATACAAATATACACAACTGCTAATTCATATTTTAAAAATACAACTTTAATAAATTTCAGGTAAGAAAAATTTAAGCTCTTCTTCAGCAAATTGAAAAGGATATATGCAATGATAATGTACTAGTTTGTATAAGGAATACTGCTAAAATGTTGTGATTTTTTAAAGGAAAACTAAAGTTTGGCATAATTTCAGAGTTAAATGTACCTATTTTCATTAAAAGCTCTAACTTATGTAATTCAACAAGTTTTATATCTACAAATTTATCCAGGTCTATGATCTGGAATACTCATGAAGATTCTATGTAAGATATTTTCCTTATCAGAAGTAATAGCAGTGGTTCTGAAAAGGAATGGATGTTGGTCTGTGAACTCCAGGGTTCTGCTTCTGCCCACCGCGATGCTATCTCATGGAACCAGGAACCATGGAACCATGGAACATGAAAATTAATGTTGAAAATAAGGTCAGGGTCACTGTAACAGGCGTGATGTGTGTGCCTGCGACCACTGCAGCAGCTTCTAAACCGGGCTGAGACCAAGAACTGCTCTTTGAGATATCAGTAATAAAGACAGTGAACAGCTACAGGCCAGAGTACATCTGAAAAGTGAAGTAAACACTTCAACTACTAGAAAAGTTGTTGCTAAAATGCTCCCCAAATCTCTGGCAAAGGCCCCTGTGAGTGTGCCAGAAATAGAACAAGAGCCTCAGATACAGCCAGAGCCTGGACCTGAACCTGAGCCTGAGCCTGTTAAAGAAGAAAAACTTTCACCTGCACCTATTTTGGTTGATACTCCCTCTCTAAGCCCAATGGAAATACCTGGATGTGCCCCTGCAGAAGAATATTTGTGTCAGGCTTTCTCTGATGTAATACTTGAAGTGAACGATGTGGTTGAAGAAGATGGAGCTGATCCAAATCTTTTTAGTCAATATGTAAAAGATACTTGTGCTTATCTAAGACAACGTGAGGAAGAACAGTCTGTCAGAGCAAATTACCTGCTGGGTCAGAAAGTCATTGGAAACATAAAGCTATCCTAATTGACTGGCTACTGCAGGTTCAAATGAAATTACAGTTGCTACAAGAGACCATGAACATGACCGTTTCCATTATTGATAGAATCATGCAGACTAACTGTGCGCCCAAGAAAATGCTGCAGCTGGTTGCTGTCACTGCCATGTTTATTGCAAGGAAATATGAAGAAATGAATACTCCGGAAATTGGTGATTTTGCTTTTGTGACTAACAATACTTACACTAAGCACCAAATCAGACAGATGGAAATGAAGATGCTAAGGGCTTTGAACTTTAGTCTGGGCCACCCTCTACCCCTGTAGTTCCTTCGGGGAGCATGGAAAATTGGAGAGGTTGATGTTGAACAGCATACATTGGCCAAAGTCCCACTTCCTGTTTTCTACAGGTTAATTGGAGATAAGAGTCTCAGGTCCTTTTGTGCCTGGGCTAGCTTTGAATCTAGATCCTCAGATCTCAGCCTCCTGAGTAGCTAGGATTACAGGCGTAAACCAGCACACAGTTTATACTGCATTTTCTTGAAGTGATAGATTTCCCAGTGTGTATGTGTTCAGACAGAGTCAGATGACTTTCTCAGTGTTGTCAGCAGTGTACATAAGTTTTTCTCTGCATCTTTGTTAAATCTAAAAGTAGTCTTTCTTAATTCTTTGTGAATATAACTAGCAACAACCTCTCATTTGTTGTTTAATTTATACTCCCACCTGGACAATCTATGTTAAATAAATCTAAGTTAAATAAATGGTTGGTCTTAAAAGTAAAAAAAAAAAAAAACAGAACAAAACAAAACAAGAAGTAATAGTAGAAAGACAATTCACTGTGCCAATTAATAGAATTAAGAAATACAATTTTACCTGTTTATAGGATTATGTCACATGAAAAGTGCAGGGACAATATGGTCCAGGATGGTAATTAGCACTTTCAAAACTAATAATCATGCCGGGTGCTGGTTGCTCATGCCTGAAATCTTGGCTACTCAGGAAGCTGAGATCTGAGAATTGCAATTCAAAGCCAGACCTATCAGGAAAGTCCATGAGACTCTGATCTCCAATAAACTACTCAGAAAAAGCCAGAAGTGATAAAGTACGGGCCTTAAGTACAAAGAGGCCTAGGCCATGAGTTCAAGTCTCAGGACTGCTCCCCCCCAAAAAAATAATAATTATAGTAATGAGAAGGTAGCATCTCCTTTTTAACCTGGGAATTTCAAAGATTTTCTAACTTGACAATGCTAAACAACATTCAAGGACTAATAACACCGGAGGGCATCAGAGGCAAGTTTCTCTAGCGTTCATTTAATTTCAGGGAAACCAGACCCATTTTCAAGTAAGTTTAAAACTTTTGTGTAGAAAATTAGTGAACACATTTTCCAAGGTAGTTACTTTTTTTTTTTTTTTTTTTGGTGAGTCATGGGGCTTGAACTCAGCCTGGGCATTGTCCCTGAGCTCTTAAGCTCCAGGCTACCACCCTACCCTAGAGCCAAGCCCTACTTCCTGTTTTCTAGAGGTTAACTGGAGATAAGAGTCTCAGGTCCTTTTGTGCCCAGGCTGGCTCTGAACCTTGATCCTCGGATCTCAGCCTCCTGAGTAGCTAGGATTACAGGAGTGAGCCACCGTGCCAGCTAAGTGGCTGCATTTTTAAAAGACTGAAAAGTAGCTATAGTAGAATGATCATGTTAAGCACTTGGAGTTTGAAAAATCTCAATTTAAATTAAGCTCATTTTGTTTGTTTGTTTGTTCTTAAATGTGTCTTTTTCCTATAAGGCCAGTTATTGAAAGTCTGTAAGTGTTAGATTTTATTTATGAAATTCTAATTATGTTATCTATCCTACTTTTAGGTAAAATAAAAATCAAAATAATACATAAAGTTCTAGCACAGTTTTCAGCATGCATTAAGCACAGACAGAGTAACAATAGTATGATCTTCAGGACAGTAAGCTCTGGAGAGAGTCTATGCTTGGACACCAATTTGATCCCTTTACTACTTGATCAAAGTACTTTTAATATCTTATTTATTTTTATTTTTAAAGTGAATAAAAGATGATATCAATCTCAGAATTGTGATGGGGATTTAATTGAGTTAGCTGATGCCCAGTGTTTAGGAAAGTATATATATATATATATATATATATATATATATATATATAGTATCTTCCCCTAAAATATGAGGCATTATCATATTTTTATTGGATGAAGCCCAACTCATTGTATTAACTGAAAGTAAGTTCAGAGAGTATCCTTCTGAAGAAAGCTGCTTATTATATGGTTTGATCAAAGCTATGAGTGTGAAAGAAAAATATATATCCCTAATAAAGTTTTTATTTCAAAAAATGGTTATAAATAACTCTGCTTCACACATGGTGGTAACTACCAGTAGCTTCATAGTGCAGAAGAAAATGACAGTTCATGCAAAAAATGACTTTTGCAGAGTAATTAAATACTTGATTGCTAATGAAGATAGTGATTATGTTCTTGTTGAGGACTATGGAAATATCTTTCCACTGGAGTAATCTTTCCACTAATTTTTGACACTTAATCCTGAACATCTTTATGACATCTCCAATGAAGAGAAAAGAAGCCAAAAAGGGACATAGATGTTTATGGAGTTTAATAGTACAGATCAGTTGAATCCCTGTTCCCCTGAAGATGGGAAAATGTGTGTTCAACAAGGCCTGCAGTTGATTTTCACCATAAAATTTCTGGGAAATTAATTAATTACAGTGATTAAAAATAATCCATAGAGATTCATTTTGTTAAGATAATTTCTTTAGAGTTTTTCAGCCAATAACTTTATCTTATTTAGAAAGTATTCATATTTTTAACACAAGAAAAAATGGAGGAAATGACAAGGAAACCATTAACTATTGCTATAAAGTGATTCCTTACTAAAATATTGTTTTGTCTGAACAGGAAAGCACTCACAAATGCCATCTATTATTTCACTAGATTGCTATCCTGAATACATTGTTCTTAATACTAGGATTTTCAAGAACTCATCAGATTCTTTTTTTTCCTATAAATACTATTGAATTTCCTTGAGAGAGTCCTAAAGGGTTTGTGTTGTTGCTGTTCTTAAACTGCTGAATAAAATTGGGTAATTTTATGGGTTCATTAAGATAATGTATGTCTAATATTCTTTTTTCACATTTTTTGTAATTAATAGAAGGGTTACATTATATTCACCAGATAGAAGGTCCATTATTTCACATACATTGATACCCTTTCTCATTCTTGGTTCTTTTAGCAAAAAAAATTTCTCCAACCTTTTAGAAGAAATTGTGATTAAATTGAGAAAAACAAAAATAAAATATGATATGACTAAATTAAAACATAACTGAAACTGATAAAGAGAACTAGGTGCTAATAATTGCCAGGAAAATTGCCATTTGATTGTTTCTCATTTTTATTCAAATTTCAGTTTTGTTTGTGTAGTCCATCTGAAGAACTATTTGGATAATGCTGTGGACTGAAGACTCATCATTGCCAATTTTATTTGCTAATGTTTGAATTATTACACACAAGTAGCATAAATGAAATCACATATTTTATGTGCTTAGATGAAACATGCAACAGGCCTTCAAAGCTTGCTGTCATATAATCTGCCTTTACTCTGTGACCTTTTTTCTCACTCTTTTCACTGGAAGTCTTTCTAATAGTGTCATGTTTGACCTCAGCATTTCATGCATGCCTCAGATTCTGTTATGTGCTCAAATGTAACTTAGAAAAACCCTTCCTTCTGGAAAATATTCCTATTTTTCCATAATTTTCAGGGCTTTACATTGCACCATCAAAACAATTTCCAACATTCTGCTAGCATATACCCTCCTCTGAAATTAAGAAGTTTTACTTTGAGCTTAGCCAAAATACCAAGAGTTACTATGACCTGTAAACCTCCACTAGAACTATAAAGAAAGTAGGGGGCTTTGAGCTGTTAGGGATTTTTTTTCCCCTACAAATTAGAATTTTCATACTTACTTTTGTCAATAGGAGGACCCTTAGAACATTAAACCAGTTCATTTGCAAGTCATAATGTGTGTAAAATACATCTTGAGGGCTCTATTTTAGCCACTGTAACCAGAAAATCAAACTTTAACCAATAACTAGGAAGAATTAACCTATCATTTTTTAACTTCATGATTTTTACATTTCTGAGAACATACACACATTTTAATGTCTTTTTTTTTTTTTTTTTTTTTTTTTTTTGCTATTCCTGGGGCTTGAACTCAGGGCCGGGCATTGTCCTTTAGCATTTTTTTGCTCAAGGCTCTTCCACTTGAGCCACAGTGCCACTTCTGGCCTTTTCTGTGTATGTAGTATCGAGGAATAGAATCCAGGGCTTCATGCGTGCTGGGTGAGCACTCTACACTAGGCTATGCTCCGGCCCCACACATTTTAATTTTTGATTCCACTTAGGAATAAACTTGTATCCTGTAAAGAAATGTATGAAAATAACATAGCATGGAAAACAAAGGCTGAACAGTGAATCTAAAGAAAATTACTATGGCCAAAAATGTGTTGAAAAACACTATATTACAGAAATACAAATTTTAAAAATAGAGGCTTTGGGCTATTCTGTGGAAGGATGGCATTCAACACATCTATAACAGTTTGGAATTTCTAAACACAAGACCAATAGTAAGCAACAGTCCATAAAATGAATAAAACGGTGTTAGGATTGCAATCAAATAAAATCCACAATCAACTTAATCGGGTGCTCATCTAAGGATATGCATAATCCTTGTGTTTCAAGGTGATTAGTCATAATTGCTGAAGGGTTCACATAAATTACTACAATTAGTATTGTTCTTACACAGTCAAACTAAGTGCTCCTAGGCTAAGCAGAGAGAAAGTAATGCAAAATCAACTAGAATAAATGAGAAGTTGTTCTCGGGTTCTAGTGAAAGAAGAAAAAGTTGGGAGATATCTTTCAGCTTCATTCTCTTCTAGCAATAATACACAAGCTGCACAGTAAAAAGATGAAGATTTCTATTTGGATTATTTGACTTCAAAGTACAAAAATTTTCACTTTCCTGGCATCATTCTTTTGGCTCTAAAGTCTGTAGAACTCAGAATTGCATGTCTTGTCAGGAGAGGAACTGGCTGTTAGGGAAGCTGAGAAGCAGCTTCCATTTTTCATATCTTCTCTGAAAGCAATCTCCTAGCACCATTACTGCGCATGGAACAGTCAGAGGGGAAAACAAAACAAAACAAAACAAAAAACAAAAATCCAAGAAGACCCCTCTTTCCTCTCAGGAATCCTAAATCAGGTTTCAGTAGTAGAAAAATATTGTCCTAGAAAAAAAAATATTGTCCTAGAAAAAAAAAAGAAGTAGAAGGGCAAGAAGAAACTGCTGTAATACTTTGTTTTGATTTCTTGATGCAGAGAACTGCAAAGGCCTTCTGGCTAGGAATGACTCTGAAGAAGTCTCCAGACTCCCAGGACCCTGAGCAGAACTACTTCACCACGTGTCAGCCTGACTGTTTCTCTTATGTAGCCTTTCCCTAATTGAAGAATCAGTGATTTACACTAGACAAAAACAACAGGGAGACACACACACACACACACACACACACACACACACACTCACACACCATCTTTTATGTTTCACTCTGCATGCATTATATGGAAAGAATTATTTTTTAACTCCAGTGGTTTTTTGTCTGATTTAAATGAGACATTGTACATCAATTTTGATTACAGTGTTTGACATGTGTTTGTGGTGATACAGTCTGCTACACAACTGCTGAGTTCCTCCATGTCTTCCTGTGTGTATTTAAATTATAAGATTATGACCATTCCTTCCTCCAAGAAGTGACATAACATTGAGGAGTGTAGCAAGATACTAAGTCTCATTGAGGACCAAAAGTTGGCTGATAGATGCTTGGTCCCAGGGGTTTCTTAGAAAACAAGCATATGGCTGCTTTTGAGAGCTGCTGTTTCCATTGTTTGACTGAGTATTATGCTGATCCTACATATTAGCTTTATATACTATTTGCTAGACTTGTCCCTAAGTATTTCAAATATTTGATCCTAATATAATAACAGTCATTTCTAAGTACATTTTATATTATTAATCACTATTAAATATCATTCAAAAGCTTGCATTCTCCTTGTCCACATAGAATATCTAGGTTGCCTTTCAAAACCTTCCTAGGACATCATCAGAAACAGGCAACTCCAAAGGCTGTTTCTCCTACTCACCAAGTTGAGCATATTGGATTGATGAGGCTGAGAGAAGATTTGGGAATCTTTGAGTGTGGCCCCAACTCTGCACAGTGCCTATGTGTCCCTTTCATCTTAAACAGAGGTTGTTTGTGTACATGAAAAAGAGTAAGGATGAAGTATTATGGACTATTATTCTCTCATTGTGCACCCTAGTTCTCTCATTTTCTGCCTCTCTGGCTGAGTTTTTTAAGCTATATTAAGCTTTCTTTATAATATACAAAATGGAGATGATAATAGTTCCCAAGAAAGACTCCAACGTGTCAGGAAGTCAGTAAATAGGACATGCCATCCATATTTGGGGCCGTACAGATCTTTAGAGCAAATAAAATGTCGGTGGCCTGGGTACTCTGGATTTCTGTAGAATCTGTCAAAGCTTGAATTGTCCCATGGCTCAAAGGAAGATTACTCACACAAAATACCTGGTGAATACTTTGGGAAGGCGATGAGAAAGCTCTTGCTGGTCCCCATTTGTAAACCAAGAATGACCTCTGAAAAATAACGCCAAGAGCCTAGAAGCTGTTGATCCGCATCTACAGTACTGTTTATCATCTTAGGGCTTCTGCAAACACAGAATTCTTCTTCTTCTTCTTCTTCTTCTTCTTCTTCTTCTTCTTCTTCTTCTTCTTCTTCTTCTTCTTCTTCTTTCTTCTTCTTCTTCTTCTCCTTTTCCTTCTCCTCCTTCTCCTTCTTCTCCTCTCTCTTTTTTCTCTCTTTCTCTCTCTGTCTCTCTATGATTCTGTGTTTCTGTGTCTGTCTCTTTCTTTCTCTGTGTGTCTCTCTCTGTCTTTGTCTCTCTATCTCTCCTCTATCTCTTTTTCTCCCTCTCCTGAGAAAAATATTCCACTTGTTCTGATCTTACTTCCTTGCTGAGAAAATTCCTGTGGTGGTAACACAGAGGTACAAAAGGTAAATGTATAAACAAGGAGACAAATAAGCCACTCACTTCAATCCATCCACAAAGAAAGATTATGTTCTATATTACAGCAGTTAATATCTTCCACGGCTATTAAGCCTGGCCTCATACAGCACCAAGGATAAGTTACAATAAACCTGAGGACAGAGGCAGTACAGGAAAAGCTTTCTATCTCAGGCTGTTTGTATTTCATTAATCCTAAACATCAAAGTGCATTTGAGGTCTGGAATGGGGCATTTGGAAAAGTCAGTCGGTAAGGACTTTTGAATTATTGACAGCTGTATCACTTGGTACGCTTGGCAGCAGTGATCGAATCTCTCTATTCCCTGCCTTATTCATAGCCAAGTAAGGGAAAGAACACTCCATAACATGTGTGAGACGTTTTATCAATATTTCAGTAAAAGGAATACTAGGATTATTTAAGAAAGAAAATTGAGATAAAAACTTTGGCCTTCCAATAAGGTCTAATTACAACGGATTTTGAAGTTTTCCTACTTTCACATTTTTAAAATGAGAAAACGAACAGACTTGCACAGCCACAAGTGTATACACATACACACACACACACACACACACACACACACACACACACACACATCTTCACAAAAGGCTGTTCACCTATGTGCAGTATCTACAATTCCATGAGAGAATTAATCAGGTAGTCTGGCTCCCAGGAAGAAAGGGGAGTGGCTACTCACTAAATTTCTACTTTGCATTAGTATATTAAAAACCACAGTGGTACTTCTCACAGGCAATTCTTACTTTGTACCAAGAAAGTATGATCAAATTTTATAAATGAACTAGTTGCTCTTCTGATGCATGTTAAAAGCTTGAACTGAAATACCTATGTATCTAGCACCAGAATTCTTGCTCTTTTGTCTCTAGAGAGCACTTCAAAGCTAATATAATAGAGCAGTGGTTCCCACAAGTTGGGACAGTTAATTCATGCCTGTAACTCCAGCTATTTGGGAGTCAGAGACAGGAATATGATGAGTTTGAGGTCAGCCTAGGCAAATAAAGACCCTCTCTCATAAATGAAATGCAAATAAAAGGCTAAGAGGTGTAACTTAAATGGTAGAGCATTTGAGTAGCATATGTAAGTTCCTGGTTCAATTCCCAGTACTACAGAAATCGAATAATTAAAATAAAAACTGTTTTATAAACTTGCATAACTTGGAAAAATCTCTAATTACACTTGTTAGGAACAAATTCTGGAGGATCATTTCAATCCACATCTCTAGGAAGGACCCCTTAAAAAACTCTTTGTCAAATGAACACTCTAGGTGGTTGCTATGATTGTCTCAGCTTGGAACACATCATGAAAACACAAAGATTCTCTCTCAAAACCTTAGTCTATTTACTTATTTTTTCCCAGTCCTGGGCTTGGGCTCGAGGCCTTGGGTTTTCACATCAAACCCGTGTCTTCGTGTATGCTAGGCAAGCATTCTACCATTACACCAAACTCCCGGCCTCATCTATTTACTTTTAAAAAGAAATTTCTCAGTGAAAATATTTGCTTCAATAGAAACAGATTAAAGCCATGTGTGGTGTCTCACGCCTGTAATCCTAGCTACTCAGGAGGCTGAGATCTGAGGATCAAGTTCAAAGCCAGCCCGGGACAAAAGGACCTGAGACTTTTATCTCTAATTAACCTCTAGAAAATGGGAAGTGGGACTTGGCTCAAGGGTAAGGTGATAGCCTAGAGTGAAGTGCTCAGGGACAGTGCCCAGGCCGAGTTCAAGCCCCATGACCCACAAAAAGATATAGAAACAAATTGAATTTTTATTAGACAAATATGCAAGATTACTTCTGTGTTTTTATGAAAACTAAAAATAATACTACTATGGAAACAGATTCTCAACAGCAAAATATATACTCTGAAATACTTAAGGCAGGTATTACATTTGTGTCAAATTGATTTTTATAGTCTGAACAAAAACAAATCTCACAATGTTCAATGTCATGCTGATGCTTAAATATGCTGTAATTTTTAAATAAAGTACAAAAAAGATCTTTATTAATTAGGACAAAAAACAGAATTCAAGGGAATTATAAAGTCTGTGGAGTTAAATGACAGAACTTGAATCTAGGCTATTCCTTTTCATTCTCTGTGGACTTGAACAAAACAATGAATATCAATCATCTGGATCTAAATGGTTCCATTTAATTCACAAATATATATAATAATGTATTACCTTTAGGGATTGTAACACTATTGATTTTCTTAATATTAATTTAATTAATGCTTATAAATGAAAGTTATGTCCAGTAATTATTTTAAGGTGCTTCTGGCTTAAACAATGTATTTAAAATCTCTGTAAATCCTATTAAATATCTAAAGTATCTTCATTAATATTTTGATCTGATACTATACACTCAAATCACAGTTTGTTTTTTTCCACTTACCGAAATTAAACATCATTAAACACTTAAATATACATTTTGAGGTTATATCAATGGTGATCAGAATTCAGTATTTTTAATTCCATTTTCACTCTCTTGATCTTCTACAGAACTCCTAGTGAATTCTTACAATTCTTCTGGTATGGAAGGAAACACACATCAGACAGACATTGAGTTTGGACTCAGGTTTTGATGATGTTGAGCACAGGGATTTTGTATTCAACATGTACTTATATGTCTCTTGATCTAAGATATCTGTTTTCTCATCTTCAGAATGCCAGAATATGCATATGCAGCACATGGAGGAAGGAAGAGGCAAATGGCAGTGCAGCTTAGCTTGGACTCACCTCCACAGAGGCCCACCCCTTCCAGATAGACAGGCCTTTCCCAGCAATCCCTACACTAACAGTCAAACTCTGACACCCTCTAAGTTTGCCTTGAGCCATAAATGACAATGGACAAAAAATACATTCCAAGGTAAACAGAGTAGCAGAATGTGACTTGCTTCCTTCTCAGAATAGAAGTGTGTCAGCTGCTTCCCACGGATTTTCATGGAAAGATGAGAGGTCAGAAATGCCCTCTGTATGCCTGCCCTCCTCCCCCCATGCTGGGGATATAATCTGGGGCCTTGAGCATGAGAGACAAGAATTCAACCCTGGCCTACATGTGCCTCTTGTTACTGGCATGATTTACAAATTTCCCTCAAAGAACCTAGAGCAGTGTGGCACTAGGAACTATTCGTTCTTACCCACTTTCTTCCAGAGTTGCCACTGGCAATTCAAGATACATTAGGAGGACTCGCCCTCCCTCACTCTCTCCTTCTCTCTCTCTCTTTTTTTTTTACAGGGGGGGGGGGATGAACCCAGGCTGTTGTACATCCTAGGCCAGTGCTTTCCCACCAAGCTACATCCCAGTCCTCTCTGGTTCACTCCCCCCCCCTCTCTCTCTCAATCTCTCTCTCTCTCTCTCCCCCTCTTTCTCTCTCTCCCTCCCTCCCTTTCACCTTCCCTTCATCCCTTCTGTTCCTCCCTCCTCTCTTCTTTCTCTCCCTCCTTGCCTTCCACTCTTCCTTCCCTCTTCTCCATTTCCCGTTGTCTCCATCTCTTCTTCTCTCCCTACATCCCTCCCATTTTCTGTATTGAATACTGAACCTAAGTCTTATGTATGCTAGAAAAATACCTACAGTATGAGCCACATCCTCCAGCAACCCTCTTTTTTGTACTTAATTTGTTGCTTTTTTTTGCCTGAGGTGGCCTCAAACTCACGATCCATCAATTCCTAGTTGTTGGAGTTACAGGAATGGGCCAAGTTTCAAGAAGTGAGTATTCTCCTGTGCATCTCTTTTGCTTTCAACTTTCATCATCTGGATGGTTCAAAAAATTATCTGTTTAAGCCATTTTCTCTAAAGTCTTTGCCCATAATTTAATGTCACAATTATTTAGCACCCTAGAAAAATATGGATACCAAAGATAGATTTTACATCATTTTTATGTCATCATGTTTCTCTCGTGTATCTATTTTCTAACTGCTAATATAGTGAGATTCCAAGAACAACATAAATGATTCGAAGATGTAGAAAAGTTAAGAAAATTCTCAAATCTAAATAATATCTTCTGTTTTTACCCATATTTTTTGTCTTTGGATACCACTGTGTAATTTCCATTAGTCCCACAACCAACTTTGCAATTATATCAAGATGTTATGATTTTAGCAATTTTTGAGAGCACTGTTTCAGGACTCTTCTTTTCAGTTCCTGTTAGTGACCCAGTAATTGTTTTCCTGACTTTCCAGTCAAGTGTGAAGGGCTCTGATAGCATGTCAACAAAATGTCAAATACTCAGGGAGAGTCTCTATGAGTGTAATTGTGATTGATTGCTTATTTGAATCTTTCTGTTCCCAGCTGCTCTTTGAATGTTGTATTAAGGAAGACCAGAAACCAGAAAGGGGGAACCTCAGATTCAGTGAAAAACTGTGCTGCATATCTTTATAGAAATTAAACAGCAAGAAGCAGAGAACAAAGATTCTGGTAGGGAATGCTGTTTATAAGATACTGTGGTTTGCAGTCCAGTGCGACAAGCTGAGCTGAGAAATTAGCCCATTGCCCCCAAACTCCAGTTTCATCAAGTTTAGAATATAGTTCTTGTTGGGGGGACCCTACTTGGGCCTCACTCCCAGAAATAATCATCAGTGCTTCTTCTAGTAACCTGAATTATCCACAGACAAAAGAAATATCAGAATAATTTAAAATATAGTGTTGGGATCCACATTAAGATCTGACATTTTGTCTAATAAAACATTATCATATACAACTTTCTACTAATAGATTAATGATATTAGAGTTTGCCATGTTCCTGCCACCATGAATCAATATAACAGGCTTCCTTTCCTCAAGAAGCCTACTATTTGAATAATTTGAATCTAATTTTTGTAAGAAAATTCCAATAGAAATATTTTTGTTTCTGGGAGAAATAATTTTCTATTTAGAAAATTTATTATTCATACCAGGTGCAAATAAGATGAAAATAGTAAGGCACAAATTTTGGGTAATAATTATGAAAAGTGATCACTTTCAAAAAGGCAAAATTGAATAATTCTGTGGATGAGTCAGATAGAGTTTTCTAAATAGCTAATTGATATTGAATTTTTCAATACTCTATGAAAATGTTTCATCTCCCAAACCAACTCAGACTTCAACCTGAACTGAGAGAAATACACAAGTATTTTTCCTCAGTCTGAAAAGAATGGAACTAAGGTTTTAAGTTAAGAAATTCAACATAAAAGAACTTCAGATGTTTTCCTCTACTAAAAGCCTTATTAAATTTTCCTTTCAATGTAGCAAATCTTCACGCACAAAAGAATTTTTTAGAAAAAGATAAACCCACAATGTACTTGCTTTTAATAGAGAAAAAATAAATGACAGTGGACATTGCTCAAGAAAATGTCTTTATTTATAATCTCAGTCCTATGCCCAATATAGATAACAATCATTTTACTAGTTGAGTGACTATGGAGTAGTGGCTATTGAGGCCCCACTGAGTTTAAAAGGGCTATTCTGGAAACCCTGAGGACATACAAAGAGAATGTCAATGGATCCTGTCTTTCTAGAATTTAATCTTTAACAGCAAAATTTACTCTTGTAAATTAAACACAATGCATATGGGTACTGAAGACATAAAAGGTTATAAAAATCTCTTCCGTGACATAAATTCAACTTTCGATGGCACCAAAGAAACTGTATCTTCATAGCATAATACCATGAAAGAAAAATAAGAATGGTGAAATCCTCTACTTATACATAAGGAATGATGCAAAAAAGTAAAGATGAATTGCTTGTGGCCAGTGGTGTGGTCAAGTTCTATTACATGAGGACTCCTTTTTTAAAATTATTTTATTTTATTTTTTCCTTTTATCCATATATTTTAATTGTAATTAATAGAAGAGTTACATTATGTTCACCAGATACGAGATGCATTACTTCACAAACATTGATACCCTTTCTCATGTCTTGGTCCCCATTTCTTTCCATCACCCCCGTGTCTCATCTTGTTTCCTCCCCTTCCCTATCCTATTTCAAATAACCAAATAAGCATATATAGAATATATCAGATAACAAGGTGAAATACTGTAACAATATGAGATAACCAAGGGAAAGCAAAAGAGATGAGAGCTAACAAGTGCATTAAGGACAACAATCACTCCTTATAGAGCTTTTGTTGCTATATCCTGGAGGTCCTCTCATTCAGTGTCATATTATATGGCCTTATGTACCTAGGTTTTCCTCTATTGTAAATATGTGCTAGGAGAGCCCAAGGTTTCTACTGGTTATGACAAATGAGGGAAAACATTGAGCCTATGTTCCTTTGAGTCTGTCTTACTTCACTTAATATGATTTTTTTTCTAAGTCTTTCCATTTCCTTACAAATGGGGTGATGTCATTCTTTCTGACAGCAGCATAGAATTCCATTGTATATAAATACCACATCTTGTTGATCCACTCATCAACTGAGAGGCATCTGGGTTGCTTCCATATCTTTGCTATGGTAAGAGGACTCCTTCTTTTTCATCTGGAAAACACCCTTGTAATGATTTGTGGCAAGGATGATTCTACAAAAGACAGGCTTCCTTCTTTTACCATACCTTAGCACATGGCCTACAATGTTCATACACATTCTAGTTGAATGTTTACTCGGTCACAGTATATTTTCCTTCCTTAACCTATGGAAAATATTTCCCAGTTGGGTTGGGAGAGTTTTAAAATTATTAATTATTATTTATTTATGCTTTTGGTTTATTGTGCTGGTACTGGAGTTTGAACTCAGGACCTTTGTGTTTTCTCTTAGCTTCTTTGGTCCACCACTCCAACCACACCTTTACTTCTGTCACTTCGGTGAATAATTGGATAGCAGTATCTCCCTTTGTGCCTTCCTTTCATCTTTGCTTTAATGGTTCCTTCATTTCAGGAACTCAGGTCCCCACGGCTTTTCTCAGTGTCCTTTTGAACACCTTTTTATACCACGACATTTGTGAGTAATGCTGGGGGCTCAACAGAAGCTGCTTCTTCTGAATGTTATTCAAAGATTTTTTTGCTCTGCTTTCTGACTCTTATATGACATGAGCATTGCAAAGATCCCAAAGGTAGCTGCCAGTGCTCTGCAGGCTAGATTTCCAAACTACAGTCCTCAGCACAATGTAGGTGAATGTATCAGGCTAAATCCAAGGGAAGATGAAAGAAAAATAACTAAACTATATTTATTTATTTTATATATAGATTTGTAATTAATAGAAGGGTTACATGATATTTGCCAAATAGATGGTGCATTAATTCCCATACATTGATACCCTTTCACATGCCTTGGTCCCCATTTCCCTCCCCCCACTCCCACCCCTCATCTTGTTTTCCCCCTTCCCTATCCAATTTCAAATAACCAAATACAAATATATTCGATATATCAGGTAACAAGTGAGATACTGTAACAATATGAGATAACCAAGGGACAGCAAAAGAGATGAGAGATAACTAAACTATTTTTAAATCATCACTAATCATTTGTATTTATGGACATTAAGTTATCACGCACATCACTTATGCTCATACAAGTTACTATTGATTATGGCATAAGAGAAAGTAGAAATAGAATGAACAGGGGAGGGATGAGAATGATATGATTTTTTAGCATGGAGTTAACAAGATAAAAATATTACTAGATGTTTAAAGAAGTTATAGTGACTCTATTAGACCAGATGATATAAACTCCATCACCTTTCTTTTTTCGGGGGGTTGTATGTTTGAAATCATCAGTGCTCAAACTGAAACTCACTGATTTAAATCTATTCAAAGATCTCCTTTTTCTAAATATTCCCATTAGCCAGGTGTTCACAGGCATATACCATCATTCTGATCTTATCACCAAGTCTTACAAATGATCTAACTACTTAAAGGTTTTTCCTTAAAAAGAATCACTTCTGGGGGCTGGGAGTTTGGCCTAGTGGTTGAGTGCTTCCCTAGCATGCATGAAGACCCGGGTTCGATTCCGCGGCATCACATACATAGAAAAAAGCCAGAAGTGGTGCTGAGGCTCAAGTGGCAGAGCTCTAGCCTTGAGAAAGTCCAAGGATAGTGCTCAGGCCCTGAGCTCAAGCCCAGAACTGGCAAAAAAAAAAAGCATCACTTCTGGACACTTGCTTCTCAATCTGTACTTCACAAGTTCCACTTTGAACTCTTGTAGTCTCCTTATATAAGAATGCAGAATCATTCCATTTTAAGCACGAAAGTATTTTAGGATCAAATTCATAATTTAAAACCAAATAGAATAAACATAAAATGGGAGAAACTATACTTTTCTCAGTAGAAATCACCTGAATTAAATAAACTGCAAAAATATCATTTACAATTGCTTTATAGAATGGGAATGATGGGTCATTTTCATAATCACAGCTAATTGGAAAGTAGAGACCAGAAGGATCACAGTTTCAATCCAGCAGGTATAAAATGACCCAATCAACCAGCCAAACAAGCAAAAAACTGTGAAGATACTCTGTGAAAAATAAAGCAAAAAAATGACCAGAGGTATGGCTCAAGGGGTTAAGAGCTTGCCTACCAAAATCAAGGTCCTGAGTTGAAGCCCTGTATTGTCAAAAAAAAAAAAAACTACAAACAAAAATGTCCATTAACTGATCAGGCTTTATTACTACAGATAGGCAATTTGATGATGCTATGGTTGTATATTTCTATAGTTGATATTTTACTCTCCCATTTTCCTCCCTTATTTTTCACTTTCCTTTCTTTTCAATCCTTTTAGAGGAGCAGGTTGAAAGTATGAAGTTTGGAGTTACTTAGACATTACTTAGCTTCAGGAAAGGCCAGATTTGAGTGAAGCATAAAGAAATGTATTCCATCTTTTTCATCCTTCATTTCTTCATCAATGAACAGGAATAACAATAGGAACACTTACTACTTAGAAAGCTATGCAGTTAATTCCTAAATTAGCGTAGTTCACAGCATACAGCACCGACCAAAGAGGCTAGCTTTACTTAACAACAATCCCAATAGATTATATGTTTATTATTCAGAAATCTCTACAGGATAATAAATCTAAGTGTTGGTCTGTTCAGTAACTAAGAAAAGTTGGGCAAAACTTTTCATTTCTGTACATCACAACACTTAGCATATTTTATTGATAATAAGTAATTGGTTATTCATATGCCTGAAGGAAATGGATACATTTATCTTCCTGGGCTATAATTCAAAGATGAACTTTTCTCTTGGAGTATCATCCAGAACAACATAGCTCACATGTTACTCTTTGTGTCTAAAGCCCATCACTCCCATGTCAGGAAGCACAGAGCACCAAAGCCCAATAAAGAGAAAGTTGCAGGAAATTCAAGGCCTGGAAGAAATAACGATGCTTTCCGCTCCTGTGGACAATCTTCAAGGGCCATTTAGTTATATCAATAACTGCCCAAAGCATGGTTTCCCATTCATTTACTGAAGAATTGCTAAGCTGGGGTCTCACTTTATTGCTTATTCATGTGTGCTTAAAAGTAGGCAAATGTGATGCTGAGGTTACATACATTCAGCTGCTGTATACTTGATAGCTATGGCGTTTGCTGTGGGCCCAGGTTCATCATCAGTCATGGAAAGGATAGTCAGAGGGAAGGGGGCCTGACAAGAGCACAAATTTTCCAAAGATGACCTGAACTGAGCAGTTAGTTCAGGCTGGTAAAATGGATTTTCCAATTGTTCAATGTTCACTTGCTCATCATCAGTGTTCTTAAGCCCAACTGGATTAACCAACTATGAATTTATCAATTTACAACTGGGTCACAGTGCTTCCCTATTTGTCCTTTGGAGCTAGACAGTTAAGAAAATAATTAATTTACTATTTGTTCAACAATATTCACTGAATGCCTATAGGATACTATATTAGTATTGAAGAGGCATTATTGAAGATGCATTAGACAAGCCAAGCATTCACCCTGAGTTCCCACACTGACTCCACCACACACAAGTTTTATAACAAACATATCCAAAGGAAGCACACTCCTCAGTTCTGTTAGATTTAACTAATATAACAAAATGGTCTGCATTGTGTGATACTCTGCTTGGAGGATGGTATTTACCGGAGCTGCCCTGTACTGTTAATATAGAGAAAGAAGAATTGGTGGAGAAAGGAGGGTTTTGCTATTAATGTGCTAAAATATCAGAATTTCCACATTGAACAGTGGGCTGCATACTAGCTAATTCCTTTCAAATCCCACTGCTGGATGCTTGCATCTCCAAGCTTTTAGGTTAATCTATTATTCGTGCTGCTTGTTTGCACAATACTATTGATTATTCACTGTTGGGCCAAATAATAAGAAGATATTTCATTCTCCATGAAAATGCATGGAAAATGCATGAAACACTAAATGTTAATGTGAAGAGGAAGATCTACAAGACAGTTCATTTGGAGAAAGGACAAAATGTGAATAATTAAATATGTGTGGACACTTTTTAGTTATCACGACTTGGGTTTAACACTTGCTATATTTCTCTGTAAGATTATGGAACATTTGATAGTTGGCTTTATGGAAACTCAGATCTCCTTCAAAAATTCTAAATCACCATAAACCTGTGACAATTCAGTAAGTGGTCTTGTTTTTTCTTTCTTTTCCCAACTCTGAGCATCAAATCTAGTGTCTTGTGAATAGCAAGCAAGTCTTTCCAACACTGGTTTATATTTCTAGGTTGTAAGTGATATTCTTGTAAATATGAGGAAGTTTAAAATTTGTGACAGGTTACAAGAAATTTTGTGTGCACTAAATATAAATTTAAGTTCTTAGTTTTTGTAAAGCTTAAGCTTCCTGTTTTATTTTTGTAATTGACTACAAGATGTAGCACAAGAATTACTTCATATTCTCTTAAAGTATTTCTATACAGCATAATGCACAAATTCAAAGTGTGCTACAATAAACTTATACAATACCTCTTAAACTAGTTCACTGACTAGTTTTAAAAAAGACAAACCACTGCTCCAATGAAGTATCTTTGGAATTCTGTGTTTTTAATTAGATGAATTTGTTTGAATAATACCCAAATTCAGATAAATTTCATTGTGTAGCAAAATTTTACATACATGGAAAACTATGCTTACATATATACACATAGTACACATTCACATATATACACACCCGTATATAATTGTTAACTGTATATTCTCTTGTTTTTATGTGATATGGTTGTATATATGACTTAAAAAGACAATTATCAATTCTAAACAAGAAAGTCACAGTAATTAACTTTCCTGGCACTAGAGGTCACTAGAATCAGATTATGATGAAGCTATTGCATTTCTGCTAGAAGCCGACCTATGGAAGGGATATGGCTAATCTACAATCCAATCTTCAATGTAGAGACCACAGTAACATTCTATTCTGAGAACTAACCAAATCATAACACCAAGTATCAAAAATCAAATGTAAAACAACAAAAGTGAGCTTGCGATGATAACTTAATAATAAAAAAAATTGCCTTCATGTGTCACAGGTGAGTACATTCAAGCAAAATAAAGCCACCCATGCTCCAACTCAGCTCATTATGTGCTTTGCATTTCAAAGGTCACATAAGATCAAAGCATCATGTAAATTATTTGTGAGCCCTTTTCAGAATGCCAATAAATGAGCATGTAAATTAAGGGATGAAGGAGTTTATAGACACAGCTGTAATGCTAAGTGGCCATGAGTGACCAGACAGAGATGTGAGCGCTTTCACACAGTGTCTGGGCTTTGCTTGGTGGTACTGCGTGTACAGCCTCATCCTCAATTTTCTATTTTGTAGCACTGGAGGCTTCCTGGGGATTTGGCAAAAGTCACCGATTTACCAGTGGCCTGCTGTGTTTGCTCTGTTATGTTCACCTAGCTGTGTGAGACCACTTGACTCTGAGGCAGTACATCAGAGGCTCACCTCCTTCAAGCAACGATCATGTCCATTGGCCAAATTTCTAACCCCAATGAAGTGCCATCATCTGCAATTTGCATGTCTCCCAGATCATCTGCCCTAAATCTCGCCAGCCTCTTCCTATATGGACATGCTTCACACAGAATCACAAGATAGAGGTGTTTGGGCCTTGATGTCATGGAGAAAAGGACAGACTTTACTGGGCCTCCAGATTCTCTGCTCATTCAGTGAAAACACTGTTCTTAACTATTAGAATAAAAATAGTGAATTGATTTAAATCTAGCCTGAGCAGAGGAGTCCGTGGTTAAACTGTACAAAATGCTAGTAAAGAAACAATTTTAAAGAATGGTCATAACTAATCACAATGAATATATAACAGTTTATTCTCCAGGCAAAGCTATTTCATACTGCAAAATTTGCATTTTCTAAATACATTGTGGGGGTGGGAAGAAATAACCTAGTTCCTTAATTTCTTGTTTCAAAAGCACAATTGTTTATGATATTATATCCTGATAGTGATATCTTTAATAAGAAAAGTGAAAAAAGCTTGAGCTAGATCTCTTATATCACTTCAACCATAAGAGAACAAGATATATATATATATACATATATATATGTATATATATACATATATATACGTATATATATATGTCTGTGTGTATGTATTCTAGAAAAAACATGTGAAGAGATCTAGTACATGTGTCAGTGTTTACAATCATCAACACTTGGTTCATAGAAAGCAGTAAAATGTAGACATGGTGTAATCCCAGAACAAAATGTAAGCATGGTAAGAGACTAATTATCCACAATAAGATGAAATAAGAGAGATGGTACCCAAAGGGGTTACTGCAACTCCTTTTCAACCTCTTATACTTTATGTGCTAAAAATTAGGAAACTTTATTTCACAGTTATTCTAAATTAAAGCAATGAAAACTGAAATGCTAACACCTAGAAATAACCCTCAGTAGCCCTGTCTAGCTTTCATCATTATTGTAAAAACTAAGTAAATAGTGAGTGTCCATTCTGTAGATCTTCCCTCTCTCTATCAATTTCATGCAATCATTAAGATTCAAAATACCCAACAGTAACAAAAGTCATTAAGGAGCCCTATAGGAATCACGGTAGGCTGAAAACCTACAGTGATGTTCTAAATAAACTGTTGCCCAATCTTTAAGTCAAAGAAGCAAATTTATCACATAAATAAATAATAAATATTTGGGCCAGAATGCAATGATATATTTATGAAATATACACACACACACACACACACACACACACGCACAGAGCTATCACCTATCTACCAACCTACCTATCTACCTATCTCACTGAATGAAGGCAGTAGGGGTTTGATGGCGATAGAGAGCAAAGACAGAAGTATAACATTTTTAGTTTTTAGTGCTGAGAACTTCATGCACAACCAAGAAACTTGTGCCTCAGTGAACATGAAGAGGAGTGCAGGCAATGTGGATGCCATCTCACACAAAGACATTTTGGTCAAGGATAGAGAAAAGGATAGTGAACCACTCAAGGCTGGAATAAGGATTTGTTGTGGATTTGGAATCCATCAGCAGCTGAGTTGTTCTTGCTAAATCCTGCCCATGACTCTGCTTGTTCAGATAAGCTGCCAAAACAAGTGAATTCTACTTAGAGGCTAGTTTCTAAATTCCAGTGATTGTATCCATTTCTATTTCCTTTTAAAATTCTGATTTATCTCTTTCTGACAGTCTATCCCACAGTTCCTTCTGGCTTGTTGCCACAGTAGAAAGTAATCATGAATGTGGAGTTTGGACATGCACTGTGAGGTGCCTGCTCTATAGTCTGAAGTCCATATGAGTTTTCCTGATATTATTGATTGTGGCATAGAGGCATTCACCACACAAAGATGCATCCTCTCGGTAATTATCCACCCCTGGTTTCTTGGCTATGGCTCCACATTTTCAGCTCCTATTTACACAAACAGCCAGAGTGTTAGCATAATATATCTTTTCTCTGTCTCCCCTTTTATCTAATACATATGTATATATATTTATATATGTATATATGTGGGTATACATATATGTATATATACATATATTTTTTTCTTTTCCTTTTAAATAAATGTTTCTTCTTGACATTCCAGTTGAGATTTGGGAAAAGCTTTCAGAGTCTTAAGGACTATGATGTACTGAATAAATCAGGTGATTTGTTTTTCATTCATAACTCGATGAACTATCCTTAAGCCAAAAATCAAAATGATCAAGGAGATAGAGAGGTACTATAGATACAGTTAGTAGCTACCTTTTTTGTTATTAGTAGTAGTTACAAGCGGTATGTCAAAACTATAAGGCTATTTTTCAAATTTAATTCTTACAAAAGTGCCAGTCAAGACTAGATCCTGACAAATTACTATAAGTCAAAAGGAACCAAAGCAGTGCATACAAATTATTTTCAGCTCATTTAGAAAGGCTAGTCCATGAGCACAGAGACAATTTTTCTTTGAATAATGAAAAGCAAACCTATACAGATTGCTCTTGATCAAATACTCTAGGTCTAAGGTTTTGAATTTTTCAACTTCCTTTGCAAA
The DNA here is from genome assembly GCF_031878675.1 of Megascapheus bottae. Lineage (NCBI taxonomy): Eukaryota > Metazoa > Chordata > Mammalia > Rodentia > Geomyidae > Megascapheus > Megascapheus bottae. Next base: position 55,634,259 of record NC_143511.1, read on the forward strand.
AGTGAAAAATAAAATAAAATAGTACTATGGTCTCTTGATACATTTTTGGTAGGTAAAAAGGGAATTTTTAATTCATTATTTTCCTATGAAGTTTCTCAAAGCTAAAACAGGCATATATTGAGAACATAAAATGTTACATTTATAAAGAATGAATACAATAAGGAGATACATACAGAAAATATTTAATAATTTGTATCTGGACAATATATATGTGTATGGCAAGATAAAGAAATTTAATTTAACTATATCATACAGAAGAAAAGATAAATCACAAACAATAAAACTCAGATATAGTCTCAAAGCATTAAATGCTTGCCTGTATCATATTTAAAATATACTTATGCTTTAAAATCTACAAGTGGCTATCAAAGCACCTGATCCATACATAGACTTAGTTTACAAAGCTAAATAAATTAACCAGTTTTACCAGAATGCTTGCAAGGGAATAATTATCTACTCTCCAATAGTTTAGAATAAGCAATCTATTTTACTTTTTTTAATTATGGAGTTGCCTCTGCAGGACAATACACAATGCATATTACTGTTATTATGTAATTTCATGATGGATTAGCTTCTTTGGGGCAGCATTATATGATTTAGATATGTGAAGACTGTTTTCTTCCAGATCTCTCTCATGTGTAATCCAATATGGTAAGTCATCAACTCATCTTTGTTGTTGCTTTGCTATCTTTAAACAGTTTAAATCACAAAACACCCAGTATATTGAAGAGTCTGGGGCTATCCTTTGAGCATTATTTTAATTATTGCATTTAAAACATGAATCATTTCCTCAGAAGGAATGCCTCACCAGAGTGGGTTTTTAAGCAAGAGATACTTATTATGAGTCCACATTCATGCTTAGTGTTAAGGCATGCATATCAGAAGTCACCTGTCACATTAGCTATGTAGGGCGTGGAAGGAATTTCAGAATTGCCTACTGCGAGCAGATATTTTCCCTGATTAATTTTTCCTAAAGTTATAGTGAAATCTTTTCAATAGACATCATATGTACACTCAATGTCTTTGGCATTTCAAATCTCGTCAGAGCCTGAACACAAAGAATTTAAGCTTACAATGATACACAAGATAAAACCATCTGTATTATTTTCATTTTTTTCTGTCGCATCTCCTTCTAGTCTACAATGTACATGGAAAATTAAAAGACAGATATATACATATGTACATATACTCATATATACATATACTCATATATACATATACTCATATATACATGTATATGTGTATATGTTTGTGTATATATGTATATATACAGTACTTTTTTTCTTTCTCAAAATTTCTAAACCAGTTAATCTCTTAACATCTAACTCATTGTCTCATTTGATAGTTACATCCTAAGTTAAATCGCAAATCATGGTAAATAGTCTTAAAATTTTGCAGACTGAATGTCCACATAGACTTTCTTAAGGTTATGCATATGACTATGTCTAAACAATTGGAAGATTGAGACTTAATGTTGTTGCTATTTCTTTGGCATCTAATAACTTCAAATATGTGTCAACAAGAATTACTGCTATTGATTAAGAGATTTTTCAAACAAAAGCATTTTGCACCAGGCAGATATTAAGGAAAGTTACTAATACAGATGGGGGGTGGATGTAGTAGTAATTACTTCCACACTATGCAAAAGGAAGTTTAAGATCAAGTGTATTATAATAAAAACTCAATATCACTCCTCACTGGAAACATTATGAATATTTCCAGATATGTCTAAACTGAAATCTTATTGAAATTTTAGTTTGCATGTTAAAGTTGAACTACCTCAGAGGGAACTGATATATTTATAGTATGTTGTGGATGATGTATTATAGGTTTGTTTGTTTTTTAGTGAGGGAGAATTGGCAATTCCCTACATATTCATTCACTTTCCTTTGATATCTCACACACTGCAGATTCAACAGTTTATAAGTGAAATGTACAAATATGTGCAGAGGCATGGCATTAATGACAAAATACTTTACTTATGAATGATTACATAACTCTTCAATAGAGTCTCTTGTTAAATTATAAAAAGACATAAGGAAATAGAACTTTTCCATAGAACCCTAATAGGAGACAGCATGTGTGAAATCCCAAGTGGATCCTTCCAGCTTCAGCAATGGAATTATCATTTTTCTTTCCTTGTTTTCAGACTGCCATCCTTCCTTGCTTTCTTCTTTTCTTCCTTTCTTGCTTATTTCCTTCTTTCCTTTTATACCTCTTTTTCTCTTCTTTCCTTACTACTTCCTTCCATCAATTTAACAATTTTATCACATACTACACACTAAGCATTCTTAGTCATCAAGAATATATATTTGGACTATGACTAGATGTGTACAACATGCAGTGCATTTCCAGAGAAAGATTATACAGAAGAAAAACGAATGCATCAAGATTATGAGAGAGGGACGGGAATTTAGCCTAGTAGTAGAGTGCTTGCCTAGCATGAACAAAGACTGGGGTTTGATTCCTTAGTACCACTTAGCTAGAAAAAAAGTCAGAAGTGGTGCTGTGGCTCAAGTAGTAGAGCTCTAGCCTTGAAAAATCCCAGGGACAGTGCTCAGGCCCTGAGCACAAGCCAATAACTGGCAGAAAATAAAAGATTATGAGAAGGATCAACCATCAGTGTTCATCAAGTTATTAGTATAAAGTGGCAGTAGGTCTCATATTACTGTTTAAAATTTGTCCTGAGGAATTTGGCAAAGACTTAAGGTAGAAAGGAGTAAATCTTAGAATCGAGTATTCAGTCTCTCTGTCTTGTCTGCAACATGTAATTTGTTCCTCCAGTGAATACTATTCTAGCACCATAGAAATTAAATATGACCAATGAATAACAATTGCCCATTCTTGTGTGGACAAGCTTAGAAATTATGGCAATATAGACAATTCAATTTATACTGTTAAAATTTAGGTAAGACTTCTTGAAAGGCATAGTAATTACTTAGAAAAAATCAAAGTTCTCGCCATTCAGTGGGCAACTGTGAAAAATAATGCCATATATAAAACACTATGGAGACACCCAAGCCTAGGCAAACAAGCTACTTACTAGTGAAATATGTACAAAGGAAGTTAAACTTAAATTGGGTATAGAAGGATAAGCATGAGTGGAATTCCCAAAGTTATAAAAGGGAAAAAACAACCCCTAATTCTTTTCTTGATATAAATATTCTCTATATAGATAGATATTTTATATCTTAGATATTCTTGATTTACAGACTACAATGAAGGATCCCATAATTTACAAGTAAAGGGCTGTTTTAGAGATTAAACTAGGAATAAAAGTCTTTTTTTGCATCTTTTTATTGTAATTAGTAAAAGGGTTACATGATATTTGCCAGATAGAAGGTGCATTAATTCACATACATTGATACCCTTTCACATGTCTTGGTACTCATTTCCCTCCCCCCCCCCACACCCCCCACCCATCTTGGTTTTCCCCCCTTCCCTATCAAATTTCAAATATCCAAATACAAATAAGTTCAATATATCAGATAACAAAGTGAGATACTATACCAATATGAGATAACCAAGGGACAGCAAAGGAGATGAGAGACAACATAGTACATTAAGGACAACAATCATTCATTATATGGCTTTTGTTTCAATATCCTGGAGGTCCTTTCAATTAGCTTCACATTATATGGCCTTATGTATCAAGAGTTTGCTCTATTGCAGATCTCTGCTAGTAGAGCCCAAGGTTTCTACTGATTATGACGAATGAGGGAAACCATTGAGCAAGTCTTACACACAATTAGTACTCAAAAGATAAAATTTTGATACTCGGTAAGAACTGAGGAACAATGTTTCATGGTATAGCACTTAAGGTCTACATGAATTATAATATGAAGAGATAAAGAAAGGTGTTTTTAACCAATGACTCTATAGACATAATGTTTTATTTCATAAATTAATATGTATCTATGATACACAAACCCTTAGCCTAATTTTGATTATGTTCTAAGAACTAAGTGCTAGTGATTGTATATAGAGATTCCCTTCTTGAACACTTGTTGGTTAAACATGTCATTTGAAATGTGATGTAGGGGCCGGGAGTTTGGCCTAGTGGTAGAGTGCTTGCCTAGCATGCACGAAGACCTGAGTTCAATTCCTCCGTACCACATACATAGAAAGAGCTGGAAGCAGTGCTGTGGCTCACGTGGTAGAGCTCTAGCCTTGAGAAAGTCCAAGTACAGTGCTCAGGCCCTGAGCTCAAGCCCATGACTGGCAAAAAAAAAAAAAGAAATATGATATAAAAATCAATGTTAATAAACTGTTTAATAAAAAAGAAAGGTGTTGTTGAAGGACCACAATTAGATGGCATTTAAATAATATTTTGAGAGTTCTAAGGTAAGATATTAAAATACTATTTTAGAGGAAATCTCAGGTCTCACTATTAATTTGAGAGGGATATTATAAACTGTCTACAAAAGCATGTGTCCCAATGGTAACGGAAAGCCTGAGAAAAAAATTCTATATTAATAACTAATGCAAGAATTGCATGAAACATGTCACATTTGCAAACGTCTATTCTGTTAGTGGGAATGTTTAGATTGTTAAATTGTAAAGAAGAATGGAGGTTCCTCAATAAATTAGTCATTGACCTGCCATATTACCAGCAATACCACTCCTGGAAATTATCCAATAGACTATAAACATGGTTATAGTAAAGCCATCACCACAACTATGTGCATTGCAGCATGATCTACAATAACTACTATGTCCCTCAATGGACAAATGGATCAAGAAAATGTGATAAATATATATATATATATAATATATGTGCACACAATGGAATTTTACTTGCCTTTTAGAAAGAATTATATTGCATCGTTTGTAAGGAATTAGACTTAGAAAAAATTGTATTAAATAAAGTAAGCCAGAATCAGAGAAACAAAGGAAGTTGCATGGTTTCTCTTGTTTATGGCATATAATATGTGCGCCTTTAAATCTAGAAATAAACACTGTGGTAGGATGTACACAAAAAGCTAAAAAGGAATTATCAAAAGTATAATAGATTCTATGGACAGCTCAACTAGTGTAATCTTTCAGGTCACCTAAATCAAAATCCATAAAAATCAACACCAGGAAATGGGTACTCGCAACAGGAGATAGGGCCAAGGGAAGAGGGGTAAACAAGTGGGGGAAGGGAAAGAAATGCAGTCAATAATTCATTGTAGCTGGGTTGGGTATTGGTGGCTTACTCCTGTATTCCCAGGTCCTCAGGAGACTGAGATCTGAGGATTGAGGTTCAAAGCTAGTCAGGGCAGGAAAGTCCTTGAGACTTTTTATCTGCAATTAAGTACCAGAAAGACAGAAGTAGCAATGTGGCTCAGAGTGGTAGAAAGCTAGACTTGAACAAAAAAACTCAGGGACAGCACATAGGCCTTGAGTTTAAGGCCCAGGGTGGGCATACAAGCAGACAGACAAAAATTAACTGTATATACCACAAAATTAAGAAAACTGAGGGAAGCCATGGGTGGAAGGGTAGTGAGACTGTTGAAGGGATGACACTGCATTTCATATCATTCATAAACTGCTTTTTTATCTGGAATCTCCTTTTTCTGAATTCTGAATGTTAAAAAAAAAGGAAAAAAAGGAGTCTTGAAAATCATGGTAAATCTCTGGAGTACTAAAAAAAATAATAAGACAGGACATTGGTGTATTACCGACTGTGGCTAGACACGCGCCTTTGTGCAGACATGGTGATGTCCACCTTGGACAGCAGAATATGGCTAGATTTTTCTCACCACTGAGACTTCATGTCATCTCTCATTTCAGAGTCATCAACTGTAACCTCTGTCTGAAGGTGCCATTTCCTCTCCATATTCCACCCATGGAGATGGCTGTGCTTATCAGTTCATTTAAAATCATTTTTATCGTAGTACTATACTACATATTTTCTGAGAACAGGAACATTATTACTTTGATTTCTAGCCCTTCAGCAGTATCTGGTACTTTTTGGGTTCTCATTTGTTATTCTCATATCATTACATACCACAGACACACATACACAAACATAAAGTGATCCTGTGCACACACACATACGTGCACGTGCACACACACACACGCATAAAGATTTCTCCCAGAAGGGAATAAGCAGCTTCTTTTTCAATAGCAAGGCATGAGTAAATAAAGGCTGATAGTGTTAAAAAGAGTATGTTCACAAAGGGTCAAATAGATCTTATAGTTACACTCCTTTGGCAGGCATAACACTTGTCAGCAATAATTTTTCATGTGAAAATGTTCACTAAATTCATATTATTTCATAAGCATCTAGGTTTGCCAAACCCCATCTTCTCTCACAAATCCATTTATCTGTATTGAAAACAGTCCACCTCTCATAAGAGTTCATAAATGCCAGCCCTCTGATCATTCAGATGTCGTCCTTTTACAATGTAGTTTTTCCAAAATAATCACAATTCTCAAGGTCTGTTTAAGTGCATAGAAAAATACTTTCCCTATTTAGCATTATTTGTTGCTTTTACCATATTATCTTCTTTCAAGGAAGTAACTATTGAGTGAAGTGTGTTTATTTTGTCCTTACAGATTCTCCATAAGAAAAAGACAATGTATTTTGTTTCATTTTAATTCTGACACTGAACCTTTAAGTGGCAAATGACAGTTGAAAAGTAAGGGAGGGAGTTTACTAGGTAAAAGTTATAGATAAACAGACTAATTAGGGTCTGTATTATTTGTTGTCATATATCTTGGCCATTCTGCAGTTTCCATAGCATTGAATATTTCTTGAGTAAATCTTCCCAGAAATAGCTAAGATATTTTTTTATCAAAAAGAAACTGAAATTAACAGAAAACAGTCACTTGTCCAGGGTGTGAATAACTTGATATTCTTACCAAACAGATAGAAATCAAAAAGACACACTGATGTTTCTTCCTCTTCTTTTAGTCTCAAGTCTGCCTGCAAACCCCAAATCTGCATTAGTTATTCTCTCTCGTTCACACTCATATTCTGGAGGCTGACAAATTCAGAGGTTTGAGACATGAAGAATTATAAAGAAATGGGTAAGATGATCAGCAGAGGCACAAAGAAATATGAAGATTCCTCTAGGGGTAGGATGGGTTAAAAAAAAAAGCAAGCAAAGGTAGCAGTAAAGAAGGCTCTCCACAAGAAGCCTAGAGCAACGCTCAGGTAAAGGAACTTCCTGATGCACATTTAGTAACTGGGAGCCATGTATATTTCCCCTCTTGGCTTTAACTTGTTAGCAGGCCTTCCTAAGATTAATAATGTATGGATGATTCTTATTGCAAGCAATAAGAAAAAGAAAAAGAAACTCTAAGGATAATATTTTATGTATATCTAAAATTTATAAGTGAATTGTTATCAAGCTTTGAAAAAACTTAAACAAACTGTATTAATGAAGTATTGGACCTAGCTAGATACAGAAACTGATACCTGGTTTGGGTAGTGAGATAGAAAAAAAAAAAAGAAAAGAAGGGGGAAGGGGGGAGGGAAATGGGGACCATGTCATGAGAAAGGGTATCAATATTTGTGAAGTAATACACCTTCTATCTGGTGAATATAATGTAACCTTTCTATTAATTACAATAAAAATAAATTTAAAAAAGAAAAAAAGAAAAGAAATCCATCCATCACTATTTGTTTTCCGGAAAATGTTAATAACAACACAATTCAGAAGATATCTGGTGGGATAAGGGTAAATTCATTCAGTGGTGATACTCACTAGACACTAGGTGGGAAATGAACTATACAGCTTGTTGTGGAGAGAGGAGAAAAAACTGGGGGAAAATGACAGAGAGGGTGACAAGAACAAAAAGAAATGTACTCAATACCTAACCTATGTAACTCTAACCCCTCTGTACCTCACCTTTACAATAATAATAATAAGAACAATAACAATAAAAAGAAAACAAAAACAACAAAAATAAGATATCTGATATAACACAAACCAAGCAACTTAGCATGCATTAAAAATGTCACATGATGTTCCATTGGATCAGAAACTGATATTCTTATATAAATGCTTCAAATTTTGGCATTATTTATAAGGCATTAGTATAGCAGAAACTTTATGGCATTATGATGGATGAATCTTTCACATACTTGCTAAAAAAAAAAGAGAGGAGAATTCACAGGAAAACTTATTCCATTCAACAGAAAATTTTTCTTGACTTCTATATCAAAAGTATTCATATGGAAGACCATCGAAAAAGACATGACTGCAATATGCTTACATTCAAACTGAGAAGGTAAAAAGAGTATCATGTATCACATAGTTCCTAAACACTCCAGCTGCCCTTTAGAATATATTCATGACGATCATTTTTCCTAGCATTTTTAGAAACTTATAGTAAGGCAGTTACATATTTCAAGTGATGTTGATGAAATTATAGCATGTCATATTTTCTATGGAATTATTTTCAGATACTCTCATCATTCCCAATATAAACAGAGCTTTAAAAAATACATTCATTGGCTTTTAAAAAGGATCTTTAGAGGGGCCAGGAGTTTGGCCTAGTGATAGAGTGCTTGCCTAGCATTCATAAAGATCCAGGTTCAAGTGCCATCTCACTAAAACAACAGCAAAATGATTTTTAAAGATTATTACTATGTTACTTTATATTGTACCAAGGTAGCATTTTCATTCTTTTTCTCTAAAATAATTTCTCTTTGTCTTGACCCATCCTTTGTCTTCAAAGCAAAGTCATGTTTTATTTGTCTTGACCATGGGCTGAACAATATCTAAATTTACCAACCAATGGTACTATCTTGCACATCAATATGATGAACTAAAATAGAAATTTCACTAGTAGATCATATTTGAAGTCTTCTGAGCAAATGACCAAGGAATAGGACAGGAAAGAAAATTAAGGTGAGACTAAAGGATACTCAGCTAAAAAGGATTAAGACTCTATTAAGATTGATTTTAGCCATAATGTGATGATCATTCAAATAAAGCTTATAGTTAAATTTCATGAGAAACTCAGTAATGAAATAATGAAGCCTCATTATGTGAAGTAGAAAAGAAAACCTGGGACTATACAACATTAAATAGTGTCAATAACCTCAATATATTGCCAGATATTTTATCATAATATATAATTTTTTTCTGAAAACAGAAGTGTTTACTGGCCAGAAAATTTCTCTGATATTGCTCAGAGTTTGGAACCATTATTCTTTTATAAATACTAACCAGTTGTTCAACACCTTTTCTCTGATTTTCAATGCAATATAAGAAACATCTTACATTTGCCTGCATGCTTTCCATGCAGGGATGGGAAACCCATTTTAATATTTCTTTGTTTCTAAGTGTGACTTTTAAGACAAATGAATAAAAAAACTTAACACTAAGTTCTGTAGCAATACATTTCATTAAGCAAAAGAGGCTAGATAAACTCTTAGACAATAGGTTTATAAAAGCAGGGGCTTTTTTTTCTTTTGTCATGGCGTGTAGTCAATCTCTAAGTCATGAATTATAAAGGAAACCACACATGAAGGCAGGAAGAACTGGAAAGAGGAGCTTGGGCTCTTATTTTACATCCATGGCAAAGAAGACTGATGATATTCAACAAGGGGAAAATGTAACTTAGAGATTTTGAAAATGTTACAGTTTCTGTGGTATAGCCTATGAAATATGGCAACTGTCTACTTCATTTTTTATAAACAGAAGCTTTCCATAAACTTGCTATGCAGCCCAGACTGGCCTCAAATTCCCAGTCTTGCTTTTTGAGCATGGGAAGTATAATTTCATACCACCATGCCCAGACTGTATTATTTTTATATATTACATATGACATAGAAGAATATCAAATAAGACCAGGCTTCGGTTTTACGAAACATATTAGGATCTATCCAAATATTCATTAGACTTCTGAATTCCGGTGGATGCTAGTTATTCTATTTGTTCTTCAAAATCTGTCACCCCGTTCTTCCTTACTAATTATTCCTTTTAAAATATCGTCATCTTTTAGAACTATCTCAATGAACGTTGTGCCTCTCCAGTCCTGTTTCTCTTTGAGGTGTGTGACCTCTCTATTACTGAATCAAATTATAATTGTGGTCAAGAAAAATGAGTAGCATTATATGGTTCTATAACTCTAGGTATACAGTATATTACAGACACACATGATGCACACACAAGATGCACATACACAATGCATACATATATACAATTTGAAAACAAACTTGATTGTTCTTTCTGATGTTCAGAAAGGCATTCAAAGACAGTACCCCAAAATATATGTGTTGATGCCTCTTTCAAATTGCCTGTTTACATGTTAGATACCAAAGAGGCAGGAGAGCTTCCAAATGAAATACACATTGAGAGAGGAGCTCTCCTATTCCAAGCACATTGGAACTGGAAATTCTGATAAAAAAATTACAATTTTGATCAACGTGATCATTTCCCACTGAAAAACCTTCAATGTGTATGTTTCAAAATCTTCAAAGTTCTGTGTCTTCAAAGATCTGGTGGCTCACAACTGGAATCCTAGCTACTCAGAAAGCTGAGAGCTAAGGATCTTAATTCAGAGAAAGCAAGTAAATTAAGCAAGTAAATTCCTGAGTCCCTTATCTCCAATTATCCTATTAATCAGCAACAAAAGCCAGAGTGGAGAGTGAAGTAAATGGCTCAAGTGGTAGAGTGACAGACTTGAACAAAAAACAGCAAGTACCAATATTGGCAAATACACACACACACACACACACACACACACACACACACATACACACACACAAAACTAGTGTCATTTCAAAAGATCTTATGACTAGCAAGGTAAAGGGTTACCAGGTGAGCATATTTCCTGAAACTTCAATAAATAAAGATGGAGGGATTTGGCTGTGAGTCTAGGTAAAATAAAACCCTAACAATGGCCACTTAATTTAATATAAGAGATCCTCACAAGAACAGTTTAGAGTAAGTGATAAGGGATAACATTTTATTTTAGTGGGCCAAAGGAGAAAACAGTTACAGTACAGTGTGCTGTTCAGATGATTCTTTCTTAAAAGTTCATTGTTAAAGGAAAGAAGGTACAGGTTGGTAGTGAGAGGTAGTGTCATAAATCATTAGAAAATTTATTTTCTTTATAATTGTGCAAGTCAAAGTGGGTATAAAAACAGGAAAAATGATGATGTAGGATAGAGCACAGACTGCTGAAATTCAATCATAACCAAATGACAAGAGATAGATCAAGTAACATTAGCAGAGAAGTTGTCCTTAGTAACATCGTCATTTTATTTAAGGCTACATTACAGGAAAAACTGGATATATGAGTACTGCTAGTGCCTCTGCTTAGATATCCACTGGGAACTGATGGAGTATTTCTTAGAATGCCATCTATTTTCTCATTAAAATAGCATCTAAGACCTTCATTTACAAGAGGAAGTATTTATAGTTTTCATAGAGCAAGAAAGACAAGTGTGATATATTACTTTGAGTATAAGAATGAATGTGTTCACTTGTGACTGGTGAATATAAATGTAGCCTGAAATTCATCAATTTAAACATATTTTTTAAATTTTACTTCAGCAAAGCAAGGCACCATGGTTTCAGACACAGAGCAGGAAGAAAGTTTCGTATGTTAAAATGAAGCAATCAAAAGGCAAGTAAGTACGGTCATATAAAATAAGTGATTATGACAATAATTTATTTGAAAATGGATAAGGGGATAAAATCAGAAAAAGACAAGAAACGTCATCTATAAGTCATTTATGGATCAAAAGGCAGTTGAAATTAGGCAGGTAAAATTAGACACAGAATTCAAACAGAAACTGAGCTAATGCATAGCATACAGTTATTGGCAATAGCAAAGTGCATGGCATGTTTATGACTGTACCCTTGTTGTGGGTTACAATATTATAAAGGAAAAACCATTGATAAACCAAGGTCTAAGAGCAGAGAGTCTAGATTGCCATATAGTTGTAAAATCCCTAACGATAACAGTAACAGCATTGGAAAGACTGTCAAACATCTAGGATACTAATTTTCAAGAAATTAAACAGAATGACTGTGATGACTTAGAAGCCTCAGCAGAGACAGTAAACACTGAAGATTCCAAATAGGGTCATGGGAAATGCAGAGCCACTGCTCTTGCAGTATCATTAAGGAACAAGAAAATGAATAGCCATCTCCTAAGGAGGATGGTTGGAAATTAGTGTCACTAAAGGATACATAGTTTGAAAATAGCCAAAGCAAATGGAGGTTATTAGGTAAGTATTTTTAGGAAATAAGTGCTAACATTTTGTGGATGACTGACCATGGAGAAAAACAGGTAGGCTTTAAGGCTTGAGTGGGGAGTGGTAAAATCAGATAAGAAGATGGGTTAAAATAAATAGAAACTGAAATAGTAGTAACTAGAATTCCTGATTAGCTTGCAATTAAGAAAGCTTTCTGCACTGCAAAAGTGATTCTAGAGCCTCTGGTATAAGTTGGGGATAAAGAGTAAAGACAGATTTTCAGTAAAAGTAGGCATTTGATAAGTACTACAACAACTATAGATACCATAATCATAATTTTCTAGGAATTAAGTATTTCCTCCTAGAAATGAATCTCTAAAATTATAATGTAAGCTGATGAGGAAATAAGAACCATTACAAATAAAAATCATTTTTCAGAAAGGCAACATCTATTTTCACCCTCACTTTAGAACTTAAGTTTATTGAATGTGTTTTAAACATTCTATGGGATTTGACATGTTGACACCTTGGATGAAAAGATAAGCAAAATCAAAATGACATTTTACATGTCAGCAGTGACATACACAAAAGATTCCTTATTATTTTTTTCAGGGTAGATCCATAGTTTTCTTTCAGTTGAGGGCATTCTTTCTATATCATAGAAAATCAAGTTGGCATTTCTATTTAAAAGATCTTCTGAACTGAACTTTATTATTTTTCCTGAAGGTAGGAAAATGTTCCATTGTTTGGTATTATCAACAAGGAAGCACCATATTTTTAAATTTAATTTACAACATATTCCTAGTCTATTTACCTGGTCATATTTATTTCCACTTTCCCCTTCCTTGACTGACTCTTTAGTGATTGTCCTTTTGCAAAGAATTTTGCAGTCTATTCTCAGTTAATTAAAATGGCATCCCAATCATTTATGGAGGGGTTCTGATTCCCATAGATGTATTGCTCTAGACTATTTGTAATTAATTCTCCACTCAACACTAGCAGTAGCCATATCATTGGCAGTGAAGGTTCTCAGAAGATTAATGAAACTGGATAAAATAAATGGAGCTGTAATTCAGGAGGACAAGCTAAACATCCCCACGAAGCAGACACTGCCAAAACCAGCAGACTGTAGCTCATCTCTTATTGAGGCATGACAGTAAACATTCATCAAGTGAAAGAAAATACGCCAGCCTTAAAATGATATCTTACTCTATGAAGAAAGACAAGAATACCTTGACTCGTCTTTTCTAATTAAATGTAAATAACAATGAGGTTATGTTACAGTGGATATACAGTCAGTTCAAGTGCATGGAGTGTGTCCTCAAACTGCTGGGTGAGACAGAGAGTCACACATAAAAGCAGATGGACAGCTAATAGGCTATATTGTAAGGCTGAGCAATATGGCATGATTGGCTAGAGATGTTACAAACTGAGTGAACCTCTGTCAGAAATAGGCAGTAAATCAGAACTATAATTACAGTGGCCACGCTCATTTTCTAATCAGACTGCCAGATAAGAAAGGATCTCATTTGAAACATTAGCCTGGAAATGAAACCAAGAATCATGTTGAAGCTTGAATCTTTGGTTCCTGCCGTAGTGATCATAGCTCTTCCCAATGGTGAAGCTTAGAGATTGAAAAGCCAATGGCTGGGCAAAGCCATTCAGGATGAGTAGTGACATACTAAAAGCATTACTGTTATGCTTTTCACCAAAACTTATGTAGCAATACAAGAAAGTCCATATTGACCATATCTTATAAAGCTGACATTAAGAAATAATTACAGAAAGGCATGACCATGATCTAAATTGGTTCAAAACAAACATGATTTCTCATATTCTAAAGACTATATCCTTCTCTCTCTCTCTTTTTTTCTTTACCAGTCCTAGCTGAACTGAGGGCCTGAGCACTGTCCTTGGGCTTTCTCAAGGCTAGAGCTCTACCTGTTGAGCCACAACATCACTTCCAGCTTTTTCTATACATGTGGTACCGAGGAATCAAACCCGGGTCTTCGTGCATGCTAGGCCAAGCACTCTACCACTAGTACCTAGTTCCCTCTTTTTACTAGCTTTAATCACAAGTTCTGATGTGATTTAAGGAGGCATAGATGTGATTCCCTAGAAAGGCAAGTCATATTTCAAAAAATATATACACCAGGAAATAGATACTTGAAAGCGGAAGATGGTGTCAAAAGGAAGGTTACAGACAAATGAAGAGAAGAATGCTGGGAGATTGCAGTAAAAAAATTCAATGCACATCCTGTAACATTCAAGAATAGTAAAGGAAGTGCTTGGTTGTGAGGGGTGGATGAGAATGTTGAAATGGATTACATGGATCAATATGCATTTTATTCATGAATGGATTGTTGAGTGGCAGTTCTTTTTGTACAACTATTTAAAGCTAATTCAAAATCTAAGATAAAAATATGGTTTCCAAACTTTGGGTGGAGAAGGCCATGCAAATATAATTTTTGAACACTTAATTTGAAACCCATGCCTCTGGTCCCTATGCTAACAAGAGCCCTTCCTTTGTAATCTCTAAAAATTTATTAATCAATTTTATTGTTTTGTTATTAACTCATTGCAGACAGATGCTGTGCTGACCATTTTGTTTCGAATCTTAGACTCAAACATCAAATAGATGATACTGAAATTGGTATTCTGGATTCAACAAGCCTCCATCACTGTTTTTAAGAAACTCAAATGCCTGGGAGAAGTGCCAAAAGAGGTAGAGGATGATTAACATTTTTTTTATATACAGAATATTCATTAATGGTATAAAATATGTTCATTTTAAAAGAGCTAAAAATATTGGTAATCAAACTAAAATATTTGAAATTTCATAATTCTAACATAAACACATCAGCTACTATGTTCATCTATAGTCACTTTGTATATACAAGCCATTGTTGGAGACCATTGCTTTCAGCCTCCTGAGGAAGTAAGATTATAAAATGGCACCTGGCAGCTCGCTAATGAGTCAGTACTTGCTGACCAGGAAGTTTCTTTGCATTTGTTGATTTGTTTCTTCCTTGCTTGTGGATAGAGTGGATCGCTAGATTTCTTCCAGGTTTGTCTGGGGCTTTGCAGATGACCTTTACTGTGATTGGCTGCTTAAGGATATAAATAGTGTGGGGTTTCTGGGGAAGGGGGGAGAAGGGAGAAAAGATGGAGAAGGGAGAAGAGAGAAGGAGAAAAGAGAGAGGCAGAGAAGAAAGGAGAGAGAAATAAAAGACCTCTGCTTGCAGCGATTTGAGTCTGATCATTCCCAGTCCGCCTCCGAAGTGACGTGTTGCTGTGGCAGGCAGCGACAAGTCATAACTTTACAAAAGAGACTATTTTTGTGAGTATTTTGGGGGGGCCTATAATGTTTCTGATTTATCTACTAAAATATACACTCATATTTGCATCTGTTTCTTTAGTGATATATTTCAGGCAACAAGGACAATGCCCAGACATTTGTTCATTCCCAAGTAATTCATTATTTTTTATAGTTGCTGTTTCATAACCTAAAATTCAGAGAGTTTCAGCAGGCATATGAGTAGTTTCAAAGAAGAGATTGGGACAAACTTGCTAAAATATACGTAGCTAGAAAAAAAAGTCTGAAATCTGTTAGCTGGGAAGTGATCCAAGATGACTTAATGCCCTGATTAAAACTCTGCTTTATATTATTTCCATTAAAGGGTTCCTACCAGATTGAATTTTTAATTTCTAATTCATCTTTGAGAATACAAATATAAGTGACTTTTTTCAAATACTTTTGTCACAGTGCTGATACAGTCAATGTAATTTTAATGATTTCTCTAATATAAAAGAAATTCATGACAAGTATGAAATCATTTTGAGCAGCATGGCATGGTACCCACCAGCCAATTTACTTGAAGTAAACAAACACAGTAATTAAAAATTAAAATGCTTAAGTGCACATTTTTAAAGCCCATTTGTAGAACCCAATGTCCAAAGTAGTGTGTGTGTGTGTGTGTGTGTGTGTGTGTGTGTGTGTGTGTGTCCTGGGCTTTGACATCATGGCCTGAGCATAACCAAAGCACCACCTCCAGCTTTTTGGTTATTAGTTGGAGATATGAGTTTGAGTGGCTGAAATTATCACCGCTGATAGACTTCAAAGTTCATTTTTTATACAAAAGGCCATGTCAAGAGGAGAGATTTCACTTCTTTTCTTCCTGTGGCAATATATTTGCCTACTATTTCTCCCATATGTAGGAAACATAAATCCCCAAAGCAAAATCCTAAGAGGAAAACAACAAACAGGATATTTTCAGTTTGTCTTCATATCTGTAAGTAAATTAGGCCAACTATATCCTGAATATTTTGGGAATTCAGCTTTGGTTATTTAATCTATGAATTTTCAATATAGTGTATGTTTTTCAGCATTCCAGAAAAAATGAATGGAAATAGAAGAATTCTCTTTATACTATTTTAACTCAAGTTTAATAGTTGTCAATTACAAATGCTAAAACTATTTGGTCAAGAAAGAAAGTAGTGATTTCACAATTCTACTTTAAGTAGGAAGAATTTAAAAATAAAGTGTTTGTATCTTAAGGTAAAATATTGGGTCCTAAAATCTTTTTTTCTTCCAAGGTATGAAAACTTGAAAGTATATCATTACGTATATCTTGTATGTTAAACCAAATCATGGCAGAGCTGAAATATTCTGACAGATCAAATGCTATCACAAAAATTTCAATACCATTATTCCTGATGCCTCCCTTGAAATATATTACATACTTCATATTCTTGCAATGTTCCAGTTCTAGATAGTTTTCACGTTTAAAGTGATCACCACAGAATGTGTGAAAGCAACTTATGAAAACATACAAATTCAAGGGGATTATTTTGAGCATTCAGGTCCTATACAGTGCATTTACTAACCTGCTGCTCTTATTTGCCCCTTAAATCCTGATGTGCTAACACTTATCCAGAACTTTGGTGTTTGAGTAAGTGTTAAAGTAAAATACTTGGGATCTGTTCATACGGACATACAATTGAGAGTCACCACCATTGTATGGCTTCCCCAGTACTCATGTTTGAGCATTATCAGCTTTGGCATATATTTCCTGTACAGCTATGTTTTATAATTGTACAGCTTGTACAATCCAGAAAACTGGGTATTAGACCTGAGCTCTAGGTCTTTCTTTGTCATTAAGGAACTATGTGTTTCAGAATTGCTAAGCTCTCTCATTCCAAGATTGTCACAGCAAAAGCTAAGAGATTATGAATTGGGTAGTTACAAATGGCTATAGTGATCACACATTAGTTAATCTATAACATAATTCTCACATAAATTTTATCCACTTTTTCAAGAGGATACCATGGTAAATGCTGGACTTGGTTTACAAAACTAATGGGATTTGGCTAAGGTGGACAGATAGGGGTCTGAACTTTACTAAAAACTATATTTCAAATGTTCAAAGTTCAAGGAATTGTCAATCCTAAACAGCTCTGCATGAGGTATCCTCTACAGAAATCTGAATCCCATAGATGGATTGTGATTATTTTCAGATAGTTAGAATGTTATCAAGGTCAGTATGGATAAGTGTTTGGATGAGGAAAAAAAAAAAGAACTCCTCTCAGACTTTTCTGGCATAAACATGCATAATCATACTAATCATACTATAGATTTCATGTTTCCCATGCCCTATTTTAAAAATGTAGAAATAAGAACAAATGAACAAGCCCAACACTGTGGCAAATGCCTCTAAAGCCCAGCACCAGGAAGGCAGAAGCAGAGCACAAAAAGTTGGAGCCGGGTATAGATTACATAATGACACCCTGTCTTGGAAACCAAGCCAAGTAAACACAGCAGCACAAATCATTCAACTGGAAAGATACTCTTGGAAATGGTAACTGACAACATTCTATCTAAACTTGCTTATACTCGTTGCACAGGAAAATGGATCTACTTCAAATACTGTTGTAATTTGGGGATTTTCAGAGTTACAACTTAGGTGAACTTTCATTTCAGTGGAGTGAAGGAATTAAAGGAATGATAAAATTCACCAGTGAGCTGATATTCGTCATAGAATATCCTATTGGGGTCTCAAAGTTCTATCACTGACATTTCCATTTCTGATTAGGCAAACGTGTGCCCAGAATTTTATGCTTGATTAACTACCAACATGTCCTGGAAAGATTTAAAAAAATGTCATAACTGTGATCCAGAATGGCCTTCATCCCAAGGATAGAGGAAGCTATTGCCTCCAGGATCCCTGGCCACCTAACTTCTTATCTGCTTCCCAAAGCACACATGCCTGCCCTTTCCCAGAACTATAAGAGACCCTGGTTCAGAAAGCATGAAAACCTTCATTTTCTTTCAAATTCCATAAAAGTCAAGGTAATATCATTTGTAATAAATTAGTGTACATTGTTCCTTTTTCCATTCCTCAAGCAAATTTAATGTTATTTGTATCAGATCAGAAAGACTCAGTATTTCTCAAACACATTCGCCTAAGGTTCCTATAAAATCACCTTCCTTTAGGTACTTGAATGCTACTATTTCAGTTTTCCTTTTCCCTTTTCCCTTCCTTCCTTCCTCCCTCCCCTCTCTCTTTTCTTTCTCTCTCTCCCTCCCTCCCCCTCTCTTTTCTTTCTCTCTCTCCTTCCTTCCTTCCTTTCTTTCTTTCTTTCTTTCTTTCTTTCTTTCTTTCTTTCTTTCTTTCTTTCTTTCTTTCTTTCTTTCTTCCTTTTTTGTTTTCTTGCTGGTTCTGAGGCTTAACTTAGGGCCTGGGAACTGACCTTGAGCTTTTCTCAAAGATAGAGCTCTCCCCTTGAGCCACAGCACTACTGCCAGCTTTTACTGTGTATGTAGTATAGAACCCAGGGCTTTATGCATGTTAGGTGAGCTCCCCATCACTAGGATATGTTCCGCACCCAAACTAAAGTTTTTGTTCTGTTTTGCAGTCTTGTGGCTTGAATTTTGGGCCTGGGTACTTTCCTTGCACTTTCTCAGGGATAGTGCAATACCATTTGGCCACAGAACCACTTCCAGCCTTTTCCCTCCCTCCCTCCCTCCCTCCCTCCCTCCCTCCCTCCCTCCCTCCCTCCCTCCTTCCTTCCTTCCTTCCTTCCTTCCTTCCTTCCTTCCTTCCTTTCTCTTTCTTTCATTTGTTCCTTTCTTCCTTCTTTCTTTCTTTTTTCCTTCCCTCCCTCTCTCCCTCCCTCCCTCCTTCTTTCCTTCCTTCCTTCCTTCCTTCCTTCCTACCTAGCTTGCTTTCATTTTTTCTTTTCTATTGTGGGGCTTGAACTCATGACCTGGGCTCTGTAGCTGAGTTTTTATTTTTCACTCAAGTCAATTGGGCTATGAGTTTGAGCCACAGAGCTACTTCAACTTTTCTTTTTTTTTTTGATTATACAAAGTGTTTATTGAAATGAGACCTAGCCTATACATTCTTCAACACACTACAAAGTAGAGAAAACAGTGTCACTAGCAATTAATAAGTAAAAATACTATATATGAAAAAATAAAAATAATATCTTATATTTACATTATATTATTAATTTTCAAGGGAGATAGATAGACAGATAGATGTTAGAAATGATAAACAGATATACATTTTTACCAAACTCAAAGACCTAGATAATAGGTAGGTGATTGATGGTTGATATTCATAGATATAACTATATTAAAATTAACTATCCTTTAGTCACAGTGGTATAAGTTCACGTGGAAGATGAGAAACATGGTACTTTTCTCATTCTAGCTTTCTTTTTTTAAATATTTTTTATTGTAATTAATAAAAAGGTTACATGATATTTTCCAGATAGAAGGTGCATTAATTATGAAATTAGATAGGGAAGGGGGGAAAACCGAGATGGGGGTGTGGTAGGGAAGGTAATGGGGACCAAGACATGTGAAAGGGTATCAATGTATGTGAATTAATACTTCAACTTTTCTGGTAGTTAACTGGAGATAAGAGTCTCATGGACTTTCCTGCTTGGGCTGGCTTCGAGTCCTGATCCTCAAATTTCAAACTCCTGACTAGCTCGGATGACAGGCATGAGCTATTAGCACCTGGCTTGTTAAGTAAGCTTTCATGCAAAGGCATAACTAGAAATAATTACACTAAGCTTGTTTCAACATTAAACTGATTTTTTAATAAGATCTTGAATAAAGTCTCATGTAAAAATGAGAGCAAGGAAAAATTAACTTAAAATTTTCCTTTGGTTATGAATTTTTTATCTCAGTGTTTTCTTTTTCCTTTAGCTTCAGAATCATAAAACTGACCTTAAAACCTATGACTTGATTAAGGCTCATGAATAACATTTCTTGTATTGCAATTCCAATTTCTAGCCTTAAAACACACATTCATTCTGTCTGTACAATATTTCCAGTTACTCTAACTGGCATGAATATTAAATAGAATTTTTAAGTAACCTAAATAGATATTAAGCTATAAAAATAAATGAGTATAATATTTACACAATGGATACTTTTAGGTAAAAATCAATGAAACAAAAGTAGTTATATTCATTACAATAACAATAAAAATTTCATAAAATAACAAATTATGCATAAGCATGGCATTCATAATTATTGATTTACTAATTTATTTCTTCCACCTAATTCTATGTCCCTTGAAAATAGGAATAACGCTTCATCTGGATTTCCCCAAGATTTAGCTGTCACCTGACTTATAGTCAAGACTTCACTGAATGCTGGGTGAATGAAGGAAAATATAAGAACAAGATAAATGTTGGCATCTAACAACAGAATGACATTTCTGATCTTATTATTTATAATAAGATCATGGTCTACAGTACAGCTTCTAGCATTACCAATAATCAGTATAATTATGACCAAAAATGAGGCAAAACAAAACTAAAAAACCCAGTGGTAGTTAACGCTTCAGTTTTCAACATATTGTAATTTTGAATCATTTCCAGTTTTCCCTTTTAATGCATTTTCATCTATGCTTCAAGCATTCTGCCGAACCAAAAGCTTTTAGAGCTAAATGCATCAATTACACATAATCTTGTGATGCTATCCTGCCTTGAATCCTTAGTCATTCATCTTCAGCCCACAGAATGCCATCTGCTTATTTTGGTTGTACCTTGCTACAAAGAGAAAGAGAGGGAAAGAAATCCTAAATTGATTTCTTTCTCCTGAATATGCTACTGTGAATTATATTTTTGTTTTCGAGGACATAGCTCTTATTTTGTCAACAATATTACTGACTCTCAATTCTAAAGGTCCAACAAACAGATAAGTATTTTGACCTTTGTGGTAAGTGTAGCTTACAGGAATTCTGTTCTTTTAACCAAGAAAATAAAAGAAAGAATCCTTTCAAGAAAGCTCTAACTTTTTCCCTTGACCATAATCCTAATAAAGTTTCTGACTGAAGGCACCCTTTTATGAAATACAACAATTGGAAAGATGAGGTTGAAACCATTCATCCCCTGTGACACATTCCTTTGGATAAAAGGAAAATATATTCAATTTATCGATAAAAAGAGCAGTCATGGATGCTTTCCACCCATTTAGCAGGAGTAATCACACTTACAACCACTCAGAAGAGGAATGTAAATAATATCATTAAAATAGAGGATAGTTAAGAAAACCTGAAGAGTCTCTGATAGCTTAAATTATTCTCATGTATCTTCTTATTTTTTAACATTTTTATGAAGAGAAAAAAGCATCCAGAAGGAAAATTGTCTTAGGTAATAGAATTGAGTTAAAAGTTGTAATGGTACACTGCCCTTTCCCATTTGCTGGGGGTGAAGTTGACTCCACTTCTGCATCTGTATTTTATGTCCTTAGATATCTGTTTTATCTTATTGTGTAGATTTGTGGACATAGAACATTAAAGACATGGTTCAGTCTAAGCTTTCTTTCACTAACCTTTGAATTCTTGATAAGATGAAGCCAAGCTGCCTAGAATATCACATAAAATATAGAGAACAGCAGTTGCAAAAATATAACTTTTAAAGTGTGTCAGAGTTATTCATAGTCACAAATACGTTTATGTGTTTTGAAAGTATGGTTCTTGGTGTTGTAGAAACTTTAGGAATTGGGGCTTAATCCAGCTTCTGAGAAATGGCTAAGAATATGTAGAAATGATTTTAAGTCTACTTGATTCAGATAAAATAATAAAAATGCTTGTGAAGCCATTGCTCCATTGTAAGATAGGATATTTGTGAAAATGATTTAATAACTACACAAGTGCAACATTCCAAATTTGAATGAACGCAAAGATTGTGGGAGAGTATTGTAAGTGAACTTTTCTAAAATGTACATGTACTAAGTATTCAAAACTAATATTGAAATAGGTCTTATTTGTATTTGAAATTATGTTGAAAATTGCTTTGTAATACTAATTCCACATTTCAGCTGTTAGTCACACTCATAGGAAAACTCATCTCCAATTTTTTTCTGATCTAAAATTAATTTTGTATCTGTGGAAAGATAGTGTTCACTAATTGTTGGAATATTCTCCTCCATTATTTTTAGTAGGTTGAATTAACTTTATTTTATGAGGAATTTAGAAAACATGAGCAAATAATTGATTGATATGGCATTAAAAGTCTATATATCATTCAAATTTTAGAAACCAGTGTGATATTTTTTAAAAATCTACTAACACCTTAGGACAAAATATGACATACACACTCACTCCATTCAGTGATACCAATCTTTTTTACTTTTACCACAGCATGTGCATCTGTACTTTCTTGACCCCGAATTCCTGGGATTATTTTTCCCCGTGGCTGTCTTGTTCTATTCATTTGAATTAAAATAGAATTCTCTAAACATAACTCTACCAATAATTATGCACATTCTTTTATTTTCTACTAGTTTTTATTTCCTGATACTTTGATGACTATTCATAATGTATCCATTCATTCTTCTCTGTATATCACTATATGAAAAGAAATTGCATGCAAAAAAAGGAAGTTGTCTAGGTGATTCAACCGTAGAACAAAATGGGTGCATATTAAACAGGCAATTTGTTTTCAATTACAAGTAAACTTCATTTCTGAATAATTTTCAGCATCAAGCATAATCCAGTGACTTTTTAAATCAGCAGATCTTTATGTTTATTTGTATTTTTACGGTGAATGAGAAGGTTAGTTTTGTGACAATCTTCCTAACATGATTTGGCATACACATGAAATTTTAAAAACTTGCATAAATACATGTTTGTCAGGACAGTAAAACTGAAATATGAACTATTTTATATTTTATAGTTCATAATACATTATATTAAAATACATAACTTTAGTGTGTGATTATTCAATAATATCTGTTTCAAATAACTTAAATATTTTGATTGGAATTTATAAAGCTATTGCCTTTTGTCTATTATTGAGCGCATTTGGATTTTGAAAAGTAGAATTGAAATATACACTTTTAAAACCCTCTCTTTTGTAATGTGCAATCATTTACTATTGTTCTGTGTGCATCATGTTTAAGCTATGTCATATTCATCTGTGATAGTTAGATTCCCAAAAGTATCAAATTCTGTTTGTGCAAATGCCTCTTCTTATCAGCCTGCACAGTTAACCACCCATATATACAACTAAATGTCCCAGTCACATGCAACAGGACAAACCAAATACTTTTACCTTTTACTTAACAAATATTTTAAGAAAATGAAACAGTAAATTAAACAGAGGTTTGATTTTCTCAGAAAATGGCATCATTCATATCAGAGTTCAAAGTTGAAGAATGAAGTATCTGTTCTTTATTTTGTTGCAGTAAAGGCAAGGGAAAGAAACTCTTAGGAGCTGAAATTCTAGCTATGAAAGCCTTGGGAGATACTATAATATTACATGTGAGAGGTCTACTCTAATTCATGGGAAGGAGTGTATGCCATGCCAAAGTGTCAGTGACAACCTGGACTTCTGTATCAGCTGAAGTTTTTGACTCTCATCTCTAATAGCACTAAAGCCAGAGCAGACATATAATTCAGTGGCCATGAGATCATGGATAATTCAAGTGAGGTGGACTTTGGAATCCTAGAGTCATCCTCACTAAAATGACAGAGTAGAGGTAATTGTTTCTCAGTTTAGCGAAAGGGTACTTAGTTTCTTCTGATTTGCCTTCATTTGTAATAGTGATATTGTCATGGGAAAGAAAAAGGAGATAAAAATCCCTCCCTTAGTGTCTTCCTTCCTTCCTTCCTTATTTACTTTCTTCTTTCTTTCCCTTTCATCCTTCCTTCATTATTTCCTTCCCTCCTTTCTGTGTCCTTCCCTTCTTCCCTTCTGTCTTCTTTCCTTCATTTACTTCCTTCCTGCCTTTGTTCATTCCTTCCTTTCTGCCTTCCATCTTTCATATCTTCTTTCTATTATTTCCAGGTACAAAAATTGTAATACTGAGAAAGGTAGAACAAGCACCATGGTTCTTTGGACAGAGAATAAGCAATAAATAAAGTAATTATATTTTGTCACAAGTACTATAAATAAAGATAGAATTCTATGCTGCCATCAAAAGGAATGACATCGCCCCCTTCATAGGGAAATGGAAAGACTTGGGAAAAAAAAAAACTATTAAGTGAAGTAAGTCAGACCCAAAGTAATGCTCAATGGTTTCCCTCATTTTTAATAAATTAGTACACATCTAGGATTCTCCTAGCAAAGGATCACAATAGTTCAAAACCTATATACATATGGTCATACAGAATGAGACTAAATGAAATGTACTCTAGGTTAATGACACAAGAAGTGTATCTTTGTGATTGCTGTTCTTAATATACTATGTGAAGTTATTTCTTTTCTCTTTTTCCCCACTTATGGTTAATCTCATGAGGATCCTATATCTGCATTTGTATACCAGTATACTATATATACACTTATTTATTTGAAATAGCGAAGGGGAGGAGGAAAACAAGATGACTAGGAGAGGGAAGAGGGAGGGGAAGGGGGACAAAAACATGAGAAGTGGTATCAAGGTTTGAGAAGTAATGTACCCACTACCTGATGAATATAACTGTAATCCTTCTATGCATTATCCCAATAATGAAATACAATAAAAAAGAATCAGAGTAAATATATAACAACTAGAATGTATTTTAGATTAGTCAAGGAGGTTTTCTGAGCTGAAGCATAAAAACACAAAATAAATACTGCCATCCACAAGAAATGTTCTAGTCAAGAAAAGAAAATCCTAGAATCAGAAAAGCTGCATGGCACATAATCATAGTCAGAATAATTGTAAAGAAATTATGATGGATAAATTGATATTAAGTGAAGATGCAATGAGAAACAAAGACCAAATATAGAGCAGGGGAATATGTACTTTCTAATGGTTACAAATTTGCCATTTTTGCAGACCATTTCTCCTAGAAGCCTACACAGAAATTTGTAAAAGGTCCATAGTAATTAGGATCCTCACAGGAAATTCCATGCTGAAACTGAAAACAGTCCATCTCAAGAGCCATGGTTTCTGATACCAGAGGAAAAACTGCCTCTCAATGTTGGAAACTGGACCCACAGCTTAATAGACACATGCCTATTTCTTGGATATCTTTCCTGTCTTTTCTGCAAATTGCAATACTACTTTGGGCAAAACAAAAGAGATTGAGAATTGTTCTCTCCACAGTTTTGGCTAAAACTATAAATAAGTCATTTATTATTCATATTATGTTATTTTCTCTTCACATTGACAAGAGCTATGGCCAAGGATTCCATCACCAAAAGCAAATTACACAGTGAACTTTGAAGACAGCTCTAGTGGCACTTCTCATGCTGTCTTGAATGCAAACTTGAAAGGGAGAATTTATTTTTGATGAATATATGAGAAAGACAGTTTTACAAAGTTAAGTCAAACTTCCAAGGTCAGGAATTATATAATATCATTTTTCCACAATACATTTCTTATAGAAATCTAGCAATAGTTCTCTTAACTATAAAATATAAGATTGGACTTAACTACTAAGTTTTCAGAATTTGTGTTTAGTTTATAAGCAGTGATATACATAATTTTTAACTTAATTAGGTACGTACAATTGGAGGTCAATAATGAAATGGAGTATGAAAAAGTAAAGAGGACTTAAAGTAGGAGAGATAGAAGGATACACACCTTATTCATGAGTTTTCCTTCATTGCCCTAGATCTTTTGTTTTGTTTTGCTTTGTGCTAGTATTGTGGGTTGAATTCAGGGCCTAGGCACTATCCCTCAGATTCCTTTGCTCAGGGCTAGCCCTCTACCATTTGAGGCACAGTTCCACTTCTGGCTTTTTTTTTTGTAGTTTATTGGAGATAAGAGTCTCATGGTAATGTCCATAAAAAAGGACAAATTAAAGCTACTAGCACAACCACGTTCATTGCAGTATTATTTACCATAGCTTAGATATGGAACAGACCCAGATTAATGGATCAAGAAGATGTGATCAAAAAGAATGACATGGCCTCATTCATAAGAAAATGGAAAGACTTGGAAAAAATTATATTAAGTGAAGTAAGTCAGACCCAAAGAAACATAGGATCCATGCTTTCCCTCTTCTGCAATAATTAGTATATGTCTAGGATTCTCCTAACAGGATCACAAATAGCTCAAAACCTATTCACATATGGCCATGTAGGATAAGGCTAAGCAAAATGAACACTGGGATAAGGAAACAGATTTATTTTTATGATTGTTGTTCTTTTCTTTTTTTTTCCTATGGTTTATCTCATGTTGTTACTGTATCTGACTTTGGTACCTGGTATATTGTCTATATGTTTATTTTTTCTATTTGAAATAAGGAAAGGAAGGGGGAAAACAGGATGATCAGGAGGGGTGGGGGAGGAAAATTGGGAGAAAAACAGGAGAAGGGCTATCAATATTCAAGAAGTAAGTACCCCCTACCCAATAAATGCAACTGTAACCTCCATTCCAACAATTAACACAATGAAAATAAAGAAATAAGTAAACAAACAAAAAGCTAACATAAAAATATCTCATGGAGTTTTGAGCCTGGATCCTGAGATCTCAGCCTCAGATGGAATAAAAACAGTCCATCTTAAGAGCCATGGTTCCTGATTCCAGAGGAGTCTCCTCAGGAGTAACTAGGATTCTTGCCCTATTCTAATGATATCTATGATTATAAAATATGTGACGATCCCTAATATTTTCTTGCTTTATAATGTTAAAGTTTCCTAACTCAGTTCAGTCAATCCTCGGCTGATCTTTGTAATCCTCATGGATGAAGTGAAAATTTCAAGAGGAAGAATCAAGGCCCGACTGAAATAAAACCATTTTCAAACCTTTGACTAGTTATTCCAAGAGTAAAGAAACCTCACCCACAAATATGCAAGGTTTCATAGTGCTGCATTTGAGATACAATAAACACCATAATGAATTGAAAATAATAAAATCAAGAAAATAAATTGTAATAGTAAGACAATCAATTAGAGACTGTGTTCTTTTTTTTTCTTTAACTGAGAATTGCAAAGGGAAAGGAAACAAAATCAAAGTGAAAGTTAATGACAACAAATAAGGTTTTAAATCAAAGCCTGAAGAGGCTATGAAGTGGCTATTCATACAGTGGCTTCTGCCCACCCAGTCCATGATTTGGATATACTAGTTCATGAACTGGCTGCCCTTAAGTCACAGGAAGTCATCTAGCTAGTCTCCAGGGCATTCAGGAAGCTAATGTGGGACAGCAGATAATCACATGTGTCACTGTGTCCTCTGAGTCTATATGCCTTGTATTCTCTCTGCTCTCTCTTGCTATCTATAGTGTACAAAAGGTTAACTGCAACAAAATGTGTGTGTGCATGTGTGTTGTGTGTATGTACATATATCTGTATACATATATATCATATATAGACATATACATGTTTGTATGATTTTATGTCCTGTGTTGTAATTAAAGATAAAAATGTACATTAAATAAGGAATCTTGAATGTGCCTTAAATGGTCAGTCATTAGAAAGAGCAATCTTCCTGATTATGGAAACACTGAGAAAGAGAGACTGGACATGCTTCTTTTTTTTGTTTTTTGTTTTCAAATTCTCCAAGCACCTAATCTTTGATACACAGTATTGCAGAACTCAGATAACGGACACATTGTAGACAGACTATGTATAAGTGCATCACCTCCAAGAAATAACATCTGCTAAAATGTTCAAGGCCCATCTGTTGTCAGTAGGACCTTAGATCTCTCACAATTAATTCCATGATTCTTCCTTTTGCAGTATCTGATTACATGGCATTTGTCAGGTGAGAAAGAAAAATCATTGGCATGGATATATTGTAACTACATATAAGCATTGCTTTAGCAAAGGGGCCATTATGGGGAAATAGGAACCATTAACAAAGTAACTCTGTTAATAACCACTAGTTTATTATCTTGTCTTCAGAATGTATTCTCATTGTTTGTGGAAGATTGTTTTTGTTTTTAATCAATTCTGTCTCCCTTGAGCTACTTTGTAATTTCCTTCCTCTTTAACTGCCAAAGAGCTTGCTTTTGCTATCTCTACCTTTCTCCTCTATTAACTTCTCAATTTATTGTTGATTTTTTTCAGCACTATGTTCCCAGCATTAAATTCTATACTAAACAAACTTTTATGTTTTATTCTTTGTTCTACTCTTCTCTTTCTGTTCCTTTCTCTCTTTTTAAGCCATAATGAAGAAGCCTAAAATGTGCCGTTAACCTTGATACATAGGCCTGGCAATGTTTCCAAGTATGGATTTCCTCTGCTTTTAAAATCAGATTATCATGATAGTATTTTCAATCAATAAGCCATTAATGCTAGATAGGATGAGATATATCAATCAACAGTGGGATATAATGTACCACATATTTTGAACAACTAGACTTTACAGGGTCAAAATTCTGTAGTGCCAAAGGCCCTTGTAATATAAAAGTATTCCATGTCTGGGAGAAGGGGAGATTTAATACTGCAGTTCATTTTCTGCCAGGTACTAAGTCTCTCAAGCATCATTAATAATTAATTCTGGCCAAAGAAAGGAATGAAAATCATATTTAAAAAGCAATAGAAAGAAGTATGAAAAGTAAGAAGGTCATATTTAGAGTGAGACTTTGTGAGAATAGATTTCAATTCCTTGGATTTGGTAAATACATGAACTAAAACTAATTTTAGAAGTTGTAAATGGAGATAATACGACCACCTCATACCACACCAATAAAAAGGAATGGTTGTTATTAGTCCTATTACATAGAAACAAATTGTTAATATTTAACTAGGAAATCAGATCTTCCTTATCTCCTAATAATATTCATTTTAATATAATTACTTATGCTTTACTTAAAAGAGCTATGCATGACTGTAAACAATATAAAGCCACAATTTCCCTTTTAATCTTGAAAGATGAAGCCATGACCAAATAGTATTTTTACATACACAGTAAAATTATAGAATAGGAGGGTTTTTTTGAAAATATTTACTATTAATTTAGGGACAGAAAAGAGAGAGAAGTCAAGAATGAAACCAGAATTTAAGCTGCAGAAATTCTATGAAAACCATGCCATGGAAATATGAAACTATATGGGCTAGGGAATGAGTTCATTTGATAAATGTTAAATCATTTAAGTCAGCCACACTGATAATAACTAAAAAGTTTTCAAGTTAATAAAAAGGATGGGAGCTGGGGATGTGGTTCAAGTAGCAGAATGCCTGCTTAGCGATATGATACCTCCAGTGCCCTAACAAAAAAGCAATACAGATTGAACTATACCTTTCTATTATATGCACATCCAAGCACACACACACACACACACACACACACACACACACACACACACACACGCACACACAGCCCCTTTAGGAATCATGAGCAAACTAATGGATATAGAATCTCTGGAATGACTAAATCACTTCAGTAGCATAGATAGGTGTATATAGAGGTGAGAATCAGACTCCTGCATAATGCTAATTGAAACAATAATATGATTACCAACTATTAAAACTCATTTCCTTTAATGTTAGACGGAGCAGGAACAAGTGAGATAAATTAAAACTAAAGTCAAATTTGGTTCCTAAATGTTAATAGTTGTAGAATCAGCACAGGCTAAGACAACTCCATCAGTGACTTTAGTTCCTACAAAAAGTTCTCCAAGAGGAGAAAGCACAATACAGCAGGTCCTGCCACTCATCACACAGATTTGAAATGCATCTGTAGGAGAAAGAATCATACTGTACATCTCATTCCAGAGGCAACCACTTCAGAAGTAATAGAAAATTAGTATTTATATATTAAAGCTGGAATATATTTCAACAGGTTTCAAGAAGTTCTAAGCTGAGAGAGAGAAATATAATCTGTAAAAAAAAATGAGCAATTTTTTGCCAGTCCTGGGGCTTGATCTCAGGCCTGGGCACTGTCCTTAGATGCTTTTTACTCAAGACTAATGCTCTACCACCTGAGACATAGCTCCGCTTTGGCTATTTTTTGTATGTGGAACTGAGGAATTGGACCCAGAGCTTCATGCATGCTATGCAAGCATGCTACCACTAGGCTATGTTCCCAGGCCCAAATTAGCAATTTTTGCTTAACTCTAAATATAGTAAGAAGGAATGAAATTTTATCCAGATGTGGATGGGGGGGGGATGTCATTGTTATCACAACAACATTATTTTCCTAAATTCATCTGACATTCAACTGAGAGTATTCTGTACCTTGATGACTTGACTTGTTTTCTGCAAGCTACATCCATTTTTGCAGCTATATAGTGTAACAACCAACTCTACAATATAATATGACAGAACTCATTTCTCAGAAAGATTTTATAATGGACTTCTGTTTTATATTACATTATTATTATTATTATTATTATTATTATTATTATTTTCTGGTCATGGATCTTGAACTCAGGGCCTATGCACTGTCCTTGAGATTTCTCAAGGCTAGCACACTGTCACTTGAGCCAAACGCCACTTCTGGCTTTTTCTGTGTATATGGTACCAAGGAATTGAACCCAGGACTTTATATATGCTAGGCAAGCACTTTATAACTAGGCCACTTTAATTTTAAAGTAAAATCAACCACCACCCTTAATACCAATACAACAAAATTTTAAACCTGGAATATTGATGTGCAAAAGTGATGTGAAACAAATGATCACATTTTGCCTTCTCATTAAAATTCTTGGTCTTCTGTCACAGGATTTCCAGGTCAAATCATATATTAATTAAATTATTAGGATTTAACTTCAATACAGTTGCATTTGTAAGAAACCTGAGTGAAACTGAATCTGTTGCTTCAACCTCAATCAGAAATCTCAAATGAAAAGATTACTTTTCCCTTAGCCATTGTGCTTGGAGCAGCAGTCTGAATCACTGAGAAAAGTGCCTGGGCAGATTCACTTATCATCCCTCACCTTTTTAAACTCAATAGAAGAGGTACTGTTTTTTTTTTAACCCTCTTCATTTTCCTTTTAAATTAGGAATTAAGATATTCTTTGCAATATAGACAAATTGTGGGTAAGAGACTGGGAAACCCAGCTTACAATAGGACAGAAAGTCTCATTTAATATTCTATTAAATAATAACCCTAATTTAGAGTGGCTAATTTTACATCTGAACCACTATAATATTCATTATTCGAAGGGATCTGTGCATTTACTAATTTTAGGCTTAAAAAATCCTTGTAGAATATTTTTGCCAAGTATCTTATGTGTTGCTTGGCAACGATAAAGAACAAATGCAAAGAAAGAGGTGATTTAATAAAGAACTCAGACATAATCAAAGCCTTGTAAAATGAGCTAGATATGTGCTTTATTCAGAAAAAATAAATAGTATTCCATGAGCTGGTTTTAAATATAAGAAATTAATAACTTATTGTGACTCAGCTATAATGGAATTAATAAAAGAGATGAAGACATGGGCACTAATGAAAAGTAACCAATGAAGCATTTAAGATTATTTTTTTCTACTACAATACAATGTGTTCGGCTATTAGGTCTCAGGGCTCATTAATTTATTATAGTCATTGGCAACATTCTTTAGAAATCCATATTTGTAGCTATGGTGGAGAAAAAAATCCAATTTTCCTACCATGGCAACATGGGAATTTTATAAGTTCAGGAATTTCACAGATTCATGTGATTTGCTGAAGCATTAAAAAAGCTCAAACACATTAAAGATTTAGAAATTTATCATCATCAGACAGCACTCAGAAGGAAAAGAAAATAAAAATGGAACACAGACTTCATATGTAGGGTTGTGGTTTTAAGAGAAAGTAAGTTTTCTTCCTACTAGCCAATAAGCTTCTGATTATAAAAGAATGTCATCTTAATGAGCAGGCAGAAAAAAGAAATTAATTTGTTGACTAATGAATTCTTTTATGTAAATGAGGCTTTACATAAATTTAACATGTTGGGGACAATGCATCGTTTACTTGAAGGCTTTGAGGATCTTTTAATCTCTGTCTCTCTGTCTCTGTCTCTCTGTCTCTCTCTCTGTCTGTCTCTGTCTCTCTGTCTCTCTGTCTCTCTCTCTCTCTCTCTCTCTCTCTCTCTCTCTTTCTCTTATTTAAGCCTCTCTGCCTGGTGTCTTCCTTGTCCTAGTACATACCTTGAAAAATCACCAGGAGCACTTGGATTTCCATGAACAAAAGTCCAGGCTTCATTTAGTGACCTTTGATACAATTTTTGTGACTAAGGAGTTGGGTCTGTGATCAGCTGCCTCTAATGGAACAGAATAATTGAGAAGTAATGGAATGAATCCCTCAAGAAAATGGAAAAGCTTCCAGCCAGACATATTGAGGAACCACAAAGGAACGTCACACCTTTTGGGGTTCTGCTTTTGATTTTCCTTTTATATGTTGTCTTCAGATACCCATCTCCTTTTCTCTTTATCATATTTTACTTTTCCTTCACTACTACTTTTTCTGTATGAGTACCGTTTTAGACGGTATGAGAGGGCTATACATCCTCTGTGAAGTCCAGCCTGAGATAAGTCCTTGAGATCACAGAACATTTTAGGAGGTAGTACTTGTACACTAAAACTTAAAAACTCATGTGTCTTTCCAGATTGGAACTGAGACCTGGCAGAGGTAAGCCATCTTGTCTCCTGTTCCTTACATATGCAGTTCATTAGTAGAGTCCAAGTCAGCACTCAGAATCTGAGGTGGTTCACCTAAAAGCAAAGGTGGCCTTTCTAATGAAAAGGAGAGATGTTGGTAGCTAAGCAAAGTCCCCCTATCCCCCCCTTTTTTATTGGAGAGAAGGGAATTCAATTCACTTAGCATATTAACTTTTCCTTCTAGCAATATCGTCATTCTCCTATCAGTTTACAAGAAGTTAACTGCAGTCCCTGAGAAACTGTACTGTCAGTTTTCAAGCTCAAATCTTACAGAGATAAACTTCCTAATTTGCACTTTCAGTGGCAATGTAGAAAAGATATGACTCCTTGCATTTTCCCGGGGTGTGAACTATTAAACTTGAGAACTTAAAAGTTGAAAACATGTGTTCATTCCGAAGTGATTTTGTTTTCCTCAGTTAAGCCTTATTCTGTCTTTAACTGTGTACAATAAAAAAATACGAATGTTAAGCAGTTAATACTCACTTAAAAATATATGAATGCTCATTCCTTCTGATGTCTGCGGATTTCGTTTGGAGCTTGTTATCTGTGTTGATTGTGGCACCAACAAAACACATTGGGAAAAATGAGAAATCACTCAAAAGGACTAATTCAATGTGGCCTCTCTGTCTTAATTAGCAGATCTTTCCTCTCACCTAGGCTATCCTCATGGAGGGTCTGTTTCCTTCTCTTTACACTCAGAGGATTTTTAAAAAAATTTTCACTGCATAACATTTGATTTGTTAATGATAAGCTTTGTAAATCAAAATGATGGCCCATATAAGTGTGAATGTAAAAAATGATTATGTTTGTAATTACTCAATATTAATAAAGAAAAAATGTAAAATTTTATGGTCACAAAAATTTTTCACTGTATAACATTTGATATGGTACACTGGTATATTCTATCATGACTGCATATATCCAAATTCTAAACTGATAATCATTATTCCTGCAACTTTCCTTTTTTTGTTCCAAGTCCTGGGGCTTGAACTCAGAGCCAGGGCACTGTCATTGGACACGTTTTTTGCTCAAGGCTAGTACTCTCCACCTGAGCCACAGAACCACTTCCAACTTTTTATGTGATACTGAGGATTCAAACCCAGAGCTTCTTGAATGCTAAGCAAGCACTCTACCAGTAAACCAAGCTCCCAGCCTTCCTGCAACTTTGTTTTCTCCCCTAATTGTCAGAGGTTTCCTTGAGATCATATCTGATTATTCTGGATCCTAGGAGGTATCTGCCAGAGTGTCATGTGTGTGTGTGTTTTGTATTCTTCACTCAACTATCAGTTCTTTGAAAGAAGGACAGATATGCAGTTAAATTTTAGTGAAGTGGGGATATCATGATGGAGACAACAAAGCAAACACAGGGAATACAAGGTATAATTGTTTCCATTCTGCTTTCAGAGAAGAGAAAATAACCACCTGTGGTGGGTCTATGTTCTGTCCAGAGCATCCTCAACAAAAGTAAAAAAAACAAAAAAAAAAACAAAAAAAAAACCTTACAACTGGAATGAGGTCATCTTAGCAGTTTACATCAATGTAGTAAAAAGTCAGTATGAAAATCATACCAGGGAAAAAAGCTTAGGAAATATTTCAGAGAAAAGAATGGGCAGGAGAAAGTAAAATGCACTGCCTTAGTCCTAATCATCAGGTCGGGGCCATGAAGTCACACCCAAGGCTATACTACAACTTCTTTAGGACAAACAAATTAGTATAACCATTTCTTGTAGTCTGTTTGTGCCCTTTTGTTGACTCATACAGAATCACTTGTCTTCTGGTTTGTTGAAACAGTAACTTAGACAACACTTGCCATATTAATGTCTGTCAAAGTAGCTAGCCATAAAAACTTCAGCACATTCATCCAAAGGGCACTCTCAATAAAAATGACTCATTTTGCCATTTTCATTCACCTTACCGTATTTCAAGATAGCCAGTTTAATCTTCTTTCTCTATGCTGTACTTCTTGGGAGTGGTGTAAGACCTCTTCTTCCTTTTCCTAGCACCACCCCAAAGTCTCAATACTAGATCAAGAGTGGACTACTTTTGAATGTTGTAATCAGATAAGGTTCACCCATCTCCCAGTTGCTTACCAGCAAAGATCAGTCTCTGCTGTAAAGGTTTGATAAAAATCTGCATTCTGGATGTGGTCCCACTTCTGATGGCAGATCAGAAAGGAAGGAGTGTAACAATTTCTGTAAGGACTACATATTCCATTTATTTTCTCTTCTGCTCTTGGTAAAGAAGATGAAGAACACATCTATAGACTTTTGCTTCTCCACACCTAGTTCTACTCATCCCTAAAATCCTACATCAAAAGAATCACTGTATGCTTTCAATATATGAATTCTAATTTGCTGAACAATTTGCAGTTATTTTGGTATAAGGACTCCATTGGATCTAATTTATCACTGCTTAACCTAAAGTATACCCAATGAAAATGAAAACTGGATCTCATTAGTCAAAAGTGGGAACCAGGAAGTTATGTGGTATCAGCATGAGTTTTGACTGGAAATTCTCGAATACTAGAATATGATGGTTCTCGCTTCAGAAAGGGTTGCACTGAAGAAGAAGTGAGTAAGAGGCCAAAGGACAAGACTATTGAAGGTCATGGGTATCTCACTGAGCAAGGAAATTACGGACCCTTTAACTACAACAGATGGAAACTGCATGTATACTATAAACAGTTACTTCTTTTTTCTTTCATCCCCTTCTCCCTTGGTTAAGTCTCTGTTGTCACTGTTTGTGATTTTGAATACCCTTTTCCTTGTACATAAGTTTTCTGATTTCAGGAAGGGAAGAGGAATCACAGAAATGGTGAGACAAAGGGGCAAGGGTGAACCAATGCGGCCGTGATACTCACAAATCACCATGTTAGAAATGAACTTGACAACTCAGGGGGAGAGGGGAGTCAGGGTGTAGGGAAAGCAGAGAAGAGTATGAGGGAAATGAGGGAAGAGTAACAAAGTTTGACAAGAAATGTACTCATTTCCTTACTTAGGTAACTATACATCACCCTCTGTACATCACATTTACAGCTAAAAATAAAATAAAATACAATTAAGAAAAAGAAATTTTCAAAAGGAAAGAGAAAATGATGGAAATGACATTAGAAAGTTTGGGCCAACAGAAAACAATATACTAAATTTCCATTTTGAGCTGGGCATATTGACTGACATCTGTAATATCAGCACCTGGTAGGCTGAGACAGAAAGATCGAGAATTCAAGGCTCGTTTGTCTTATAGATTGAGATGATAAAATAAAAACAAAACAAACACTAACAAAACAATAGCAAATAATACCAAAACAAATGGCTAAATTTAAATTTTCAGTGTAGATGCAAATAACAGAATAGATGAAAAAGAAATCTATGTTCTCCAATCATCTATGTCAGCATAGGTCAAGCCTCAAAGTTAGAAGGATGAAAAACAGGTTTCATCATTCATATCCTCATATATGATGATTTTAAAAAAATAACGACAGACCACTTTAAAAATAATGTTCCCAAAAAGCTAGCAAATATTGTTGGCTAATCTCAACAAAAAATGCAATAATTCTCTCATTCTAGATGCAGTTGAAAAATAGCAGTTGTGGAGCCATTGTTAAGGCACAGAGTGGGCACAGAAAATTGGAAGCCTACCCAGTTTTCACTCTGAGAAGCAATGGGGGTCTTGGCTAATAGAGCCGTGACTATTCAGTGAAGGCCAATAATCAGTTTACCACAAAAATAGCAGCAGTCACAGCTTCAAGGGCTCTATAGGCTTGCCAAAAAGGGTACCCCATACCCACACACATTCATGGTAAGGGGGCGGGTTGGAGGACACACCATCCTCACAAATAAGCCTTCAAGGGTTTCTTTTGATAGCTCTGACATACACAGTATTAACAATGCATAGCTCCCTCCATGGCTGTTTTCACAGCCAGTATCTTAATATATTGAGAAAACTTGAGAAAGCTGGACCTCTCTAAGTTAAATACAAGCAGGAAATGAATGCTTTACATCCACATCCGTTGTAGAAAGGAATAAACACATTCCCCCCAAACATGTTGGCTACTCAAGGATAGGGAGCCCTAGTGTTCACAGTGAAACCACACAGAGACCAGCCAGGGGGACTGATTAGGGGCACACCCGGGAGAGGCCTCCAGGGAATTCTTGTTACACTCAGACAAAATACTCCTGCTCCTATGTTGGTCTGCTGAAGACTGCATTTTATTGTTCCCTGGGACTTTCAGTTCTGAGAGGTGTGGAATAAAGGACTGCACAAAAGCTGAGTTGAAAGATTATATATGTACATTAAAAAATAAACCAGGAAGGAGTGTAGCAACCATCTTCGTCCTGGTCGAATGCCCACTCCAACAACAGAGGCCCATAAGAGAGGCCTTAGGATTTATTCATTCTGAGCAAAGCAGATAAATAAAGGAGTATTTGATAACCTCAACTTTTGAATCAGATGCCTCCAGCTGTACCAGCTTTAAACTGACTTACCTCAACATACCATCAAAGTAGAACACGATGAACCAATACTCAGGACAGACTACTAAGCAGTCTCTGGAGTTGGGGAATCGTGATGATACTTCCACTCTGGATTACGGAACTGGGTAAAGTGGCTTTGGCAACCCATCTGAACAGTAAGAAGTCTGCGCTTGATAAATAGTATGGGGGAGCAAAACATAGGATAACATTCTCACTTCTGTCCAATAGCCTTCTGAATCCTTTAGTTTCATAGGAAAAACATGGAGGAAAGGCTTGGATCACTAAGTGACTAATGGCCAGTCCAGATAGTACCATCAACTAAAGTGGAGGGAATACACTATTGAACAGCTGGTCACAGTGCCATACCTTTATAACAGGACCCTCAGTCATGTAATAAAAATCTCGTTCAATACTATATTTTCCAAAATCAAGCCCATCTTCAACAGAGGTTACAACAATCAGATAGAACTCAAAAGAGCCTGGTCTGAGGGAGGTCCGCGGGCTATTTCAGAAAGACTAATGTCAACAGCCTCTTTCTCTTCTTGTCTTCCATGGCCCTCTGCCCATGAAGTCTAAAGAAGCCTGACTCAGAAAGGTAAAGAGGGGAAGACTCTTAGGTGAAAGTCAATGAATCACAGGCCCCCTTTCCTAGTTCTAGTCTCAGGTAATGAGTAAAAGGGAGGCAAAAGGGCAGAAGTCTTCCTCTTCTCACCCATTCTAAGTCACTCAAGATAAAAAAAAATCCTGGCCAAGGAAAGATCACTACTACACTGATGATGAGAGTGCAAACTCGTTCAACCACTATGGAAAGCAGTATGGCAGTGCCTCGAAAGACTAAACACAGAGCTCCCCTACGACCCAGCAATTCCACTACTTGGCATTTACCCAACCATCCAGAAACAAGGGCATACTAAATCCCCAACACAATGATGTTCATTGCAGCACTATTTACCATAGCAAAGATATGGAACCAACCCAGATGCCCCTCAGTTGATGAGTGGATAAACAAGATATGGTATTTGTACACAATGGAATTCTATGCTGCTGTCAGAAAGAATGACATTGCCCCATTTGAAAGGAAATGGAAAGACTTAGAAAAAAATCATATTAAGTGAAGTAAGCCAGACTCAAAGGAACATAGGCCCAATTGCCTCCCTCATTTGCAATAATCAATAGAAACCTGGGACTCTCCTAGCAGAGATTTACACTTAAACAAAATCTAGAGACAATAGGCCAAATAGTATGACACTAAATGTAAGGACCTACAGAATAAGGAAACAAAAGCCATATAATGAGTGACTGTTGTCTTTAATGTACTATGTTATCTCTCATCTCTTTTGTCATCCCTTGGTTATCTCATATTGTTACAATTTTTCACCTTGTTATCTGATATATTTTATATGTGCTTAATTGGTTATTTGAAATTGGATTGGGAAGGGGGGAAAATCAAGATAAGCGAGGGGAGGGTGGGAGGGAAATGGGGACAATGTCATGAGAAAGGGTATCGATGTTTGTGAAGTTATGCACCTTCTATCTGATGAACATAATGTAACCCTTCTATAAATCACAATAAAAATTATTTTAAAAAATCCTGGCCATCATTGCAGGAATTAGACTATAATGATGCAATCATATTAGTTTACATATTAGACTGGGCTTGTGGTGGTAGTGTTAACTGCTTTGAAATTTTAATAACTTGAAGTAACCAAAAATATAAGAAAAAATGGCTAAAATAATCCAATGCTACTGTTGGGTAGAGAAAAAAAACCAGAACATCATGCAAAGTAATACTTGAATAAAAAAAAGCTTTTCAACTAACAGTCACATCTTTCAGAATACTCAATTAACCAGCTGTATGCTCACTTGATTTAAAAAAAAAAAGTGAATTGAGACTCAGTGAGGAAGGTTGATGGAATTTAGTCATTCAGGTGGGATTTGAAAGCAGGTCAACGAAGCTCTAAAAACAAAACAAAACAGAACTTTTATATTTCCCTCCAGCTCACCCTCTTATTTTCCCAGGCTTTTAAAAGAGAATAGTAAGAACTTCAAGTTCCGAAAGTCCAGGTGTGTGCCAAGTGCCATCATTAGAGGAATTACAAATAAAATTTACATTAGGGGAGTAACCTTATAACATATAATCGTGAGCAACAAAAGAAGGATGCAGACAGAGGGAGTCTAAGAGAGTCAGCAGCAGAAAGGAGGCTCATATTGTCAAAGTAAAAAAAAAAAATGATGATCACCGCATTCTGGTATGGATTATGCAGTCAAAGGCATAGGGTTTGCAGTGGGTCTTTTTTAGGCTGTAGTTTCCCCAAAGACATTATACTAATCTGTCTAGATATATAGCTCTTGCAGAGCTTTCTTACTCCCTGTAAGAGAGAACCACTACCCTCCCCCACAAGGCATGGTGGGCTTTTGAGACTATAACCAACAGAGTATGGTAGAAGAAGGAGAGCAGTTCACAAAGATCTAATGTACTCTGGACCACCTGTTTCTGAAACCCACTTACACTGTGTGCTGTGAGAAAGCCTATGGAGATTTGGAGAGGTAAAGAGGAAGTGAAACCCCAGGGGAGAACACCAGACTAATGAATGGACAATAGCAGAACTAAATTGCCAGACATCAGATGACTCATCTGGTAAACTGGCTCTCAGTGTGCAAGATGAAACTTAAAACCATTAAATGTGTCTTAATTTCCTTGCTTGAAAGGACCACAAGCATTTAAAAGTAATATATTGGTATTTTAAAGCCATGTACAAGCTTAAACCGAA
Source organism: Megascapheus bottae (assembly GCF_031878675.1). NCBI lineage: Eukaryota > Metazoa > Chordata > Mammalia > Rodentia > Geomyidae > Megascapheus > Megascapheus bottae. The sequence continues at coordinate 55,674,632 of NC_143511.1, forward strand.
ATATGTGTGTGTGTGTGTGTGTGTGTGTGTGTGTGTGTGTGTGTGTGTGTGTGTGTGTGTGTTTCAGTGACTGGCCAATATTAAGCAAGAAAAATAAATATTGATATGTACAATGATAATAAGAAAAAAAGCCCTTTAAATCCAAGCTAAATTAATCCTTTAAGCAAATCAACAAAATTGTGAATATGTGCATACAGTTATCCTTTCCAGCACGAGAACTTTGAGGATTTTTCTCCCACACAATCATACATAAGAGATACAGGGACTCAGTCAAAGATACAGGACTAAACTCTCACCTCTAGAAATATTTAAAAGAATACACAAAATTCCAGTTTAGAGGAAATGGGTTATAGAACAAAAGTTTAAAATTGATAGAGGAATAAGACAGACATCAGCTTATAGATTTTAGATAAAAAGTAGGGACTTGGTTCTAGAAAGAGAAGTAAAAACTCAGGAGTAGCTGCCTTACTGGAGCAAGTATAATACGTGTGACCTAATGCTTTAGGAGCTAATTGGCCTAAGGTGTGGAATTAGGAAAGGCTATCCCAAAAGACTAGATATTAAAATGTGCCATTTGGAGTTTTGTACCAAAGTATGCATACCATTTCACGTCTCAAGCATCAGAAGGGCAGGTGAATTTCAACTTTCAGAAAAGTATGATTTATGAAGTATTGGCTGATTGAAAGCAATGTTAGAAAGACTTGGGGGCAGCATTTGGACTCAGCAGGAATGACAGGGCAACCAACAAGGATGTATTTTACTAGAGGAGAAAAGGAGACTTTGTATGATATACACAATTCAGGTGTCTCATGCATGTCCCAGCCATCTTTTAAATAGGATTACTTGCCACACTGTGTTATGATTGATACTGCCACATGAAGACAAACACAAAATACCTCCCTTGCTCTGAATAGTGTCAAGTATTCAGTGTGGATTAAAGAAAGAATCTAGATTCTTAATATGAACTAACTTGGGGTGAAGGACAGGATGGAAAAAACTGGGCGAAAATGAGGGAAGGAAATTTCAAAATTAATGTACTAGTTATCTGACATATAATTGTAACCCCTCTGTACATTATCACCTTTATCTATCTATCTATCTATCTATCTATCTATCTATCTATCTATCTATCTATCTGTATATATAATATATTAGCTCACTTGTGGTGTGACCTTATAACAACTGTTTGATCTGTATTCCACTTTTGTAACTGAAGAAAACAAAACTTCTGTAATGGATTAAGAGTACAAACATCACAAGGTATAAAACTATGCTTTGCAGACAGTGATGATCACATACATATTAAGTTATTAAAATATATTTAATGCAGACACAACCTTGCCTCAGGATACCCTAAACTGTAAGTCTTATTTGTTTCCATTCTCTCACTCATTAGTTCTAACCTATCACAACTGCTGCTTGATTCTTCTTCATAAAGTACTCCCCCCCACACCATTTTTTTAAACCACCAATGCTTCCACAGTTTCCTGTCTGCTACCTATTATGTTCATTGATATTGTTGTCAAAATAGGCTGTTAAAATTTCTTCTTCACAAATGAGTATATTTAGTATGAAAATAGGAAGAATTAAATTGGTGCAGAAGAATTCGATAGACCATTCTAGGAACTAGGAATGGACACGAAAACCATCAAAAGAACAGATGAACGGCTGAACGCTGGAAAGGCAGCAGTAATTAGAAATCAGGAAATTATGAATTCAGGTGAGATTCTGGGCCAGCAGGAGTAAAATTACAGTAAAATGGACAGAAATAAAATATCAGGACTCTTTTCTCTAAACCTTTAATATCATCAAGAACTTCCATTTTTTTTTTGCCCCCTAGATGTTGCCATTCTGATTTTCCTGTCAGAGACCCTTATCTGCATGCTTTTTTTTTTTTTTTGCAATTTCTATTTAGATCTTCATCTTACAATTTAGACATGTATCATAAAAAAGAAAGTCAGGCCGGGAGTTTGGCCTAGTGGTAGAGTGCTTGCCTACCATGCACGAAGACCCGGGTTCAATTCTTCAGTACCACATACGTGACAAAAAGCCAGAAGTGGTGCTGTGGCTCAAGTGGTAGAGCCCTAGCCTTGAGAAAATCCAGGAACAGTGCTCAGGCCCTGAGTCCAAGCCCAGGACTGGCAAAAAAAAAAAAAAGGCAAAGTCATCTTCCTATATCAGTGGCACTGTGAAAAAAAAAATCATTCCTGCTTTTCCTTTCCCAGATATTCACTGTGATCCACACAAAACTCAGGCCTTTTGTCCTTCCTGTCTTCGAGCTTCCATTGTGGAAAGTGTCACCATGGTTGAAGAACCCCTCACTTGGCTCTCATCATATGGTAGTTCTCTCTCTTCTTCTCACAGTCCTTACAGCACTAAGTTTTTGGAAATCATCACTTATCACACTGCCAGATTTCTCTGACAAATGTAGATGCTTATTTTCATCACCTGGAAGCACAAATCCATTCCCAAAGGCTATTGAGAATGGGTTGCCTCCTTTAAATCTTTCACCATCTTCTTTTATCTATGTATTAATCATTTTTAGTAAATATAATTATATTTAGTAACACAATTATTTTATAATTTATAAGTTGATTCTATTGGCTTTAGTAGCAGTAAGTAATAGCTAAAAAATAAAATAAGATATTAATTTTTCTGTTTCATGCAAGCATCATACCTATAGGGGTATTTCTACAATGGAATGCCTAGATTTTTAAAAATGCTGTTTTTTCTAACTTGATTTTGAGCTACCATTTTAAAAGCAGCAAATTTCCCATGCACAGAAAATCTCTTATCACCTATTCCATCATTAACATAAAATTAATCTTTTTTTCCTTGATTTGCAATGTCAAAAAACCCTTTTTCCTTTATTTTATCCTTTTCAAACTTCAATTGAAGAGACATTGTTTTGTGAAAAGTGTGTAAAAGTTTTAGTTAATTTAATACTGAAAAGTACATTAATAAAAGACAGTGCACAGAGATATGTTTTATCCAATGGTTTGCATTTAAATACTTATTGTGGAAGAGCCGAGCTCTGAATGATGTAGTAGTCTAGGGTAGAGGGAAGAGAAAGTGGCAAAATGTTCATACATTCAAAGGAACTGAGGAACTATGTCAGTTTACATATTATCATCTAGGATTTAAACTCATCTAGAATTGGTTTATTATTGCCCATCTAGCCAATCTATCTATCTATCTATCTATCTATCTATCTATCTATCTATCTATCTATCTATCATCTATCTATCTATCATCTATCTATCTATCTCAGGACCTTACTCTCTCAGCTTTTTGCTTTCAGTGCCTGAGGCATAACTCCAATCCGGAATATTACTAGATCATTAGAGTTAAGAGGCTCACAGTTTTTTTAGCCTGGGCTGGCTTTGAATCACATGCCTCCAGGTATCAGTCTCATGAGTAGCTTAGAATACAAGCAGGAATCATTGATGCCTAATTATCCTCTATTACTTTCTCTATTTTGTGACAATTTCTTGGCTTCTCAAATACACCAAGGTAATTAATCCATCCTATGTCATCTTGAGTTTTTGTCTTCCAGGTTACTAGTGAAAATGTATGATATGGGTAGTTTGAGATTTTAGAAATGGGTTGGTTGTGACATTACACACCTGTAATTCCAGCATTCAGGATTGAATTTGAGCCCCATAGCAAGCTGTCTAAAACAAAAACAAAAACAACTAAACAAGCCCCCCCCCGAAAAAAAAAAAAACCAGCAGCACAGCTCTTAAAATGATAGCTAGAATGCCAGAGGTAGTCGGGAAGATAGTGGGGAAAAATCTGTCAGACTATAGTGACATATTGTATCCACACAACCTTTTGCTCCAAAAATGTTTAGCTGTGTAAGAAAGATATATAAGGGAGTTAACTTGGAGTCACTAAAATTAAGTTACTAGAAAATGCCTTTTCTCACTATAACTTGAAAAACGTAACTGAATGACATTCATAATATGAGCACCTTCTATTCCAATGCATTTTCTATCATGTATCTATTACATATGTCTTGGTATTATTTTGTGTTATGCTATGGCACAAATCTGCAGGACTGAATGAGATTTAGCTTATAAAACAAATATTTAGGAAACAGACAGGCAGCCTCACTGGTAAGAATGTAAAATGGAAAGTGAAGTATCAAAAAGACACAAAACCAATCAGAATACAAGCTCTAAACAGTTTGCCTGGCAAAAATAGTGTGTATTTAGCCCACTGATATCTGAGGAGTCATTTATTTTTATCCTCCCCTATGCCGTCAATATCACCATCTTATTGGCAGTTACTCTGACATTTACTGTGTTATAATCAAGAGGATTTCCAAAATAATAGAAGTCTTATACCTTTTCCTCCAGAAAAGAAAATCTATAAAGCTGGCAAGGAAAGTTTCTTGACCACAAAACTTGTTGAATTATGATTTGGCTATGTGACCTGTTGACCAGTCAATGCAGAATTTGAACATAAGCAGGCAGTATATGATAGTGGATGATGCAAGAGATATGATTCCTTTTTACTTTTTTTTTAGAATACACACATGTGTGTGATATAACTAAAACACAAATGCATTAATGTGCATTAATGAAAATATATGTTATAAGCTTGTACATATAAGTACTTTTAACCTTCTACAGGCTGTTTTGAAGCTTGATCACGAGTACTTCTCCAAATGATGATATGACTACTACTCATTTTGTTAGGCTTTGACTTAGTCTTTCTAAAGAAGTATACTATTTGCCTTCTCCATAGATTCTATTATACTTCAGTTAATCCATTTATATCCACCTGGGTACTGCCTAGTGTGCCAACTTCTAGATTTATAGACACATTCTAGTTTCCACTAATGATAGAAAACATGCAACCTGTGTTTCCCTGAGTCTGGCTTACTTCATTTAACTCATCCTCTCCAAGTCTTTCTATTTCCTATGAATGGTTCAATGTCATTCTTTTTGATGCATGAGTTCTATTGTGCACATATATCACATTTTCTTGATCCATTTATCCACTGAGGGGCATTTGGGCTAGGAAATGGGTACTTGCTAGGAAGGGGTCAACAGGAGAGGGGTAGAAGGACAAAGAAAGAGGGAAGTGAGTAGAATGTAGGCAAGAATGCATTGTATATGCCACAGGACTGAGAACAACAAAGGAAGGGGCTTGATGGAAGTGAGACGAGGTGTTGAAGCAACGACACGTATCAAGATGCATTAAAAATTCAATATAAAACCTAAAACTTGGGGCCGGGAGTTTGGCCTAGTGGTTAAAGTGCTTGCCTAGCATGCATGAAGACCCGGGTTCGATTCCTCGGTACCACATACATAGAAAAAAAAAAGCCGGAAGTGGTGCTGAGGCTCAAGTGGTAGAGCTCTGGCCTTGAGAAAGTCCAAGGACAGTGCTCAGGCCCTGAGCTCAAGCCCAGGACTGGCAAAAATAAAATAAAATAAAATAAAACCTAAAACTTGGGGAATTAAGGTAAGGAGTGGGCTGGAAAGGATGGGTAAGATTGTTAAAAGGGATGACATTGACCAAGAGACATTGCATAAACTACTGTGTTGAATGGCATCTCCTTTGTATGACTACTTAAGAAAATAAAAATATACATTACAAATTGAAACAAAATCTCTTTGAAAAAAGGACTATAATATAGTGTATTTTAAAAAGAAATATATGTAAAATTGATTTTCAAAGTTTGAGAAATGCAATGATCTGTATTTATGATCTAGCAGGGATCAATTAAAGCCAAATATTAATTTTAAATTTGTAAATGAACTTCTAAAACCTCAGACATTATAACCATTATCACCTGTGATATCTGTTAGTTACAAATTACAAGTCCTTCTACACTTTGTGGATTTTAGGTGTGGATTACCTTGTGGTAGTAGAATAAGGTATTGTTTTTCTACCTTTGCTCTGGACTCTGATTTGATTAGTTTCATATATCAGGAATTTCTGTGACCAAGTTCATCCAATTTTTAGGAAACATTGTGTTAGAAATAATATAGAGAAAGACACAGAAGAGAACAAAGAGTTCTGCGATCCTGCCAGTTTGTTTTCCAATAATAACACAGAATTTTTGTCATAGGCCAGGGATGGCCCTCTGTACTTGTAGAGATATACAAGTACTGACTTGCACAATTTCTTTCTCTCTCCTCCTCCCCAGATGTGTTCCTCATCTTTCCTTCCTTCCAACAGCTTGTTTACAGAAATACCTCAGAAACAGTATCACTGGAAGAGTTTAGCCACTGGGAGTTTTTATTATCTCATTTCAATATGCAATTATTATATTGTTACTCTCCAAGTCAATGGGGTTCTGAAAGGCAAATAAGCATGCATGAGAGGGAATGAGAGAAAAGAGAGATAGAGAAAGAGAGAAAAATACTTGCTTACCATTTCACAGGTATTTACATTTGGACATGAGATAGGAAAGGTGAAGGAAGCAATTTATTAAGTAGTGGCTTGTTTTTGTAGTGACATTTTCCAGCCAAATAAAATTAACGGGTTAGGAGATTAATATATAACATACATTTAAAAATGGATTATAGATATTTTATATACCAGGCATGAAATTAATTACATAAGCATTGAAAACATATTCCCAAATCGGTTCTAGTGATATCTTAAATATTTCATTTTGGAAATCAAGAATTTGCTGTGAAAAACAAGGTAATATCCACTATTGGTATAATAAAGCACTCCATGTAGTGATGGAATGACAAATTTGGTGCAGAGAAGATGAGAGGAAGTGGACATTTTGCTAGGCCTGGGGGAGAAATAACATTTCAACAAATGAACATGAAGGGAACTGCTTGCCTCTTGGGCTGATTGAAAGCTGGGCAGGGAGACATGGAAGTTCAATCTAGTAATGAGAGTAAGAGAATATAGCAATATAGCAATGGATCAGCAAGGTAGACAGAGGGAAAGGAAGGATAAAACCTGAAAGAGCTGTAAAAGTGGATTGGCAGCAGATTGTGAATGCCTTATAATCACCCTAGCAAGAAGTGTGGGCTTTATCATAGAGCAGATGGGAGTCATAGAAGGTTTCAACACAAGAATTGAAAAATACTCAACTGCTTAATGCAGAGAGCTCTGGTGATGCTACGAAGTACAAAGTAAAGAGACATATAGACAACAAACAGAAAGATGGATACAATGTATCTATTAGTAAATCTAGTTGGACACTACAATAGATAATGTAATTTATAATGTTCTTTGAACCTGAGGTTTAAAGATCTTCCCTTCTTCTACTTTACCCCTCCAGAATTGTTAGTACACACACCTCTTCTTACCCTCACACACACACAAACACAAGTGCTTACACATTAATGCAATATGGCAAATAAGTGCTAGTAGCTCTGGGCTCACTTGGGAAAAATAATAAAGTCTACACTAATTACAGTGAAGTCTATAGCAGGAGAGTTCCTTCTGTTGAGAAAGAGGAAGTGCTGGACATTTTGTAGTGTATGCAGCATTCTGCAAATGGCAAAGATCAAATACTTCCTGAAACTCCATTGCAAAAAATAAGCATTGAAGACCATTGATGTCATTTAACACAGGTATAGGAATATGAGCTGAAGAGATTTCCTATGGAATGCAACAGTTCTGTAGGGAATTTAAATTTTCCTCAAGAAATAAATGAATGTACAGAAGCTACAGATATTTAGGAAAAGTGATTATACAATAACAAACTCAACAGATCAAGAGAAGCAAAAAAAAAAGTGCTTAATACATCCATGCAAGGACGTAGCTAACCAATACTCCTAACAATCCTCTGTCATTCCCATGGTATTTCTCTTTTATTTTCAATTTTTATGGAACAAATACCACTGATTTACCATGTGCTGGTGGTTCATTCCTGTAATTCCTGGTTGAAATCTAAGGACCAAAATTTAAAACCAATTCCAGGCAGGAAAGCCCATAGGGCTCTTATTTCTGATAAACCACCAAAAAAATAAATCCAAAAGTGGAGCTGTGGCTCAAGAGGCAGAATATCTACACAGTGAAAAATCTAAGGAATAGTGCCAGACTCTGCATTCTAGCCCCAGTGTGGTTACAAAAGTTAACCACCCATCAAATGTTCATAGTTCAGAATAGCTGAATAATGTTGCTGGTTAATAAAATATCAATAACAGATTTAAAGTAGGTCAGTCAGAAGTGTCTATGAAGAAGTGAAACTTTAAGTTACGAGGTAAATTATTGATACTTATTGACGGAAAGTCAGGAAATGTTTGGAATACAATGAGAGGAAAAATAATAGGATGAGTAAAGAAATAATAGAAGAAAAGTCCAGATGAATGAAAGAAAAAAAGAATGGATAAGGAGAAAGAAGGAAAAAGGCAAAAGAAAGTATAATGTCAATAAAATAAAATTGGAACTGGTAACTCCCATCAGAGTGCCTAGGAACATAAACAGAGATATGTCTTCCTTCTGTGTAATCAATTTGTAGTAGTTCCTTCCAAGTTTAATACAAATAGTGTTCTGTTCTCTATTCTACATCAATAGAAAGGAATAATGAAGTAAATGTTGGAATAGTAGATTTGAAAGGAACATACAAAAGCCAAGGGAGTTCTTCCAGTAACATTTTCTTTTAGATTTGATTTATTCTGTGTAAATGAAATTTGTTATTTTCCCTTGAGTTTGGTTTTGGAAATTTATTGACTTGTTGATGTTAAGCCAAAACCTTTTAGTTAGTTTAAACTTTATTTTTAGCAGATTATTTTCAATTTAGTGGTAAATTAATATCAATAAAGAAAAGCAGCCAGAGTTGTCAAGGTGTTGAAAGTAAACTCCTTCTTAGGAAAATTCCCTTTCATACTTTATATGACATAATGAAAACAAATGTCTTGCTTCCCACACTTATGATTTCAGGGATGATGACAGTTTTTTTCTCATTATATGTGCATGGTTTAATAATGTGTTATAAATACCTCATACAATTTGCCCAACTTCTATTTCCTATTGAAACTTAAGGACAAAAGAAATGTCACTTGAAAATTACACCAATGATCCAATAAAAATAAATAATTCAGGAGATAATAGAGAGATTTTTGGGGGGATATTTTCTGAGATGTATATTTTGCCTTTGATTCTGTATGGAATCACAGAATTTCTCTGGTTTCCACTAGTAAGAATTTTGGGTATAATAAAACATGCACTGAGCATGTTCTAGAAATTAAGCTTCCATTCATTATTCAAGAGCTCAAGCAATATTAGCATACAACAGATGATAATTAGAAGAGAAAAAATTGATAATCATTTCAATGTGAGAATATTGACTCATCTCTATTTATCTAATGGATACACAAAGGATGCACATTCTTTCTTAGACAACTGTCCTGAAAATTCTAAGTTGAAAACAGCTGGGCCTGAGTCGAGTTATCTCTGTATCTTATCCACTGAATTACTTTTCCTTTTCAGTACCTCATTCACAGTTTGATTAGGGCATCCTCTATTTTTTGGTTCTAATTATTCATAGACCTTCTCAGTTTACTTTTCCTAGCAGTAGCTTATTGATCTTGTCCATGTATTGGTATCCAAAAGGAAGAATTATTAAGGGATAAACTCTGGTCTTTAAATGATTCCCACACCCATAAACTGGACAATTTATTATTTTAAGATCTAAAGCTCTAAGTGCTAAAGGTTTAGGACAGCTTCAGACCCCTTCCACCAAAACAGGGATTGTGTCACTGTAATATGGCCTGTAGTGTGCATGTATTCTCCTCAGTCTTTGTGTTAAGGCAAACATGTAACCTAGGGTATATGTCAATGCAATGAACCTTTTGTAATATGTTATGTAAGCCATATATACCTTTTCAATATGGCGTGTGCTTTGAAAAGCTTTCAAAAATTGGAATCAATTAGTTATCATTTCAGCGCATCTGTATTTGCTCACAGTGTAGCCAGGTGAGATGCACTATTACCTTGCCCTGCCTTCTCCTCTTTCCTTCCCTCTTAAAACAATTCATGAAATTTCATCATACTATTCTCATGCTTACATATAAAGAACCTAAACTATATTCACCCCCTCTCACACTTTCCATTCCCTCCTTTCTCCCATTAGTCTAGTCCATCTCTGTGGAAGACCTGTTTACACTTTCATCATTTTTAGTTTTAGGTCTAGGTGATTTGTCCAAAGAAGTTACACCCTGATATTACACAAATGTATCTGTTGTGTTTATTAGATTCACTCCCTTACGTTCTATTTCTCAAACCATGCCCCATTATTCAAATCTTTTGTGAATTTCGTATGTCATCTTAATATATTAATTCAATGTAATGTTTGTTGTAGGGCAGCTGAATTTGGAGTCCTTATTGGAGTGCTAACAGGTAGTAGGGGACTCTGCTCTACCACACTGAATACAACTACACAGCTTATAAAGCACAAAAACCACACGAGGTGCATGCAATGTCAACAAAATAGAGAGAAAAATCAGATGTGGACACAATCAAGGCAAATAGAAAACTGATAAACACTCAGATCAAACAAAGATGTTAAGTACAAGCCCAAACAAATCAAATGTGGACATAATCGAGGAAAATCAAGAACCAAACATCAAAACTTTTCTAGAATTTAGCAACTCAAAACACATTTGTAAACTGAAGAATGTCCTCTATTATTCAAGACTTTTACTTAGAACCAGACTCCTTACTTCATTTTGAGGTTCTACTCCTTCTAATGGTCTCTTTCTCTCTGTCTAGTCCTCTTAAATAAAAAATGTCATCTCCACTAATGTTTAAAGAGTCCTGCATAGATTTATGTGTATGTTCATCTTTTAGATCTACATCCACTATGATAGAAAATGTGTTTCCTATATTCTTCTGACCCTTGACAATTCACCTTGATCTGTTTCTACATCTTTGTCTGAAAATGACATTTCATTCTTTATGAAGGCAGAATAATATACCTTAGTGTACAATTACCATATATTATTAATCCATTCATCAGTTTTAGAGCATCTTGACTACCCAGCACTCCAAACAGGATATAACAAAATGTAGAAAGAGTGAAGATTCTCCACTGCAGACAAGAATACTGACTGAGGATACTGATGAAGGACAAGTTGGCAACATCTCAACATTTATTTTTCCTTTCTATTCCCAAGCTTTGGCATCTCTTACCCAAGATGCACTGGCACTTCTGCTTTCACAAATATTGTGTTTCATTCTTTATGGTACATTTCATATTTCTTACCTGTGGGACCTTTCTTTGTGAACACAATTTCTCTTTTTTTCTTGACATGCATAACCCAGAACTGAGTGTACCATTAATATTGACTAACTGGATAGGTAGATTGAAAGAATATTTCAACATTAATGAGATTAAGTTCCTATCAGACATAATGTAAAATCAAAAAGTAATTGGAAAAATGCTTGACAGTAAGCCATATCATGTAGCACTTTTTAATAAGCAACTGGGGCCACTTATACCAAACAAGAGACAATAACCAAAGAAACAAGGACTCTTTCAAAATCCATCTTATTGTCTTTGTGATTCTCAAGACATCCATGCTCATGCATTTTGTGAAAGTTTAGAGAGCCTGTTTCTATGGTGATTGTTAATATGTATTTCCACAGAAAGATGGTAGGATAGTCTCCGTGTTGCTATGCATCTATTTTATAACAGTATAAAGACTTTCTTATAGCGAATTCTATTTTATCTCAGAATCCAAGTATGAGAAAATGACTTCTTGTTTCCATTCTTAATCACAATAAAATTAATCAAATACTTTTAAGTATTTTATTTAAAAAGACCAATAACCATAACCCAAAGTAGTACCTGGAACTAATGAAGCCACTTAATTTAGTCTGCTCAATGTGCTCTCCAAAGAATGGCTTGACAACTTTTGGTATTCTTCTGCCTATCACATTGACCTTATTCCTCCTTTTTTGCAGAATAACTAGGCTTGCACAGAGTTTTCAATTACATTAAATGCAACCAATATTTTCCCAACCTGGCATTGATCTGACAGAACACTCACAAACACTGAATTTATATCTACTTTGTGTTGGGTATCTTAGATAGTTGTGGCCCAGTGTAAGCAAATTCTGACAATTCATATTGAAAGCAGTTAGAAGGAGAAGACAGTGGCTGTTCCTGGACTTGTTCACTGTCTTATTTCCAGTGTTGCTAAGTCTACAATACATTAATATTTTATATGTCATACATATTTCTAATATATATAATATTTAATATATAAACATATATGTTATATATTTGTTGTTAGATGAATGAACAAGGTAAAGCATGGGTGAACACGGGCAATAAATAGCCTTGAAGAAAAGTAACAAAAAGTAAATCAAGAGTAGAGATCTGGACCTTTGCTCTCTGAGGAGAGAAAATATGGACAACAGGTCAGGACACATCTTTGACCTAGGAAGAGTTGACATCTCTGGAGTTCTAAGCTCAGATAGAGACAAACTGTGCAGAAGACTAGATTCAAGATGCAATGAGTCATGTTGTCCCTCTTAGAGCAAGAGAATTTCACAGGATCCACTAACACTTCCTACGGGGGCTTCTCTTTTCTTTTTTTTTTCTCCCCCAGTTCTGGGCTTGAGCTCAGGGCCTAAGCACTGTCCTTGGACTTTCTCAAGACTAAAGCTCTACCACTTTAGCACCAGCACCACTTATGTTTTTCTTTTTTCTTACGTCTGTGGTAACAAGGAATGAAACCCAGGTCTTCATGCATGCAAGGCAAGCACTCTACCACTATGCCAAACTCCTGGCCCTACAGGAGCTTCTCTAGAAATATCTCCTGAATATCTATTTATTTTTTAATTTTTTGCATATATTTTATTGTAATTAATTGAAGGTTTACATTATATTCACCAGATAGAAGGTATATTACTTCAGAAATATTAAAGCCCTTTCTCATGTCATGGTCCCCATTTCCCCCGCCACCACCCACACAACTTGATTTCCCCCTTCTCTCTCCTATTTCAAATAACCAATTAAGCATATATAAAATATATAAGATATCAAGCTGAAATATTGTAAAAATATGAGATAACCAAGGAAAAGCTAAAGAGATGAGAGATGACATAGTACATTAAGGAAAACAATCACTCATTATATGGCTTTTGTTTCTATATCCTGGAGGTCCTTACATTTAGCATCATACTATATGGCCTTAAGTATTTAGTTTTTGTTCTATTGTGAATCTCTGCTAGGAGAGCCCAAAGTTTCCACTGATTATGACAAATGAGGGAAACCATTGAGCCTATGTTCCTTTGAGTCTGGCTTACTTCACTTAATATGATTTTTCCTAAGTCTTTCCATTTCCTAACAAATGGGGCAATGTCATCCTTTCTGACAGCAGCATAGAATTCCATTGTGTACAAATACCACATATTGTTGATCTACTCATCAACTGAGGGGCATCTGGGTTGGTTCCATATCTTTGCTATGGTAAATAGTGCTGCAATGAACATTGTTCTGTTAGTGGATTTAGTATGTCCTTGTTTCTGGACGATTGGGTAAATGCCTAGTAGTGGAATTGCTGGGTCATAAGAGAGGTCTATGGTTAGTCTTTAGGGGAACTGCCATACTGCTTTCCATAGTGGTTGAATGAGTTTGTACTCCCACCATCAATGTAGTAGTGATCCCTCCTTGCCACATCCCCTCCAGCATCTGTTGTTTTTAGATTTCTTGATCCTGACCATTCTAACTGGAGTGAGGTGGAATCTTAGAGTTGTTTTGATTTGCATTTCTTTTATGAAGAGAGATGTCGAGCATTTCTTCATGTGTCTGTAGGCCATTCTTATTTCTTCTTCAGAGAAGACTCTTAAGTCTCTGGCCCATCTTTTAATGGGATAGTTGTTACTTTGGAGATTAGTTTTGGAGTGATTCAATTTTTTTTAGCTGTTGATATATTTTATATATGAGGCCTTTGTCCATTGTATGGTTAGTGAAGACATTCTACTACTCTGTAGGCTTCTATTTAGTTTGCTAACTATGTCCTTTGCCATACAGAAGCTCTGCAGTTTAATGCAGTCCCACTTATCCAGCCTTTCTCTGATTTGTTATATTTCTTGGTCCTTATTAAGAAAGTTTCGACCTGTGCCAATGAGACCTAGAGTATAAAAGACCTTTTTGATGAAAACTTTAAATCCCTGAAAAAGGAAATTAAAGAAGAACTGAGGAAATTGAAAAACCTCCCATGTTTCTGGATTGGAAGAATCAACATCGTGAAAATGACAATCTTGCCAAGGGCTATCTACAAATTCAACGCAATACCCATCAATATCCCAATGTCATTTTTTAAAGAAAAAGAAGAGGCAATCCAAAATTTCATATGGAACAATAAAAGATCCCGTATAGCAAAAACATTTCTTAGCAGAAAGAACAACACAAAAGGAATTTCAATACCAAACTTTAGACTCTATTACAGAGCTTTAATGACCAAAACAGCTTGGTATTGGCCCAAGAACAGCTCTGAAGACCAATGGAATAGAATTGAGAACCCAGATATTAACCCAGAGACCTATGGTCACCTAATCTTTAATAAGGGAGCCAAAAAATAGAATGGAAGAAAGACAGCCTCTTCAACAAATGTTGCTGGCAGAACTGTTTAAGCACCTGCAGAAAACTAAAGTTGGATCCTTCTTGGTCACCCTGCACTTGTATTAACTACAAATGGATCAAAGACCTCGAAGTAAAAGCCGATATACTGAAAACTTTACAAGAAGCATCTATTATTTATAAATGGAAATTAGTAATGTGTGCTATACAAGATCGCTATATTTTATGTTATACATATTGCTTAATTTTATCAAGTACATAAATGTTTATTGAGGCTCCCATGGGCTTAGTGACTCTTGCTAGTCATATTTTCCTCAGAATCCACAAGTAAATCAAACTGAGGGATCCTACTTGGATGGATGTTAGGAATTTGTATAACTACAGGGAAAGCAAGTAAATCATCAGTTTACATCCTGCTACTTTTGACAAATATGTATGTTTTTAACCACTTAAAACCCTCATTTCTATAGAAATGAGGTGGAAAGGCAGGAGGCCAGTTGAATATTCTTGGCTTGTTCTGCGTCACAAGTTCACCAACAATTCATCATTATGGTTCTCCTTTCTCCACTGCTAAAATCTTATTAACACTTCCAAGTCCTAACCAAATGCTAGCCACTCCCATAGAGGCTGTCTCAGATAATTCTGGTTATCTGCTTATTACTGTCTTCATTGTCTTTCTAACTCTACTTCTGTTATTGCACTCCACCATACTCTTAGCTTTTCCCTATCGCCATCTCTTTTCTCTATCATCTCATGATCTCCTTGATGCAGGCACCACTTCTATTTCACTTCAATCTATCTAGAATCTGAGTGTAGCTCATAATGTATGAGAATGTCTCAGTGGGAATGAATAAACAGGACTAGATAAAGATGTTTTCTCCATAATAGAATATAACCCATGTTCACTGGAATAACATAAAAACCTTCAAAACAGGCTGGGCACAATGGAGTATATCATTAATCTGAGCACTGGGGAAACTGAGGAAGAAGGCTGTAGAATTGAGGCCAGCACAGATTATACAGCTGCACACTCTCTCAAAACAAACAAGAAAACAAAACAAAATCTATGACGTGAATTAGAAGCTAACAAGGTGAAAGACCATTTTGAAACCAAGTATTGACATGAGACAGATAATTACTGGATATGAATTTCTATATACTCTAGGTAATCATCTTTTCCTTCCTTCCTTCCTTCCTTCCTTCCTTCCTTCCTTCCTTCCTTCCTTCCTTCCTCCTCCTCTTCATCCTCCTCCTTCTTGTTCTCCTCCTCCTCCCCCTCCTCCCCATCCTCCCCCTCCTCCCCCTCCTCCCCCTCCTCTTCCTCCTCCTCCTCCTCCTTCTTCTTTTTCCACTTCTCATTGTCCTCTGCCTTTCTTCTTTCTTTTTCTTTTTCTTTTTTTTATTTAGGGGAGGAGAAGGTTTCTGCCATTATTCATGCTTGAACTGAAGGCCTCACATACTCACTAGGTGTTATTTTTTTCAAGGCTGTTGTTTTAGCATTTGAGTCATAACTCCACCTCTGGCATTTCAGTGGCTAATTGCAGATAAGAATATTCTGGATTTATTTTCTTAGACTGGCTTTGAACTGTGATCCTCAAATTTCAGCCTCTGGAGTAGCTAGGAAACATGAATGAGCGTCCAGTATCTGGCTCTAAGCCTTTTCACTTTAGCTTTGTATTGAATAAAATCTTTTTAAAAAAATCTCAATATTCTATGCTTTAAATCATTTTTATGATAAACTATAATTTACTAAAAGCCTACAATTTGGATAAAAATTCTTATCCTTTTACGTGTGCAGACTCTCTTCTCACCACAGGCAAACAAAATTTACTGAATAGTACTATAACATTGAGAAAATTTGTGCCTGTATCTAGCTTAGTCCCAAAACACCAGATCTCCATTACAGACCAAAGTTTTCCTTTGAAAGAAAAGTGTACTTTCTGTAGTCGTTATTTGTGAAGATATTTTTGAACTGTAAGATCAGCCTTCATAAATATATCTCTCTGTTCTTTTCTAGGCTGCATTTATTCTGTTTGTTCAAGCCAGGAGCTGGGATATAAAAGGATACTTTCTCAAGATATTGAATATTAGAAAGCCATGAAAAGTGCACAGAACATTCAGTCTGCCAAGAACAGAATCAAATACCTGAATGTGAAGTTTGATTTCTTGGTTCATAACATTTCATTATTTCTAGCCTATCCCCTCCACTGAGGGATGAGTCCTCAAAGATATCAAGGAAATTCTGAGAAAAGGCATTGAGATAATGGAAGAAGAATTGTCAATAGGTGTATATGCCTGTTGGTTTCCAAGCAATGCATTAACAGTGAAAGCTCCTCCTATGATCCCGTGGAATACTGTCCTCAGATGAGATGGGAAAACTAAGATCAGAGAAAAAAAGAAAACATAATGTAAATCTAGTAAATGGAAGGGATGGAGGTAAGTATGGAGATGGAGGTGAATTTTCCAGAAAAATATGTATAATTTACTGAATTTACAATAACTTCCTATGAAGACAATTTGTCACTGAAAAAAGGAACAAAAACAGCACTTTATTTGTTTCCTTTTATTTTCTTTCCTGTGTCAGTATTAAAGTTTGTCTTGGTGGCGGGCGGAGGGAGACTCTCATGTTCCTTTTCAACTTTTCTACTCAAGGCTGGCACTGGACCACTTGCATTGTTTTCTGCTGGGAAACTAGAGATGGGCACCTCAAAAATCTACCTGTTTGGGGCTGGCTGTCCACCAAGATCTTTAGGTCTCAAACCTGTGAATAGTTAGGATTGCAGGCATGAATCACTGGTGCCCAGCCTGAAACAGAGCTCTTGAAAAATCCAAAGAAGGGAAATGAAGCCATCAGTGGAAGCAATAAATGTTTAAAAATTATTCATACTTTAATCCAGAGGCATTTATATGTTGTCCAGCCACCCGAGAGGCTCACATGTCAAAGTCAATTCAGTAATTAAGATGTGATCTACCTTTCACTCCTGTTTTATCACAAGAGAGTAGAGATGTTTGTTAAGTGTTACATGACAGATGTGACAGAACAATAGGTAACATTCAATTGGGTGTCGTCTATTTGATTATCTAGGTCTAGAGAACAAAGAAAATAGGAAACACTACCATTCCTTATTTTGTGTCTTGGAAAGGAAATAAATATGATCCCATTTACAAAATTAGTGCTTTAATATGCAGCTAGTAGAATAATGACTAAAATTATATTCCTGCAACTTCTCGGTTTTTAATTTTGATTAAGGTAGACCAGAACTTTGGTAACTGCTGGTTTACACAACCTTTCCTGTCTCAGTATCTTAATCATTCTGTTATTTGCTCAAACTAAGATCTGAAGGACATTTTTGTTAATCATTCCCCTATACCTCATATCCTATAAAGGCCTGAAAAGTTCTGCTACTAAAATGGATCTTGGAGCTTACTGTCAAGCCAAGAAAAATTCATCATGTGGACAGTACAGCCTTTAGTGTGCCAGTTCCAGGCACTGCCAGAGATGTAACACCATGTTTGGGATGTGAAAAGTATCACTGATGTCAAAAAGGGACCAAATATTCCCCCAAACAGAGGTTAATTACCATTATTTGGCCATCTATAAAATGTTATATTTACTATTTAATGCAAATCAATTATATGACAGTTTTTTAATGAGGGATGATGGTACAGTTTGATAAGATGTGGTGTGAGTTTTGGTGAGCATTTACTTCATGTATCTCTCTCCACTTCTACCCTATGTATTTGGCTGTCATGTAGGCTGTTCCATCACACTTCTGGGGTTACTGTTATTTCACATCTCTGAGTTTGTTCACTTGAGCTTCCTTGAATTGGAAATGTTCTCCAAACTCTTCTCAAGGTCCGTCTTTCTAGAATAAAGAAGTGTTTTCATAACCCTGCTATTATAAGCTGTTTAATTAATGTATTCTAATTATCTCACATCACTACCTGTCAGTTATAGGAGAGTAGAAAGCAGGGCTGTGTCACTCGTGTATATGTGATATGAATGGATTTAGATGTCCGGAATATAGCTCTGGCTGGGCATAGATGAAGGAGGGAGGAATTAAATATAGACTCCACATTTAGTCATTTTGCCACATGTGTAGCTAATATTTCTGATACTCAAATTACTTTTTTTGTCAAGCTGGAGAATTATTAGCTGTTTCACACTTAAGCTCCTATTCTTTCTACAATTATTGCTGGAAAATATGTGTTGTTCAAGGCTCTGCCCTAGGCACTAAGAATTTGGCAAACAAAACAAGATAAAATTCTCTGCCTTCAAGGGACTCATGTTCTAGTTGCAGAAATAAACAATAATGAAGCAAACAAGAACAGTACATAATATATAAGAAAGTTTAATGAAAAAGAATCTTAAGTATCTCAAATTTTAAATATAAAACCTGGAAGGTGAAGGGAAAATTAGGGGATGGCAATCAAGTAAATCAATCACCACTGGTAAAAAACAACAAAGAATGTGTATTGTAACTTGACTCTACTTGTTTCTGAGCTAACCACCAGTCTTCACAACCCTGTTTCCATATTGGCAAACCCCAGTCAATTCAGAAACAACCATTTATAAATTGTCTATGGCAAAGCTTTCCTAATTTTTCACAACTCTGTCTCTCCCTTACCTACAATCAATGTAGATCAGAGTGCTTGCTGTCCATCAGATTTTATAAAACATACCCTTAGACCTGGCTTGACTCCCAGGCTAGTGTTAGAGAACTTCCCCAAGTACCTAATCCCCTCAAATTCTGGCCAGAATTTGCAGTGTTTCAACAAATTTTTAAATTACAGAGACATTCTCAAATTCTAGATGTTTGGTTTATCAATAACAATGGCCATGGGAAAAATAAAGCAGAAAATAAAGACAGAGATGGTGGGATTGTAAATTGTCCTTTTCAAATGGGAGGTTTATCACAAACAAGAAGATAATATCTAAATAGTGTAATGTACCATTGTATTTAGAGTTTCAGAGATTATATGAGAAAGAACAGGCATTTTAGAGCTTGGGAGATTAAATATTATTATAAAAAAAGAACAAGATTACTCCATAAATGGGAGTTATTCTTCCTGCTCAGTCCTTCAACTAGGAAAGTGCAAAACAAACAGAGCTGACAGGTTAAGACTAAGAAGATTAACCCAGGAGGTAAACTGAGGAAAGGAAGTGAAGCTCTCCTGCCACCGCACTTACTTCAGAATAATAAGTTGCACTCATAGGTGACTTCTGAGTGGCTACACACATCTTTTTCCTTTGCATTGGTAAAAAGCTGCTAACTCTTCAAGAATGGGTAGAGACAGAAAGGATTTTTATCCTTTGCCTGTCAGGCAAAATGGAAGTTCTGAAGTTTACCAGAGTTTTGAGTAGGCCTCAATCATTTTACTAATCCAAGACCACTGTTGCTAGAGGAAATGAATTACAAATATTACAGATACAAACTGTTACAAAATACAATACAGAATGTTTCTCGTCTCTATTTCTCTTCATATTGTCCTTTTATGCTAAAATAAATCCTTACTAAAACAACTCCCTTGTGAGCCCCCCTCTCTGTGTGATCTCATGAAATGCTCCAAGGACCCCTGAGTTTGTGTGGGAGGTAGTAGCTGAAGGGAGCCCTCAGCCATTTTCTTTACCCTAGGTGTCTCTTCACATAGGTAGTCCATTCAGAAATGATGCTTAGAGACAGTTGATAGGCTTTGAGGCTGAAAATACCCCCCAGACAATTCCCACTCAGAATATTATTCTCTGTTCTAGAAAAGAGATAGATGTTTCCTGAGAGGACATATAAAACAATTTAACTGGGTGGGTAGTGTCAGGGAATTCCTCTACTTTCTGAGACAAAGATGGGGTGATAGTGATTTGAGGTCAGTCTCAGAATGTTGATCTACAATATCTGCTGGAAAACTTCAAGCAAAGGAAATGACTCAGTAATTGTATAAATGTGGATGTTCTAAAGAACCCTAAGACAAAGTTCATGGGCCATTCAAAAAACTTCTGCAGTGTGTCAAAGATCCTAACTGGCAGAAAGACTGATTTCCTTTGGGACAGTCACAAAGACTACAGTCCTTTGCTTATTCTTTCTCCATATTAGCCAAATGTCTGTGTAGTTATTCGCATCCTTTAAGTTGGGAAATGTGACTTCTGATCCTCAGTAGGTAATCTAAAATCTGAACTAATCTTCAAATAGGAGTTTTATCTATCTGAAGGTATTTGATTTGTGTCTGTACACTAACTCTGAGATTAGATAAAGAGTAATTATGGAAAAGAGTCATTGATTCTCGAGTGTTTTTAGAGTTATTTTTCTCAGAAATGTGACAATGAGAAAACACAAATTAATTTTTTGCTATGTTCCTAATAAGAAATGACTGATTTGTTTTTTTAAAGGAACACGATAAATGCTCATATGAAACTGAACTACAACCAACGACAGCAGGGAGACAAATTCTGTTCAAGGCTATTGTACTGAATGTATGCAATGCCTTAGAATAAGAAGGCAGCCAGTCAATTCTTCACAGACATTCAAAGTTCAGAAAAAAATACTAGGTTGGATGATAAGAAACAACAGTCAATACTTGACATTTCTAATCTGAAACATAGCAATCATGTAGTTCAACCTAAAAAGCAAATGATGTAGTGTATGTATATGTGTGTGTGTGTGTGTGTGTGTGTGTGTGTGTGTGTGTGTATGTATGAGACAGAGATGGTGGGGGAGAAAGAGAGGGGCATTTAAGTTCAAGACATCATGCTATCAATAGTTTTTTTGCTCAAGGCTGGTACTCATCTGAGCCATGCCTCCATTTTCAGCTTTTGTTCATTATTTGGAAATAATAGTCTCTGATATGTCTCCTTGAGGTTGGCTTTGAACTTCAGTCCTTAGCTTTTAACCTCCTAAGTAGCTTAGATTAGGGGTGTGAGCTATTGGTACTCAGCAAAGGCTGAATATTTAAAGTGTGTTATTTCTTCTTATGATATATGTGTGTTTACATTTTAGAAAGCACTCAGTTTCCCATGCTGTACTTTCTTGGACAGAAATTTAATAGTTTTATTATCTTAGGTTGCGGGTAAAAGTAAAACATCAGGCCTAAAATGGTGATAAGGGATAAGAAATATGTATGACAATGAAAGACTGAGAGCCCAGACTAATGAAAAATCTACATGTGATCAAAATGAATGTAAAAAGGGAAAATAGGGGGAAAAAAGAAGAATCAAGTGAAGAAAAGAAGAGAATGATGAGAAATTAGGGAAGAATGCTAGATCTTAGCTCAGGAAAATTTCTCATTTGGCAAAAGTACTGAATAGTAGGTAGCAGAAATCTCCCAGTAAAAGGCACCTTCATTAACACTTTGTTAATGAAGGTTGTTCTTGTCATTATACTTGACCTTTGAAGATCAGCATGAGACAGCACAGTGGCTCATACTTCTTCTAATCTAGCATTTAAGAGGCTGAGAGGATAGTTCCTCACCAGCCTGGAATACAGACACACACAGACACAGACACAGACACAGACACACACACACACACACACACACACACACACACACACACACACACACATTTGCAGGCATGCATTCACACAAAAGGGATAAGCATATAGTTTTTGCTCATGTTGTGTTTGTTTTTATTTCACTGAGAGCTTAGTATTTATATCCACTATACTTTCCTGTCTAAGATAATTTCTCTGAGTCTTAGTTTACACTTTAAAATGGTGCTAGTTATGTGTCTGGATCCACCACACATGTATTGTGACAAAATATCAATAAACTCCTTGCACATGTAACTATAACAACAATACAAAGTGTTCAAATGAATTATTTATTTTGAAAGGAAAACACTCCAATGAGAGACTACTGGTGGAGAAAGGAAATTTATTTGGAAGTCGTTTTATTTATTATGTTGTTGTTTCTTTTGTTTTGTGTATTTGAGTTAGAGTTTCACTTCAAGATGCCCTGGAACTCAATTTATAAAGAAGGCTACCCATGAATTTGGAATCCTCCTGCCTCAGCTTCTAATGTTGGAATTGCAAGCACGATACACCTACAGTTATAAAGGAGCATAGCAGAGGGAATAGAAGACACATCATCAGGTTTACTGTTCTCTCTTCATTAACAGTTATTCATTTTACAATGGAAAGCATATGCTAAATATTCATGAATGTGAGGATTGACAAGCTCCCTGAAGGGAATTTTTGCAAATGATGAGAGTTTACTATACATTAAAATGTTATGAATATTTGAAATCCCTTGCCTCAAACAGGTCATACCCATGCATTACCTTTCCATAATGTACTCTTTAGACACATAGCATAATCATTGATGGAAGGGGAAAAATGAACTTAAGTTTTAGGTAAGAAAATGATGTACTTGACAGAGCAACATCTCCAGATGCTCCTGTATTATAGTTTTTAATATAATTATTGTTGCAATACACTACTGAGGAGTTTTTTTGGCATGCATGATTTGGTTTTTTTTCCATAGTAAAATATCTGAATACTCTGCAAATGAAATGAAATAGTCATTCTTATCATCAGATTTCCTTTGGGATTAAAGCAGGAAAAAAGGAAGAATTGCCTTTCATTAAATTTTCCTATTATGTCTTATGAAAATTAATTACCCCTTGAACAGTCTCAATGCAAAACACTCATACATTGTATGTTTCCCATTTTCCACATAGCATCTTTTCAAAAAATTAATTATAGCCAATAGTTCTAATTCAAAAGGGAATAATTAAAAGCAGTGTGGGGGAATGAGGAGATAATGATGTCATTTTAAAATTAATTGGAGCATTTAAAAATTAACAGGGCTTTTTAGAGTTTAATTTCTGTTAAGATTTCATAATTTATGTATGTGAGTATTCAATATTTACACAAATCAGGTTTTGAAAGTTATAATCTGAGAAACAATAATGTAATATGCCATTTCTCTTAGTACTTTTATTTTAAAAATCTTTCCATTTGTAGAAGACAAAACAAAATGGGAACATTTTTAGCTAAGGAATTTCTTCCAGTGAAAAGCAATATGATTAAAAGTCACAACCTGCTCAGGTTTATACATGCAAGGTTATCTTAGATAGGTTGGTGATTACACCCATTTGCTATTCTCTAATTAACACAATAGGACTATCATATCCTTCTAATAACTTTTATCCTTCTAATGATGTTTCAGCTCATCAAAACTCATGGGGGCTGTAACTCAGTGGTAGAGTACTTCCCTAATACAAGGCCCTTGACTTGATCTGCAACTTTGCAAAACATAAGCAAAAACAACCACTACAACAAAAATCAGCTACACGAGACAGACACATATGCTTGCACATAGAGCATACATGCTTTCTAAATATCAGATATAGGGACACAAAATTAAGCCATTAGTCTAATGCTCATCCCAAAACACTGTCAGAACACTTACTTCATCCCAATTAAAAATCCTGCAGGCAAGAATACATATGTATATGTGGTATTTCCCATATGCCTTAAGTGAGTTTGAAGGTAAAGCACAATTCATTAAATTTCTTACTATAGATAATATATCTCTAGCTTTTTCCAAATATGGGCCTGTGCCTACAAGTTGAAATGATATAGATTCGGTCCTGCTTTAACCAACCAGTCCACAAATACAATACCAGAAACTAAGTAACTAGAAGCCGATTGGGTAAGTATTTATTTAGATTTTTTTCCTCTGCTTTGGAGTGGTCACTTCTGACTACACTGATTTGTTTATATTTTCTGGGAATTTTGCTTTTCTAAAATGATACAAATTATCAGGAGGCAGTAAGGTTTAATTTGAAAATGACCAAGTTGCCTACAACTAAAGACAAAAACAATAACCAGACACAATAGTAGGTCTTGATAGTTTTATCCATGACCATAATTATCAAAAGAACTCAAGGCTCTGCTTTCACTGGTTCTTATTTCCTTTTCTGTTTTAGTTGGCTGAGTTCCTCTTCCAATACTTTTGTTACCATCTCTGGGATCAATCTTGTTCTCTATATTTTGTCTGACTTCTGTTTCTCTTTCATATGTTTATTTCATGAGGTGTATTCATCATTTTCTTCTAGATTATGCTTCAGTAAAATGAGAAAACAATTCTCAATGGTTAATAAAAATAAGGTCACACTTACACTATATTGGTTCATGGTGGTCTGCAAAAAAAAAAAAAAAAAATCAAGCTGGGAGTTTGGCCTAGTGGTAGAGTGCTTTGCCTAACATGCACAAAGACTGAGTGCAATTCCTCAGTACCACATACATAGAAAAACCCGGAAGTTGTGCTGTGGTTCAAACTCTATAGCCTTGAGAAAGCCCAAGGACAGTGTTTAAGCCCTGAGTTTAACGTTTAACCTCCAGAACCAGCACAAAATAATAATAATAATAATAATAATAATAATAATAATAATAATAATAATAAAGACCATTCCTGTTGCCGGGGGCGTTGGCTAACACCTGTAATCCTAGCTACTCAGGTGGCTGAGATCTGAGGATTAAGTTCAAAGCCAACCCGGGCACTAAAGTCCAGAGACTCCTATCTCCAAATAACCACCAGAAAACCGGAAGTGGCTCTGTGGTTTAAGGAGTAGGGCGGTAGCTTTAAGCTGAAGAGCTCAGGGACAACACTCAGGCCCAGAATTCAAGTCCCATAACCACCAAAAATGTAGAAAATCAAATTCTGTGTATTTTAAGAACAATGGGGTAAACAGTATCAAAATCCTTTGTTTAGTTTATAAAGCTGGCAAAATAAACCCTAACAAAATTTGTTTAAAATGGATAGGAAAAGACAAAAAATGGGTAGGAAAAGACAGCCACGGAAAGGGCTGGTATGCTGAAAGTACTATATATATGCATGTATGGATACCTCACAATGAAGGTCACTAGTACTCTTCATGTTCACTAGTAAAAACTTTGCAAAGTAACTACCCATATCTCAGTAGCTAAGTGGCTAAAGTGAATGTGTATGGGATAAGGAAGTGTTATTCTGCCACTGAAGGCAGACTTGGCATATATAATTACTTTCACCCATATGTGGTCTCCAGAACACCAATCCCAAGCTTAAAGTTCCTGAAAGTTGGTAAGGAATGAAATTATTGTAAATAAAGAATTAGAAGTTTAGGAATAACACTTCAAGTTGATGCAGGCTTGAATTCCATAGAAATATGTTTTGAATTGATCCATTTTTCTTCCATTCAGTCAGCTTTTTTCCCCTTACAGGAATCAGAGGGTTTAATTTATGAGACATCATTTCATCAAACCTGCATGTGAGACCCACGGGCTGTTATGTCAGTTCTCATCTATCTGTTATGATCATTTCTTTTCTTCCTTCCATGTTTTGTTTCACAGTGAAGCATACCTGAACCTACAGCTCTGTTTGAAGTGATTTTCTGCTTTGGAAGCAGCTCCCAAGAGTCACATGTCAAGGCCAGAAAATAAAATAAAATAAAATTAAGTTAAAATGGCCCCCTTGTGCATTATTGTTCATTTAATAAATGAACATTAGCACAATCATATAATGACTGGCTTTGACTTTATACTAAATATATATATATATATATGGATTTTAACTGTAAGTTTCAGATGTTATAAAGAGAATAGTGAAATTTGTGATAATTCAACTGACGAGGAATATGTTACTACTCTTAAAAGGCATATCTACATTTCTGTTGATAATGCTCCTAAAATAAATGGCTCACTGCAAGGTTCTCTACCTTCCACAATGTGTAAAAAGAAAAAATTCTTATGATTTTTGGAGTCCATAAGTTGAGGAATTATTAAAGTTTTTCCTCAAAAAAAGTTGACCTTATAAAAGTGACATGACAGCTTGTCTAAGTAGAGGAAGGCAGAGGGACATATGGAAAAATATTCATCTTTAGTACAGCATTCCTGTGTGCACTGTGCATGACATGAGAATTATACCTCAGTAAAAGTTTTGAAGCATATAATTTATGCATGCAACCTCAGAGTTGTTGCTTCCCACCAATATTATTTATATCCTTTCTGTCTTTGGAATTTACTAGAGACTTTGAAATCTTTGCTGTACTAGAACCATTGCCTTAAAAATCTGTGGCTGTGTATTAAATTGAATGTAATTTTAAAAGGGAGCTAAGACTTTTACAGTGCTAAAAATTGACTCATTATTTTTGAAGACCAGATAATGCACATTTGCTAAGTTCCAATTTCTTAGCTTCTATGTGGTTACACTTCACACTTGTTTTGTAATACTCTTTCCTGCTAACAGTCTAACTCTGGTCCTCTTTTTCTTTACTCAATCTCTGCATATCCAAACTCTCAGGTCAAATCACAGTTTGTCCAAGAAATCCTATCTTCTTTAGTCCAACTTCCTCTCCCTTTCTACAGAACCCTCTACATTCTTTTGCTCCAGTGTTGCTTAAAGAAAAAGTTTAGACAAAGTAAATTTAGCAGAGTTGGTTTGAGCAAAGAATGATTCATAAATTGGGAACACACAAATCCAAGAGTGATTTCAGACAACCAGAAACATGGGCAGATTAGCCTTTTTAGAGAGAGAAGACAAGTGACTTTTAGAAGAAAGCAGATTGTTTTGTGACACTTGGACATTTGTGATATATGGACATGTCTGATCATTTGATTGTCTATGACTGGCTGCAGCAGGGCTTGTGTGACTCAAGACAACATAGGTTTTGCTTCTATATTATATCATGGCAGGTCACACTTTGTGTTCATACTCATATTAGAGGTAGCTACACAGGGATTGAAAGTAGACAAGCACTTTAGGCAAAAGTTAATTTGTTGCAGTGGCCCTCAGCAGCATGTATGGTGATTTGCCATTCTACCAACTCATTGTTTCATTTCGTCTGACTTAACAGCCAGATACTAGCATGTTGCCACATTCATGGAACATATCTGGCTGAAGGTTCTGGAGCCTAGACAGGCTTACAAGGTCCGTTTTAATTCTTCATTTCCTAAGAAACATGAATATCCAAAAAGCTACAGATACCTAAGTAGAAATTCAGCTTTTTACATGTAGTTTTCTTATACTGAGTCATATGATATGACAGACTTTCAGGAGGTTCAAATAGCAGTAAGCCTGGGACAATGCACAACATCCGCAGGAAGTTCATTGTATTTATGTTTTATGTGTCAATGCTTAAGAACTCTGCTGTGGCAAAAACCACTTGTAACACTCAGGTGCCAAGATGTCACTGAGCAGAGAATAAAAGAAACACCCTCCAAGGCTCAGTGCAGGGTTTGACAGCAGCTGTAGCTCTCTCTCTCCCTTTATTTTTTTTCCAGTCCTGGGCTTTGAACTCAGGGCCTGTGCACTGTCCTTGGGCTTTCTCGAGGCCAAAACTTTACCACTTGAGTCACAGCACCATTTCTGGCTTTTTCAATGTATGTGGTACTGAGGAATCGAACCCTCTGGTCTTTGTGAATGCTAAGCTTGCACTCTACCACTAGGCCACACTCCTGGCCCCAGCAGTAGCCCTTATCTTTCTGGTTATATGTACTGAGAATGTTTCAACCACTGCTTGAATCTCTCAGCCACCACTCTGCAGGTGGATTAGATGGCTTAATTGGAAACAAGAGATGAGGGTGACATGATTCAAGACGTTAATACCTAGATGAGAATAACCAGCCTTTACCTTGCGGTCACTCTGCTTCAGACATTAATATTCTAAGGAATGAGGTGCATGCTAACCAAGATCAGTCAGTAAGATCAATAATAAATGGCCCATCAGCGTTCATATCATTCAACATATCCCTGAGGTACACAGAGTTCCAGATAAACTGATTTTGCAACAATATTTATTTTTGTGATGCGACCTGCTCTATTCTGATCAATAAAATTCTTTTTTGGGGGTGGGGTGTATCCTTGTTGGAGTAGAAAGATCCAATGTGCTAATGGCTATAAAAAGAGGAAAACTTACGAAAACCTCCCCCAGGAGACCCATTTTAACCATGAGTCAGAGACCAACTAGGTCCTTAAAGATAATTACTAAGAGTGCTCCTTTCCACAGTACTTATGTTATTAAATGGACTGATGGTGCTTTTGTTCTTGTCTGTCCCTTCAGCTGAATCATTACTTCCCAGATGTAAGATAGTAGCTTTATTGAATGATTCTTGCAGAAGCACTACTAAAGGGGGGAAAAATCCACAGAAACATGATTTATGCCCTGAAGGAGTTATATTAAGAGAGATTTGAAACAACAAACTTTTTACCAAAGGCTTACTTGGTCTATTACTTTTCTACTTCTATAACAAATTACATTTAGTGTTTTAAACAATATAAATTCTATTATGTGTTAGTTCTAGAGTTGGGAAATTTGAAATTGATCTGACTGAGCTAAAATCAATATGTTGACCAGCTTTCCTCCATCCTGCAGGCTCTAGGAGACAACCCATTTTTTTAATTCCCCTAAGCCTTCTAGAGATTCCTCATCTTTCTTGAGGAATGGCTGCTTTGTTTTCTAAACCAGTGACACTGGCAAATTTCTTCTCCTACTGCCATCTTTCTGGAGCCTTCTGCTTTTTAATGCCCTTCTGATTTTTTTTTTTAACCTCAGGCTTACTCATATAAGGCCATCCCTCTAGTCTGCAGTAAGCAAACGACTTTAAACTCATCTGCAGAACTCATTCCTCCTTTTCATGGAAAGTAACTCATTTACAGCAGCCATATTAAGGTTCAAATTAACTCTGGATAAGAATCAGGGGGAAGCCATGATTCTTCCTTCAATCTTGGGCTTAACCGGCAAGTTCGCTCAAGGGCCTGTCATGCTTCCTGGCTTCATTTGAACACATGCTATCGCTATTATATTAGTCTGAAAACACCTCCTTTGAGATAGGCTAGTTATGCTAATCCTCATTTATTGGATGAGATGTGTGCTTCAAGCAGCAGCCCATGGCACTTCATTTCTGAAGCCACTAGAAGAGTAAACTTTGGCAAATTATATCATCTTTAATTATTGTCATTGAGTGAATTAGCATTTTGACCAATGAAATATGTGACTATATATATTTATATAATAAGAAACAGTGTGTAGAACACATTCTTTACACATATAGGTAGAAATAGAGTCCAAATTAATATTGAGCTTCTGGTCCCAAGTCAATGTCATGTCTGTAACTAAAATCATGGGTATCACCATGATACTGAGTTATTGAAAAATATCCAAGGTGACAAATGAAAAGCTTGTTGAATAGTATATTATAAAGAAATGAACTGTTACCTATTAAAGATAAGGCAATGTAACAGATAAAGTGTAGGTACAATTTAAGATCCTATTTAAGGTTCCAGAAACTGTACTGGATCTTAGTTTGGCTCTGAAACAGTGTCTTACTCCCTCCAAAATTAAAGCCACAGTTTCTTTTGTTCTTTCTTTCTTTCTTTCTTTCTTTCTTTTTTACAAAAGAGGAATTTTTTTTTACAAAAAAAATAAACATCTGTGGTGGTATCATGAAGCAGTTAGGAAATCTAATTCTGAGTTATTCCCTACAAGCCAGGTATCTTCAACTAGGAAATTTATTACTAATCAAGGAAATATCTGCCAATAATAGGGGATGTTCTCTATGACACAGCTCTAGCTGGTGGATAGTAGATACCATGGAGGTTGGTAAACATTGTACAGTACTCTCCAGGATTCTGCACCAAAACAAAGAACGATCTGATCTTAAAATAAAAATCACTAGTGCCAAACAATTGAGATCATGGGTTAATGGACTGTTCTACAAAATGCTCAAAATTGCTACTTGTTCTTAACAGTCAATGTTCTAGAACCCTAATTAACAGACACCTCAAAATACCCAGAGTGCCTCTGCCTTCATAAAGTACCCAGTATTCATTGTGTTTGAAGATACATAAAGCAATATGAAGCACTGTTGCTTTGCAGATTAGTTGTACTTGTGGGAATTTAGAAAAATTCCACTGAATGAAGATTTTCCCCCTTGGACTTTAAATATGATAGGAACTTAACAGAATAGTACCAAGAATGCTTAGTGGAGGTGGGAGTACTAAGTAAAAACTCCAAGAATTAAGGCTATAGGATTTGCAAAGGCTTAGATACCTTCAGATTGTGTCATATTTAAGGTATTAGTATAGTAGTATGTATAAAGAAATTGGTAGGACGTAGGTATGACTCTGGTGCTAAAGAAAATAATGAAGTGATGTAGGCCAAACCCAAAGAAACCTGGTTTCCCTCATTTATATTAATTAGAAAGTGCCTATAAATCTGCAAGTAAACCCAGTGGATAGTAAAAGATGTAAAAAGTTATACTTGAATATGATAAAAAAGAACTCTAAACATTGACACATGTGACCAAAGGAGGATATTTTTATGAGAGGATCACAATAGCTCAAAATAAAATGTTTTTTTTTATCAAAATGAGCTCCAAAAAATGGAAACAAGAGGATTTTTTATTGTACTGTTTGTGGTTCTCCTCTCTCTCTCTCTCTCTCTCTCTCTCTCTCTCTCTCTCTCTCTCTCTCTCTCTCTCTCTCTCTCCTGTTTTTTAGTTCCCCTTTGTTGCTATTTTTTTTTCTGTACCCTTTGGCTGGTACATAAGTGTATCTGATCTGGGGAGGGGAAGGAGAAACACAGAAATGGTGGGACAAAGGTGAACCAATTCAGCAGTGACACTGTGTTGGAAATGAACTACACAGCTTGGGAAGGAGGGAAAAAAACCTGGGAGAAAATGTGGGAGAAGTGACATTGTTCAAAAAGAAATGCACTCAAGCTGGGTGGTGGTTCATGCCTGTAATCCTAGAAACTCAGGAGGCTGAGATCTGAGTATCTCAGTTCAAAGGAAGCCTGGACACTAAAGACCATGCGACTCTTATCTCTAACCACCAGAAAAGCTGAAGTGACGCTGTAGTCCAAGGGGTAGGGTGGTAGCCTTGAGCTGAAGAGCTCAGGGA
Organism: Megascapheus bottae; assembly: GCF_031878675.1. Taxonomy (NCBI): domain Eukaryota; kingdom Metazoa; phylum Chordata; class Mammalia; order Rodentia; family Geomyidae; genus Megascapheus; species Megascapheus bottae. Next base: position 55,706,019 of record NC_143511.1, read on the forward strand.
CAGTGCCCAGGCCCAGAGTTCAAGACTCACAACCCACACAAAAAAAGGAAAAGAAAAGAAAAGAAAAAGGAATGTACTTATTACATAACTAACCTTTCTGTACACCATCTTTACAATAAAATCATACACAGTTTTTTAAAGAGAGTCTGGAAACAACAGTTAGAAATTCATGGCACTAAATGAAAGGACCTCCAGGATATAGAAACAAAATCCACATAATGAGTGATTGTTGTCCTTAATGTACTACGTTATCTCTCATCTCTTTTGCTGTCCCTTGGTTATCTCATATTGTTACAGTATTTTACCTTATCTGAAAGATTGTATATATGTTTATTTGGTTATTTGAAATAGGATAGGGAAGGGGGGAAAACAAGATGAGGGGCAGGGGTGGAGTGGGAATGGGGACCAAGACATGAGAAAGGGTATCAATGAATGTGAAGTAATGCACCTTCTATCTGGTGAATGTAATGTAATCCTTCTATTAATTCCAATAAAATATATATAAAAAATCATGGTAAGACTTTAGATGTAAGCCTTGGACCACAATGGTATGAATGAAGACGCTGAAGAATATTAGGAGAACATCCCAAAGCAGGATATAGATTCTGATTATCCTTTCATGTTGTGAAGGATCACAGAAACACAGTCCTTAGCAGCTAGCAGGTAGACATCATCACCAAATAGGAGGAAGCATGAAAGATGGTAAAATATCAACATTATTTTGGGTATTTTTGGGGGGGAGTGCTTGGTTTTAATACTGAGGATATTTGTATATGAGCTGAAAGGTCTAAAATAGAAAAATCACTGACTGATAAGTGGAGATGAACAAAGATGTAATTTGATTATACTATAACTATAATACATACAACTACAGTATATGTATATCAGATGTATTATAATACATTAGCAGGTATAAAGTCAATGGTAGAATGTGAGCATCATGCTGGCTCTAAAGTAGATAATTGGCAGCGAAGATACATATATATAATATAGTCATGATATATAACATATACATATGTATGTTGTAGATGTAATATATGTTAGTATACATATAATATATAACTATAATAATTGTATGTATGTAACACATATAACATATAACTATAACATTACCTTTTCTATTGAATATAGGTATTGACTGTCTATATTATTTAAACATACAAACAAGAACAAACTTATCTATTTTACTGGAAGCCTAATTGAGATTTTTCAAAAATCTATTTGACAAGTTTTCTAAGTCAAACAAAAATAAATATCAGTATATTCAGTCTTAAATCTTCAACACGGCTGAGTACCAAAAAGAACTGCCGGCTGCCAACACTTGCAAACTCAACCTTATGTTCTTTGGAACAAATAGCTAACAGAGTTGCATACATGAGCCAGTAATAGAAAACTGCTTTTTAAACTTAAAAAAATCATTATTAAATTGCAAACAGAACTTTATATTCTTTCCAAATGAATGCAGAGCCAAAGTAGAGCATAGTATGTAATTCTCACTTCCAAGCTAGCTACCACTGAGTTTTGAGTGATATAAAAATATGAACCCATTCATTGCCCTGACTTATTGTATAGACTTCCATTTCTTTCAGTGGTTGATGAACAATAAATAGATCCTTGGTGGTTGCATTTGCTTATCATTAATTTTTCTAGGATGGTTTCAAAAATACATTCACTGTGCTGGTGCAGCCTCTTTGAAATCTTCCAAGGGTATGAAGCGGAAGCAGAAAATTTCAAAGTTCACTAGACCTGGAAAAAGCAGTCTCTGGTATCAAATTTAGGAAATAGGCAAAGTATTTCTTTTTTCAAGAAAAGCTACTCTTAATACAGAGTTTCAACCTGCTATAAGGAAAACAAGTAGGGGCAGAGTAATACATTTTAAAGCAGAAGCCATCTGCTATATATCTTTTCCTTTTATCATCAGTATATCTGAGTCTTAGTCTCTGCAACATGCACATAGCCCACACTTACCCTTAAGCTGTATGAATGTTTAATGATCAGGTAGGTTATATAAGATACATACATTAATCGCTATTCATTTTCGGCATTTAGCTATTCAAATCCTTGCTCTCACCACAGCGACTTAATGATTCATGGATATGCCAGAAGGAAAAAAAAAAGTAGCAAGATAGGTGTCCTAGACACAATCACTTTCTTTAACTTCTGTCCTTTCATGAGAGGAAAACATTCACTGAGATATTTTAATCTAGATGCCTGCAGCTGCATAGCCACTGTCTATCTCAGATGGGGTTTATTAAGTCTCCAGATTCCGGAGTGGCTAAGCAATCTAGTTTGCTCTTAGACTTTAGGGATCAGCCTTCTTTCTATCTCTGACTATTGTTACCTGGGGCAATGCTCTGGCTTTCTAGGTGGACTGGACAGAAGGCCCTTAGGCAGAAACAGAGTTGAAACATCTTCCTTTGGACTTTGATCAGGATGAAAACAAGATAACTGGAAGCAGAAATTCTGAAGATGGTTATTTGGAGATACATGAAGAGTGGTGAAGCTGTCAGTGCTCCAGCTATGTTTTGAAAATGAATGTGGGCCAAGTCATAGCAACTTCTATGAATAGGAGGAGTGATGGTCATAGCAGTAATCATAGAATTGTGTGAAAATGAACTCAAGGGAGCAGAATTGGCTTGTAAGAGACAAGTGACTTCCCTTCTGGGAAGAGTTTGTCTTTGCCTCCACTCCCATATTCTTACTGTTCATATATGTCTCCTGTTAGCTTTTCTACATCCTCTAAACAGCAGTAACTATATTTCATGTTGCATATGGCGATATAATAAAATGAAGGTGATTTCTTTCATGAAGCTTACAATCTTGGAGAGATGACTAATCTTAACCAATAATCAATTAAACAAATACATATTATGATGAAAAAATTTTAGCCTGTTAGGCTCACAATCAGACTTAGCTTGACTGCCTTGAAAGAGACGCTGTCATGACTGATCACTAAAGGAAGAGCAAGAATTTGGTAGGTAAATCAGTAGAGAAATACTTTGTTTTATCATTAGCACATGAGGAGGGATGTCATTGTGAAAATCCCACAGTGTACATAATGTATCTCAATAAATCTAACCTACCTTAGCAACATGCAAATAAACTACTTCCACCATCTTCATTCTTGTTCCACTCTGAGAAAAAAGGATTGTGAACATGCGGATTTCCTCAGACATTGTGTTGATAGGAGTATGCACAATGAACGAGGCACCTTGTAGTTCAAACCTGTAATCCCACGTACGCAGGAGGCTGCAATCCAGCGATTGTATTTCAAAGCCAACTCAGGCCACCCCCTAAAAATGTTCAAGAGACCACATCTCTAAAAATCAACCAAAAAAAAAAAAACCCCAAAGCATGCTAGAGGCATGGCCTACATGATAAAGTACCAGCAAGCAAGCAAGTAAGAAAACATGAGGAGGCCCTCATTAGCAGGAGCTCAAATCCCAGTACTGTTCAAAAGACATAATGAACTAGACATAAATGGCTGTGACTAAAGCCCATGGAAGGACTAAAGGTTAAGTCATGCTAAAGTTTAAGTTCTGGAAGTACATGAGTCACTCATTTTTGAGCTTATCAAACTGTTACTGAATCTTGTCACAGATATGAGACTCAAAGCCCATGGAATGAATGTGATTTCTAAAAGAAAGTACAGAAAAGGTCAATGAATCTAGACCCCACGCTGAGGAAGTTCCAGTATCTAAAAGGAAACAGGTAACAATAAAAGCAATCAGATCCATATATTATAGGCTCTTTTTGTTTGCTTATAACTAAGCCCTTTGAAATTACTTCACTTAACACACACATCAAACTTAGATGAAGCATATTATTTTTTTAGTTTAAAGATAAGCAAATTGTAGCAGGGAACAGGGAGATATCTGACCCACGGAAAGTCACACACAACTGCTCAGTGGTACATGTAAGCCATCCAGGCAGCTTGAGTCCAAACCCTATTATCTGGCCACTATTATCTGCCCATGACTTTAGGAAAACTGTCATTTGCATTTGCCCCCTGGATCTCCACTGTCTGGTCCATGCTACCAGCCACATGTGTCTCCGGAGCAAGTGAAAGGGAACTAATCCAAATTGAGATATGCAGTGAAGAAAAAGTGTATCACCAACTGAAGAATTATTTTCAAAACTGAAAGGAACATAAAATATCTCATTAATATTTTTCCCATTGATCACTACTGAAATAGCATTTGGGGAAATACTGGGGTGAATAAAATATATTGTCAAAATTAATTTCCTATACTTATGCTTTTTAATGCTTAAATCTAATTTAATTTAAAAGTAGAAACTTGAGGATGTTCTATGTGGCTCAGGTGATATTCTCATTGGAGAAAACTCTTCTGTATTATTCCCATTTGGTTTTAGACTCTCATTTCTAGATAAACAGCACCAGCCATGCGGATACATTCTGACACTGAGATTCCATTCAGATCTGAGCTTCAAGCACCTCTCCTAGGCTCTCAGGCTCTGCTCTCTGAGAAATTTCACACACACACACACACACACACACACACACACACACACACACACACACACACATATATAGTCATCTCTTCTATTCCTCTTGATGAGTTTGTAAGTTTTTGATCTAATGAAATTTTACTTCAGTGGTCCTTTGGCAGACACACATTTAAGAGTCACAGGGAAAGTTCTCAAATTGCACAATTTTATTATCCTTAGAGATTTTATAAGTTCTCCTTATCACTAGAGGACTATTGAACTAATTTCATTACCCTGTAGCTACCATATCCCCATTTGTTTACTATAATCATCTCCCTTTTTGGCTCACTATCATAACTGCTTTTTTACTTACAAAATCACTAGAGTTCCCTTTCTGTTTCCATGAAGAAGTATCTGGAATGCTACTTTTTTTGCCAGTCTTGGGCCTTAAACTCAGGGCCTGGGCACTGTCCTTGGACTTTATCAAGGCTAGAGCTCTACCAATTGAGCCACAGCACCATTTCTGGCTTTTTTCTATGTATGGGGTACCAAGGAATCAAACCTGGGTCTTCATGCATGCTAGGCAAGCACTCTACCACTAGGGTACACTCCTGGCCCCTTTAATGCTAATTTTATATGGGCAATAAAAGCCAATTTTTGGTCTATATGGGATACCTGACACTCACACACACATATGGCACATCTGAATACTTGTAGGAAGACCTGTGGAAAATCTGGGTATCTACTTGCAGAATACATTCTCCCAAAGTGGCATAATATTTCACAACATATCACTTCAGCTAGAATTAAGAAGACAGTTTCCTCTGAAGTAGGAATACATTAAAGAAAGAATATGATAATTCCAGGGGGAAAAAAGAGGTAAACATTTTTTTTCATTTTTCCAAAGGTAGCTTTTACGATTTTTCCTTTCTTCTTACTCTGAAATATCTTTTTGTAGGTTGCGAAGCTTCATGAGTGTGGCTTGGTTGGCCAGCTCATCATCACCCAGTGATTTCAACTTCGGGTAACTTCCTTAAAAGTTCAGCTCCAGAACAAAGTCAATAATACTTAACATAGGGTTAATTGAAAAGATACAAGCAAAGTCAATACATAGTAAAGTAAGATCTCCATAAATCTTAGTTCCCTTTGTAAAGATGAGTTTGTTTACATTCCCTTAATTCTCCCTTTTGCTTATGGCTTACCATATTATTTTCTGAAGTAGAATTGCAGAGATTTAATTTATTCCTCTAATTATTATTTGGGGAACAGGCTGTAAAAGTACAATCTCTCAAGGAGATGAAATTAGGACACTGATTACAGGGCTGCTCAGTTACCCTGCTTAAGTATACCCACATGAAAATACAAGGTTGATATGCTACTAAGTGCTAATTAGAATACAGCAAATATCTTCAGAATCTGAGTAACTCAGCTGAAGTACTATTCAAATTAAGTATTCAAATGAACTGGAACCTATCAAATCTCACAGATTGCCTGTCTTTTCCTCATTTTTGAGTATCTCACTCACATTTGACATGACATGCTAGGATGCTACTGAGACAAGTTTTTGCCCCTCCATTTTATTAGTTTTTGAGGTAAACTTGTTGCTTGACTTACATTGGAATTTTCCCATGAGGGTGACATGTATTAGGAGAGCTTTCCTTAAATCAAAGCTAGGATCAAGAAGAATATTCAATGCCTATATGTATCTGAAGACATAAAATATTTATCAAAAAGAACACCAGGAAATAGAAACAAAAGGGATCATCTTCCCTGCTCCTCCTCCTCCTCCTCCTCCTCTTCCTCATGGGACTTGAACACAGTCTGGGCACTGTCCCTGAGTTCATTTGCACAAGGCTTGAGCTCTATCACTTTGAGCCACAGCACAACTTCCAGTCTTCCAGTGGTTAGCTGAACATTAGAGTCTCACAAGTTGACTTCTAACTGCAGTTCCCACATCTCAGCCTCCTGAATAGCTAGGATTACAGGCATGAGCTACTTGCACCTAGAAAGAAGTTCTTTCGTTGTTCACTTTTCTGTCTTTAGGAAGGGAAGGTAGGGCACAGATGCAGAGGCACAAGAGGTAAATAAATGCAGCAGTGGTACTCACTAGACACTATGGTGAAAATGAACTAGACAACCTGTCTGTGAAGATGGAAAGGAAAACCTGGGAGAGAGTGATAGAAGGGTGAATGTTCAAATTAAATATACTCAAGACCTGACTTATGTTACTGTATCTCAATTCATATCACCTTCAAATAAAATAAAAAAATGTTACTGGACATAGTTTATCTCAGATCAAATATGTTCTTAGGAATGACAGTGTGATTTGGTAACTTTGGTAATTCTAGATGTTCAAGAGATTGAAACCCTGAGGATTGGGGTTCAAAGCAAGCCTTGACAGAGAAGTCTGGAATATTCTCTTTCTGAAAAACAAATTCAAAAACCAAGACTAGAATCATGGCTCAATTGCTAGGTTTTCTAAACAAACATGTAAATCATTATAAAGCTTCAAACTTCCTTTCATTCATTTAGCAAATATTTTGGTATTTGCAGTACACATTTACACAGTTACCAATGAGAACGATCTAAAAGTAAGGAAAAGCCAGAAGCAATTATGTGGCTTAAGAGATAGAGTACTAGCCTTGAGCAAATACTCAGGAATAGTGCCCAGGCTCTGAGTTCAAGCTCCAGGACTGGCAAAAAGAAAAAGTTTCATTGGAAATATATTCCAAATAAATATTCATAAATTAAGTCTACTCTCTGGAAATTGAATGAAATATAAATTTTTACAATTCACATGCCTAGACATATACATAGAAACACCACCTTATTTATTTAATTATTGTTATTTACTTATTTATTATTACTTTTTGCCTGTTGTGGGGTTTGAACTCAGGGCCTGGACACTCACCTTGGGCTGTCTTGCTCAAGGCTAGCATACTACGATTCAGGCCACAGAATCACTTCTGGTTTTCTGAGGGTTAATTGGAGTTAAGTGTTTCATGTGGACTTTTCCTGGCTTCAAACCATGATCTTCAGATTTCTGCATTCTGAACAGGTAGGACCATAGGTGTGAGCCACCAATGTCCAGCAAATTTGTTATTTTTAAGTTAAAATTATCTCTTATTAGATTAGGGATGCAACTTAGTGGTATAACAGTTGTGTAATGTGTACAAAATCCTGGTGGACATTTAACTCTGAAAAATTTTTTTAAAATACAATGTTCTCACTGGAATAACTAATTTGGTCAACTGTGGTCCCTAGACAATCTTGTCAATGTTTATTCTGAATGTTTCTATGCAGGTGGTTATTAGATGAGAATAACATTTAAAACATTGGAATTTTATTTAGATATTACCGCTGTCAAATGTAGATAGGTCTGATTTTTCCATTGGTGGTTTTCTTAGAACAAAGACTGAGCTTCCTGGTGCAGGAAAGAAATTCCCCCAGAAAACTGACCCCGGACTTGGACTGTACATCTCTGGGTCCCCAGCCTGTGAGACTAACCCATCAGAAATTGGACATACAATACTTCCATTTGCAGAGATTCGGGAGGAACCATTTCCTTAAAATAAATACATTCAAATATAACCATTTCCTTAAAATAAATATGTTCATATATACAAAACCTCAGTGGTTCTGCTTTTCTGGAGAACTGTGACTAATAAACTCATTTAAAAATATTTACAGTTCTCATATTTTAGATATGAGGCCTTTGTCCGTTGTTTGGTTGGTGAAGATCTTCTCCCACTCTGTAGGCTTCCTAATTAATTTACTAGCTTTGCCTTTGCCATACAAAAGCTCTGCAGTTTAATGCAGTCCCACTTATCCAGCCTTTCTCTTATTTGCTGTGATTCTTGGTCCTTATTAAGAAAGTTTCGACCTGTCCCAAGGAGGCCTAGTGTATCTCCTATTCCTTCTTGTAAAGTTTTCATTGTGTCAGCTTTTACCTCCAGGTCTTTGATCCATTTGGAGTTAATTCTAGTGCAGGGTGACAAAGAAGGATCCAACTTTAGTTTTCTGCAGGTGCTTAACCAGTTTTGCCAGCACAACTTGTTGAAGAGGCTGTCTTTCTTCCAGTCTATTTTTTTTTTTGGCTCCCTTGTCAAAGATTAGATTGAATCACTCCAAAACTAATCCCCAAAGTAACAATAATCCCATTAAAAAATGGGCCAAAGACTTAAAGAGAGTCTTCTCTGAAGAAGAAACAAAAATGGCTTATAGACACATGAAGAAATGCTCAACATCTCTGGTCATAAAAGAAATACAAATCAAAACAACTCTAAGATTCTACCTCACTCCAGTTAGAACTGCCAGGATCAGGAAAACGAATAACAACAGATGCTGGAGAGGATGTGGCCAGGAAGGATCCCTACTACACTGATGGTGGGAGTGCAAACTCATTCAACCACTATGGAAAGCAATATGGCAGTGCCTCAAAGGCTAAACATAGAGCTCCCCTATGACCCAGAAATTCCACTACTTGGCATTTACCCAACCATCCAGAAACTAGGGCATACTAAATCCACTAGCACAGCAATGTTCATTGAAGCATTAGTCTACATAGCAAAAATATAGAACCAACCTAGATGTCCCTCAGTTGATGAGTGGATCAACAAGTTGTGGTATTTGTACACAATGGAATTCTATACTGCTGTCAGAAAAAAACAACATCGACCCATTTGTTAGGAAATGGAAAGTCTCAGAAAAAATCGTATTAAGTGAAGTAAGACAGACTCAAAGGAAATAAGGCTCAATGGTTCCCCTCGTTTGTCATAATCAGTAGAAACCTTGGGCTCTACTAGCAGAGATCTGCAATAGAGCAAAACCTTGATACATAAGGCCATATAGTATGAAGCTAATTGAAAAGACCTCCAGGATATTGAAACAAAAGCCATACAATGAATGATTGTTGTCCTTAATGTACTATGTTATCTCTCATCTCTTTTGCTGTCCCTTGGTTATCTTATATTGTTACAGTATCTCACTTTGTTATCTGATATATTGGATTTATTTGTATTTGGTTATTTGAAATTGGATAGGGAAGGGGGGAAAACCAAGATGGGGAGGGGGTGGAGGGGAGGGTAATGGGGACCAAGGGTATCAATGTATGTGAATTAATGTACCTTCTATCTGGCAAATATCATGTAACCCTTTTATTAATTACAATAAAAATATTTATAGTTCTCTTATAGTTCTCACAAAAGTTAAGGGAGTTTGGTATTGCCTTTGTCCCTAGTAGGAGAGACAGGGAGTCTGTTTTGAACATATGTTCTACTACAAATCATATTTAAAATTAATGTTTACTTTGTAAAGTTGAAAATTTCTTTTAAGAAGGAAAAATGTAATGCTATGTTAAAAAGTAAGATTAGAATTATGATACAGGATATAAGTGTATGACCATGCAGTCTATTAAACATTGCCATTTTAAATCTATGGAAAATAATTCTATAATATATAAGAAACTGAAACACATAAAGTTCGAATAAGTGAATCTTCAAAATCTATCTTATTGTATTAATTCCCTGCCTTCCTAATCTACTAGCCAGGGAGTTCTTTATGCAAGCACAGAAATTATTGAGGCCATGAGGAACTTGCTTATGAAAGAAGAGTCTTAAGGAAAAAATAAAACAGATATATATATATATATATAAACACACACTGAAGACAATAAATGACAATTATAACTACTGTTAAAAGTTTCTAAGTATAACATATTTGGATAATATCTTTGAATAAGAATGGCAAGATAATTCCTGTGGAAATCCAGCAATATTGAACAAGGCATAATTAAGATAAAAATAAAGTCAATGATTTTGAATGTAATAAGAAACACAATAATAATATTTGTATTCAAATGATGATTCAGAAGTAATCTCAACGTTCTGTATACATTATCATCAAAAAGTTTCACGCATGTCACTAGAGAAATGAAAGGTTTTGTTATGAAATGGAAAGACATGGAAAAAAATCATATCAAGTAAAATAAGGCAGACCCAAAGAAACATAGGCTCAATGGTTTCCCTCATTTGCAATAATTATTACAAACCTTGGACTCTCCTAGCAGAGGATTACAATAGCTCAAAACCTAGATACACAAGGCCATATAGGATAAGGCTAAATGAAAGGACCTCCAGGATATGGAAACAAGAGCCATATAATGTGTGACTGTTGTTCTTCATGTACTATGTTATTTCTTATCTCTTTTGTTGTCCCTTGGTTATTCTTCTATTGTTACATTATCTTACCTTGTTATCTGGTGCATTGTATATGTGTTTATTTGTTTATTTGAAATATGATAGGGAATGGGGGAAAACAAGATGATTGGGAGGGTGTAGGGGGAGGGAAATGGGGACAAAAACATGACAAAGTATATCAATCTGTGTGAAGTAATGCACCTTCTATCTGGCAAATATGACTGTACCCTTCTATTAATTACAATAAAAAAAGAAAAGGAAAAAGAGAAATAAAAAGTCAGAATTTCTCAGTGACCAAACTCTTGTGGTTATCACATGGAACTCTGGCAAAACCTATGTTCTGTAACATGTGAATACAAAAAATATAGATATCTGAAGCTTGAATTAATTATTAAAATGGGCAATTTTTAATGGGCTTAATTCATGAGTTATGAAACACACTCAGCCATCCTAATGATAGACATGCTCTAAAGTTTGTGTTAGTGCACAATGGGCAATTCTAAGTTACCATGTCAGCAAATAATTATACCTTGTGGCCTCAGGAAGGTTAATGAACCTTTTCTAGCATGAAATGAGGCTACAGAAACTGGTCCCACAGAGAATATCCAAAAATGGGTCCGAAATTAGCTAATTTTAATAAATGTCATTATGGACGAATTTTCCCTTAAGGCTATATGTTTCGTTTGTCTCTAGCAGTCTATTTTTACAGTTAAAATAAAACAAGATGTTGGTTGTTTACAAACTCATTGGTGTTACAACCCCTTGGTTATTTACCAGTCAAATCATTTAATTATACAGTCTTTGATCATGTACTTTATGTAATAGTTTTATTGATTACACTAGTCCTATAGGATAGGATAGGATAGGATAATATAGTGTAGCGGAGATCAATAAAAAATCCCAGTGAAAGTAGAGTCACTAATTTTCAAAGTGCTCATGATTTGGAATGAGAGTATTGGTTTAAGGCAGATGTTTTAATTTGTTATATTGCTTCACCAGGAAGTATCACAGATTGATTTTTTGCAAGGAAAAAATAAAAAAAACAAGAGACAGAGATAATATCTTTGCAAAGCAAGCAGATTTTAAGTAACCAGGTGTTTTGACACCATTTTAACACAATTTCTTAACTAAAAGCCTCCAAATGAGGGAATTTAGAATGTATTTACCTAGGATCTCTTGAATATTTAGTCTACCGTGTTTTTTTTCTCAATGGCTTAATAAAAGGAACCTAGCTTGCCGGAGTAGACCAATTGCAAAAGCACCTGTGAAGCACTATAAATTACTTTGTAAACCACCACCACATTATCTTAGAAATGGTGATTCACAAAGAAATCCACAGCACTTCACAGTTTGTGTAAAGCTCGGGATTTATGAACCAATAAAACAGTAGCTCATATCACCAAAGATCAAAGGAGTATTTAAGCTCTTCCTAATTCCCTTTTTTTATTGTAATTAGTAAAAGGGTTACATGATATTTGCCAGATAGAAGGTGCATTAATTCACATACATTGATACCCTTTCACATGTCTTGGTACCCGTTTCCCTCCCCCCCCACCCGTCTTGGTTTTCCCCCCTTCCCTATCAAATTTCAAATATCCAAATAGAAATAAATTCAATATATCAGATAACAAAGTGAGATACTATACCAATATGAGATAATCAAGGGACAGCAAAGGAGATGAGAGACAACATAGTACATTAAGGACAACAATCATTCATTATATGGCTTTTGTTTCACTATCCTGGAGGTCCTTTCAATTAGCTTCACATTATATGTCCTTATGTATCAAGATTTTGCTCTATTGCAAATCTCTGCTAGTAGAGCCCAAGGTTTCTACTGATTATGACGAATGAGGGAAACCATTGAGCCTAAGTTCCTTTGAGTCTGGCTTACTTCACTTAATATGATTTTATATGACATTAAAATAGAATCATACCAAATGAGCTACATAGTACAATATTTACCATCAGTTGAAGGATATTACTGATTTGGTGCCATTCTTTTTTGACTACATACATATACATATATATATATGTACAAGAAACATTGAATATTTATTTTAAATAAACAAAATATTTAAAAAGAGGTCGGAAGATGGCGCCGAGACAATAGGGACACTGCCTAGCTCTCTCCCACAAAAAGAGAGAAGCAGGGAATCCCACGAGCCAACTACCTTAAGAAATCCACAACAACAAACTCAAGAAGTAACAGAGAAAGACTCAAATTGGAAAAGAAATCCAGATAAAGCTCACATCCAACTTTCTCAAAGAATTCCAAATGCGAGGACCCCTCCCCCACTCCTAGCTGCGGTGGCAGAGGGCGTCGGGCAGGGAGGGCAGCCTGGATCCACAGAAACCAGCATAGGACCAGGCCAGCAAGCGGCAGAAGCAGAAGCAGGAACCAGCACAGACCAGACCAGCAAGCAGCGGAACCCAGACAAGGACCACAGGCGGCGGCTGAGATGTGAGGGGAGTGAATGATTTTCCAACACTGCGGAGCACCCACAGCCAAACGCAGAGGAGTGAGTAGCCCAGTGGGTAGCCCAGCGGGTCACCAAACCCATCGGGAAAGCAGAGCTGGTGCCAAGCAATAGAACTTAACTCAGACCCCTCCACCCCACCCAAGAAAGACTGGCAAGTGCAGCGGGGCAAGGAATTTAGAATCCTGTCCCTTCCCTCAATAGCCTCCTCCCCCAGGTCAAAAAGGAAATGCAAATAAAAACAACCCTAAGATACCACCTTACCTCAACAAGAATGGTCAAGATTTTGAACTCAGACAATGACAGATGCTGGTGGGGTTGTGGAGAAAAAGGAACCCTACTACACTGCTGGTGGGAATGTAAACTAGTTCAGCCACTCTGGAAAGCATTGTGGAAGTTTCTTAAAGAACTGAAAACAGACCTTCCCTACTATTCCTCCATACTACTTCTGGGCATCTATCCTGAACATCATGACCCAAGATATTATAAGGACACCTACTCAACTATGTTCATCTCTGCACTATTCACAATAGTCAGGCGATGGAAACAATCCAGATGCCCTATTGTGGATGAATGGATACAGAAAATGTGAATTCTACATAGCCAACAGACAAGATAATGGCATTCTCAGGGAAATGGATGAATCCAGAGATAATCATGTTGAGTGAGACAAGTCTAGACCTAAGGAACAAAAGGTGCATGGTATCCTTAATTTGTGGCTATTAAATCCAAAGAGTACAAGAGCAAGGACTCAATATTTGTATACCCAATGCTAAGGACATGGTAATGGAAATATAAACATAACTATATAGACATAAAAACCTATGACACTATAGACATAATGTTTTATTTCATAAATTAATACGTTTATATGACATACAAACCCTTTGACTAAGTCCCAGTGATTGTATATAGAGATTGCCTTCTTGAACACTTGTTTGTTAAACTTGTCATTTGAAATATGATGTAAAAATCAATGTTAATAAATTCTTTAATAAAAAAACTCACTGGGAGAAATTCCCATGGGACCTTAGTGTGGAGAAAAGTTGCAATTCTCCTGAGCCATTAGTCTATTTTTTATGGCATGTATATCACAAATCCTATTTTCCGTTTATGTGTGCATGCCAGAGAATCTACAGCTAAATTTTTGATAATCCACTGTTTTAATTCCATTTCAATCCATTCAATTAAAAAGAATAAAGTTATATATTTTCCTATGCAAAAAACCAAAAATGTATGCTTTCCGTACATTGTATCAGGAGATTTCACTTATAATAATTGCTAATGCAACAAACAGCTTGTGTGGAATTAGGCTAGATGATACAAATCTGGTTTTGCTCATAGAAACAAAAGTTATTAATATACTTTGTATGGTAAGTCATACAACTACAAGGCTCATTTTTATATCACATTGCATACAGGTTGGAATACACTGGCTCTAAAAATGTCCTCAGTTATTATAGTTCACATGTTATAATCATACCATCTTATATAAACATTCTAAGATAAATTTAACTGTTTTCCTCTAATATATGCAATCAAGCAAGCATAGTTTTTCATATAATTTACTAAAGGAGCAGAAGGCTTATATATCCTGATTCTATGTGGTACATATTTGGGTGAATTCTGAAAGGAAACCACATCAATTAAAAAATGAAAGAATATGGAAAAGAGTTATTATTTTTAGTGAAATCACTAGAACCCAGTACCATCTTACTATGCCCCACAAGTCTGCATTTTTGGAGGAAGAAATAACCTAGAAATTTCCCATATCCTTAATGTAAAGAAAATAATCTACAAATCTAACTGAACAGAGAAGTGTATCTCCAATGTACTCTGTTCATCCTCTCCCCCAAACAACACCATAGAAAGAATTACAACTCTTCTCAATGTACAGCAGAAAGTCAGTATTATTTAAAGATCATTTTTGGGTGTGTGTGTAGGGGGCTTAACTCTGGGTTTAGGCACTTTCCCTGAGCTCTTCAGCTCAAGCCTACCACCCTACCCATTGAACCACAGCTCCACTTTCCCTTTTCTAGGGATTAATTGGAGATAAGAGTCCTATGGTCTTTAGTGCCTGGGCTGGCTTTGAACTGTGGTCCCCAGATCTCAGCCTCCTGAGTAGTTAGGATTACAGACATGAGACACCAGTTAAAGATCATTTTTTCACAGAAATTCATGAGCATACAGTCCCAAGAAGCTTAGCACTTGTCAATTTAGTGTAAGTGGCTAGAAATCTACACTTAACATACATAACAACACATAACAACAATCAAGGCAAATTTTGTGAATTTGATTAAATAGTGGAAAATAGTTAAGTGGGGAAAAAACTGGGTAAATATATTTATTTGTGGATATAGTATTTTGTCTATTGTTTTATGTCTATCATTGTGACCAGATTTTTTGGGTATAAAAAATAAATCTTAATACCGAACCAGGCTTCAGAAAACAGATAAGAAAAAAGAAAAGTATGAAAAAGACTTAGTGTGTTTGTTATGAATTTCCCACAGAGCTAATGGAAGCTACATGATGAGCTACTTCCTCAAGTAGAAAGAGAGTTCAAGATGGTTTCCCTGAAGATGTACCATGAGAACTAAAAAGAAAGGCAAGCAATGACAAGAGTTGGATAAGAGAACTCTGAGCAGATAAACAC
Organism: Megascapheus bottae; assembly: GCF_031878675.1. NCBI lineage: Eukaryota > Metazoa > Chordata > Mammalia > Rodentia > Geomyidae > Megascapheus > Megascapheus bottae. The sequence continues at coordinate 55,721,798 of NC_143511.1, forward strand.
ATATATTCCAGGGCTTATTTAACAAAGGAATGTCATTTTAATCTCCTTGATCTATTTATTGCTGAAGCTGGAAGATCAACACAATATTTAGACAATAAAGGGAACCTCGTGACCATCATATCACTAGCAACAGGATTAGAGCGCTGGAAGCAAGAAGGCTGTGGAATTATAAAGTGGCCTACATGGAAGATATGAAAGGTGAAAGAACTGTTTGAAAATTCTCCAACTTTCACTGAAGAGTGTCACATTGATTCTCCAAATGGCCTGGGATGAACTTCCTGAGGAATGAAGCATACCAGGTGGGTCGATAAGACGCAGTAATAAGGTTTGTAAACACATCACTTCCTGTGGGGGAAAAGAAAGTCATCTTGCAGGATATTGTGTGGCAGACTGTAATTCTAGGTCTTGAAAGGCTAATGGAGGTGGACTGAGTTACATGTACATCCGAGCTAACGTTCCAATCCAAACACCAAAATAACAGGTTAATTTTTATATTACTTTTTTTCGAGACTCATCCGTGTCTGTAGCATCCTTAGCATCTTACATTTTTTCAACCCATCAGGCCAGAAAACAAAAATAAAAGGCAACCAAGAAGAGGGAGGGCTAATATCACTGTGCATATTATAATATAAATGGTATTTAGAATAGTTGCTTGCAGATGACATGAAGTAAAACAGCTATAAGACTGACAGAGGCAGTTAATATGACAGTCCCTTCTAGTAAAGCTTGAGTGGGAAGCATTGCTCCTGAGAAAATCTGCATCTTCTCCTGGTGATGAAAGTAAAGAAGAATGGAAATAATATAGCAAATAACACACAAAATAAAAATAGAACAGGAAATGAAAAATGCATACAGAGTCAATACAATCCTCTACTATGTGTGGATTTCCTATTTTTCTGTTAAATTACATTTTTGTCCTTAAATACTGAAAATAATAATAATAATAATAATAATAATAATAATAATAATGATAAAATTAGGAGATTAGGTCCAATTTACTACTAAGTAGGAAATAAGGGGAAAAAATCACAGGAAAATGAGAAGAATGATACTGAAACTTCGGAAATGACAATGAAAAAATACATACTTTTGGGATATCATGAGACATTAGATATAATTTATTGGCTCATATAATCAATTAAATTAATTGCTCAGAATAGTTGAAATAAATGCATGAAATATTCTATGTTTTTTTCATTCTTTTTAAAAAATATTTGTATTGTAATTAATAAAAGGGTTACATGATATTTGCCAGATAGAAGGTGCATTAATTCACATATATTGATACCCTTTCACATGTCTTGGTCCCCAGTACCCTCAAGGCCCTACTACAGTATCAATGTATGTCTAAAATAAACTAGATACTCAAAATTACTGAGTTACCAAAATTTTCATTATATTTGAAAAAAGACAACTTAGGAAATTTTCATTTATTAAGCTCCTTTAAAAATGTTTATATGATTTCAGTTATTTTGGCCAAAAAAGAATAATGAGTATCCATCTTCAAGATATAGAAACCAACATTTAGAACATGGAGAAATTGTTCAAGGTCAGAAAGGTTTATATGTAGTCCCTGAACGATAACATCCCAGCATTGAAATCCCCTAAGGAAATCTGTCAATGTAGAAAATATGAAATTTCCTTATAGTCTTATAAGGAATAAGATAAGAGAAATATGCAATGTAATGACTTCTGTGACCAAAAATAATATTGAAGTAAGTTAACATATAATGTCCAAACAAATAAAAGCTTTATAAAGTAGCTATATAGTTTACTTAGAAAAACACATATAGGCTTTTTATTTTCCTGTGTCTGCTGGTACTGGGGCTTGAAATCAGGGACTTATGTCTCACATGGCTTTTTTTGCCAGTCAGCTCAGGGTCTGGCATTGTCCTTGCACTTTATCAAGGCCAGAGCTCTACCACTTGAGCCACAGCACCACTTCTGGCTTTTTTCCATGTACCTGGTACCGAAGAGTCAAATATTTCTTTGTTTTCCCAGTTGGAAATGCAAGACTACCTTAATGAATGATAAACAAGTTTTACCTATGTTCTATATATATCAAACCTGACTTTTTTAATCCTCTCAATAAGTATCTCATTTTTCTAGACTTCTTTTACATCAATACAGCCAAGTTGTTGTCATATTGTTTTGAAAACAAATTATCTCTATCTGAAATGTGTTCTTCCTAATTCTAGAAAAAATTTATTTATTCTCCAAGTTATATCCACCAGGAAGTTTCTTTTCTTTTTCTTTTTTTAATTGTTCCCCAGGGATGATGGCTTCTTTCCCAGGAGTCTCAGACAAGCTTCCTGCCATTAGTACAGGCTGCGTATCTTGTTCCTACATCTCTCCAAATCCTTTGACTTTGTAGATCTAAAGAGCCCAGCCTCAGTCATTAGAGGCAGATGCACAAATGATCAGCAGAAAATACTTCAAATTTATATAGTCAACAGGAAGTCAGTGGTTACTAGGAGTAGAATCACCCCAAAAAGCAAGTAGAAAAGCAAATATGATAGGAAGCAAAAATGTTATTTGAATTTGTAAATCACAAAAGAAATCTGAAAAAAATGCCTAATTGTATTTGCTGTACTTGTATTTTAAAAATTAAGTGAGTAAAACAGTAACAAGATACTTTATCCATAAGATCAGCAATAATTAAAACACATATAGGGCTGGGAGTATACCTCATGGTAGAGTGACTCGCCTAGCATGCACAAAGTCTGGGTTTGATTCCTTGCTATCACATACAAAGAAAAAGCCAGAAGTGGTGCTGTGGCTAAAGTGGCAGAGTGCTAGCCTTGATCAAAAAGTGTCTAAGAATACTGCCCAGGCCCTAAGTTCAAGCCCCAGGACTGGCAAACAAATAAGCAAACCAAACAAACACATATCAACACAGGGTGTCAGAAAGAACTTTGTGCACTGCTAATAGTAGAAGATTTTTAGACTTTTTTTTATTACATTGTTGGAAATAAAAAAAGTTAAAACAGAAAATTTTATCCAAATATCCCTCTATACATTGACAAATACGATTTTTTCACTAAAATTACATTAACAAAACAACACATGTCAATAAGTTAAAAATGATAAGAAGATGACTACATGAATTATAATTGGATACCATTTTGCACATATGAAAATAAGATTCCTATTGTTAATGATATTTAAATAGCATGCAAATAATTTAATGCAGTCAATTATATGAGAATAAGCCCCTAATGATCTGTTGATTTAAAATGAAAGAACATTGTGTACAGTATAAACTCATTTAGCACATATATGGTGGCTCATATCTATACTCCTAGAAACTATTCAAGGCTAGTATTTGAAGATAGTAGTTTCATGGGCAAGAATGTCCATGAAAGACTTATTTCCAATTAACCAACAAGAGATCCAGAAGTACAGATGCAGAGCAAGTAGCAGAATTCAAGTCTTGAGTGAAAAAGCTAAAGGACAATTCTCAGACTTTAACTTCAAGCCCCAATATCAGCACACACACACACAGACACACACACACACACACACACACACACACACACACACTACATATACATATATATGAATATATATGCAGATGGAAGACACTATAGAAGATTTATAGCAATTTTTTTCATGTATTTATAATGAGGATACTGAGGATGTAGGGATGGGAGGGACACAGGAGGGAAGTAATGAGGTGACACTTAAAAGGAAACTTCATTGTTTTTGCTTCACATACATTGTCCTGTAACCTGAGACAAAAGTTCGTATGTTTAACATTTAGAAGAACAAAAGTAAAAGAAAACAAAGTTCTTCTGTATAACATGAAAATATTAGGGTAACCAGCAATGTCAATGCTAGACTAAACTGCAATCAATATAGCTATTTAAATATTCAAGCATCACAGAATTTTTATCTTTGGAGAATTTAAGATGACAAAGAGCAATTTTCTGGAAATATTTCCCATACAACAAAATATGTACAACAACCTGGGAGGCAGTGAAATCCCAAGTCTGATACATAGCATTTCTCCAAGTCTTATGTTGTTGCATATTAATTGTTTATCACAGTATTTATCTCCTAAGAACATAGTAATATAGGGTTTATGGTAGGTACTTAATAATTTCTTGTTTCCTTTGTCTTCCTCTACTAGAAGAACCCCAGTCCTCTATGAAAATGTGTACCAAGATGCCTTTAACTTCAGGGGAGTGTCACGCTGCAGTCAATGATTTGATGACTTTCTCTTAATTTATCCAGCAATATTGCCTTTAACCTTTCACTTCAAAATCATCCTAATTTTATGATTTAACTAATAAAATAATAGAACCATAGGACAGGAAAAGAAATTCTTTAAAAGTCATTGAAACTCAGGTTTCACGCCTGCAAGGAAAAATGATGGTATCATAAAATGTTTAATGTGATTTAATCATTCTCCCTAAAAGAAACTCCTTGCATTCTCCTGCATGGCTGACCTATCAAATGCTTAATAAGTCTTTTCTTTAATTTATATCTCATAAGTCATGTGCAGTTGGAGGAAAGACAATTTCCTTTTCTTTGGAATTAAACTACTGCCTTCATCCTCAATTATTATATAACTGATAGTAAAAGGAATGACATTTAACAGGAAAGATAAGATTTACAAGCAGAAAACAATGAAACTAGAATGGAGTAATGTTAAAAGATGCTATCTTTTGAGAAACAATGGAAGTAGGTCTTGAAATTCTGGATGGGAAAGAAAATTCTTGAGAGTATTCACCTTGTAATTTCTTTTTCTTTCTTTTATTAATTAATTAATTTTTCCAGTTCTGAGGCTTGCACTCAGGGTCTGGTCACTGTCCTTGGGTTTTCTTAAGGTTAGTTTTCTACCACTTCAGCCATAGCACCACTTCTGGCCTTTTTGGGTATGTGGTACCTAGGACTTGAACCCAGGGCTTCCTGCATCTAGGCAAGTACTCTATCATTAAATCAACCTCTCAGCCTCACTGTGTTGTAATTTCTAAGCAGCTGTTTATACCACAAACTTTCCAACACAGTTGGATGCAGAGTTCTAAGAGGCTTGGTAGAAAAATTGCTCTTCAACCTAGATACATAACGCATACAGTATGACATTAAATGAAAGGACCTCTAGGATATAGAAACAAAAGCCATATAATGAGTGATTGCTGTCCTTAATGTACTATGTTATCTCTCTTCTCTTTTACTGCCCCTTAGTTATCTCATATTGTTACAGTATCTCATGTTGTTACCTGATATATTGGATATATTTGTATTTGGTTATTTGAAATTGGATAGGGAAGGGGAGATAACAAGATGAGGGGTGGGGGTGGGAGGGGAGGGAAATGGGGACCAAGACATGAGAAAGGGTATCAATGTATGTGTAGTAATGCACTTTCTATCTGGCAAATATCATGTAACCCTTCTATTAATAACAATAAAAATATATGAAAAAAATTGCTCTTCAGTAAGCAAACTCCTCATGGCCTCTCTAAATGGGAGTATAACCAAACTGGTTTTCTTTTAGTCATTTCTTTTCTTAGTACTATTTGTAACTTTTTGTTCTTTTAGAAGTGCCATTGTGCAACTATGTAACTTGAAGAAAATACCACAATCCTAGAGATGTGGAGTGATGGACATTTGTTTTTCTATTTGATAACACTGTTCACCAATATTTCCCAAAATTTAGAAACAAGATAAGACTTCACTGGAAAATAAATTGCTGAGGAAATGAATAAACAATTTTTGTTTTACACTTTTATTAGGATTTATTTGTTGTACAAGGGCATTTCATTTTGTATTTCTATACATGCATACAACATATCATGAACAAATTCACCTTCTCCCTTAACCCTCTCCCCTCCCCCATTAAAACAATTTCAAAAAATCTCATTGTTTTATCTTCAATTGTGTATGTAACACACTAAACCCATATTCACTTTCCCTCGCCCTCTCCATTTAACCTCCTCGTCACTGATATCCCTGCCCTCAAGAAAGTCTGTTTTATAGTCCCTTAATTCATTTTTAGTGAATAATAATTGGGATAAAGGGACTTCACTGTAACATTTCACATAGTGAGTTTCCTTATGCCATCTTCGTACCTAGACACTAGTTTAATTGAAAAATCAGGTGATACACTTTTGCTAATTAAAAGTCAATTAATGACTGTTTATGGATTAAGATTTCTTTAGAACTAGAAAATGAAAGGAATTGGTTCCATATAATCCATATTTGACATTTTGTAAAATTCAGTTACCAGATTTGAAAAGCTTTTATTTTCTGTTTGTACCTCAATAACCAATAAACATTTTCTACTGGTAAGCAAGTTATTTCTGCTAGTAACCAAGTTTCATTTCAGATATAAATATCTAGAAAGCTTCAAAAAATATCTCTCCTTGAAAAATGTGGGAGGAATCATAATGTTTGACAGGAAATATACTCATTGTTCATTATCTTTTTTTTTGTCGGTTGTGGGTCTTGAACTCTGAGCCTGGGAATTGTCCCTGAGCTCTTCAGTTCAAGGCTACCACCCTACTCCTTGAGCCAGAGCACCACCTCTGATTTTCTGGTGGTTAATTGGAGATAAGGCTCACAGACTTTGAACTATGATCTTCAGATCTCAGCTTCAAGATTAGCTAGGAATACAGGCATGAACCACCGCCCCTGATTTTACTCATTATCTTATTGTGTAATTGTAACCTCTCTGTACATCACTTCGACAATAAAATAAAATAAAAACATACCTCTCCTGTGCAAGGCTAAGATCTAGAACTCCAAAATTCAGAGACAGAAACTGAAAATTTTAAGAGAACTATAAATAAGGACTAGTTTGATTTGAATGCATTAACAAATCAACTGGATTGTGAAAGCTATTGGTTGTGATATAACTTCGAAAGTAGAAAGCTCTACTCAAGGCTTGGTTATGAGATGTTACTTTAATATATCCATATATACGCATATGTGTTCTATGTGAGATATTTTTCAAGTCAGCATCACATGTTCTTAAAGACAGGTCTGAAAGTGAGAGCTAAAATGTAATATTTGTTTTTTCTCATATATGTTTTATTGTAATTAATAGAGGGGTTACATTATATTTGCCAGATAGAAGGTACATTAATTCATATACATTGATACCCTTTCTCATGTCTTGGTCCCCATTTCCCTCCTCACCAATCCCACCTCTCATCTTGTTTTCCCCCCTTCCCTATCCAATTTCAAATAACCAGATACAAATATATCCAATATATCAGATAACAAAGTAAGATACTGTAACAATATGAGATAATCAAGGGATAGCAAAAGAGATGAGAGATAACATAGTACATTAAGGACAACAATCACTCATTATATGGCTTTTGTTTCTATATCCTGGAGGTCCTTTCATTTAGTGTCATACCATATGGCCTTATGTATCTAGGTTTTGCTCTATTGCAAATTTCTGCTAGGAGAGACAAAGGTTTCTACTGATTATGACAAATGAGGGAAACCATTGAGCCTATCTTCCTTTGAGTCTGGCTTACTTCACTTAATATGATTTTAAAAGAACTGTCAGGTAGATACTAAAAAATAGTGTTGACCTTAACCTTCAGGACTGAAATACAGTGCTCATTTTTGTTTCTGCTGTGTACCATGCCATATTATCTAGCCTTAGATAGCATCCATAAGAACCTTTCCCCAACAGCTGCAAAAATCATTTTAGTTAATGTAAGCTACATTGAAAGTTGCTTCCCGGTAATTCAAATACAATTAGAATCCATATGATGTTTCTGTGGATTATCACAGTAATTTCTGCCTGTTTGTACAATCATTTCCCTAGCATCTGTGGGTACTAGTGTACTGAAGATTCTGTATCCCCATGGGTTTTTAATTGGCTCACAAGGCATGGCTGTAAGTGATCACCCCCTCCTGCAGTTCTGTACCCTCAGAACCAATGTGCTGCATTGGTGCAGAGATAGATGAGTTCAGCACCACCTCGGTGAACACACTTAGGTTAAATGTAGAAGACTGATGGACTAAAGAATTGATCAGGAAATTAGAACTTAGAGCTTCTGTAATGGTAGAAGAAAATGTTAGACAGAACCAGAAGTCTATATGTAAAACACTGATGATCGCTTATTTGTCTTTATTTTAGGCTTCCTGGTTTTTCTAATCTTTATTTATCTAAGCAACATAATGCCACAGAACTTAAAGTTATTTCTAAAAATTCCCCTCCACTGTTCCAAGCCAATGATCTTATTGATTAAGCATCGGAATCATGTAAAGATCTCCAAATGAAATTATAATTTTCCTTTGGAAGGATATTCTGCTTGAATCTTGCCAATGTTCACAAAAAACCCCAATATTATCCTTTCAAAAGCATTTTACTTTTCAATACCCAGAGTACTATTTATTTAAAAGGTAGTTTCATAAGATTCAGGTATTTGCTAATTTATAGCAGTTTAAGGTTTCAATGGTAATTTTCCAGAGAACCTCTTTTCCATGTTAACTATTGTCTTCCACTCGGTCAGGTTACTGTGAACCACTCTATTGATAACCTTTACAAAAGTGACCGTGATCTCAATAATCATAGAACAGTATGCACTTGTAATACCAATTCTTCATAAAGGGAATGCAGGGGCCGGGAGTTTGGCCTAGTGGTAGAGTTCTTGCCTACCATGCTCAAAGACCTAGGTTCAATTTCTTGGTACCACATACATAGAAAAAAGTCGGCAGTGGTTCTGAGGCTCAGGTGGTAGAGCTCTAGCCTTGAGAAAGTCCAAGGAAAGTACTCAGGCCCTGAGCTCAATCCCAGGTCTGGCCAAAAAAAAAAAAAAAAAACAGAGGGAAATGCATGAGTATTTTAAGTTTGAAGGCCAATTTGATGAAACCCATACACAAAACAAAACAAAAACAAACAAAAAAGGTTAGGGTACTTATTGCATGATCAGAGACATTGCAAAATTTAGAGCCATTGTGGAATTCATTACAACAAATATTTAAAAAGCCTTCTTTGTTGTAAGGAAGATAATGACTAACTGTGGTTGCCAGAGAATGGGACATTTAAGCATAATGCTTATAGTCAGGTGTCTGAAGTTGCCACTCAGGAATTGCAATCATTAACTTCAGTGAGTACATGCAAGTCACCTTTGTAAAGATATCCTAATTACAAAACATTCTATAACACTTAGAGTCCTAGAAACTAAGGATAAGAAGCGGGAGGAATTTCATTCCAGAGAGAGAGAGAACTGAGCACTAGTATAGATGGTAGCATTTCTAGAATGGTATAAAATGCATAACCTTCAAATACAATTAGTTTTTTTAATGGAGGTTCTCCATTGCTGCTTTTGCAGCCAAAAGTTAATTTTTTTTCTTGATAAAAAAAATCTCAATTTTGTACTTAAGTCTTTAGGATCATCTTTGGAGCTTAGAGGTGCTCATATTAGAAAAACAGGAATTCAGAAGATTCTGTTACCCCTCTTTCCTTATGAACTAGCTGATTTGGTCTATAAAGCACAGGAAAATCTTCCAAACAATCTATCCTCCAAGGTCAAATTTCCCCTTCCAACTTTTATCACTGAAGTTTTACAGGAAGTCTGCTGCAGTTGATAGCCTCACATCAGATCGTTTTCGTTTCTAGTTGTATTATTGCCCCATTTTTTCTTTACATCACTGAATTTTGTTTTGAAATGGCAACATTGACTAAATGTGATGTCTTCAAATAAACCTGGGTTGTAATGGAACTAGCAAGAAGCATCAGTAAATGCCAAATCATTAGAAAATAGTGATCCCTCCTTGCTGGAGATATAGAGTGGTATCACTGGTGTCTTCAAAATGGATTGTTTGAGAAGTTCCACAAATGATGTCAAGGCAATAATAATCTGAGCCTAGGAATTACTCACTTGAAGCTGAAGGATGAGAGGAGAGGGAGTAAGCATTAACTGGTATCAAGTAGACACATAAACAATTGAAGCATATCTCCTAAACAATGATGTTTTTTCTACTATCTCAATCACATTCTCAGGACTTCTTGCTTGACCTATTTTTTCACAGAGTCTCACATTTTGACTAGGTTATGTCTCAATTATCATTCTTATATCAGTTCCTCTCCACATACCTGGGATTGCAGACACATATCATGATACATGGCTTACTTGTTGAGATGGAGTCTCACTGTTATTTTTCCCAGGATGGTCTCAAGTCATAATCCTTCAATCTCCTCCTTCTAAGTACCAGGGGATTATGAGTATAAAACATACACTTGGACCTTAATTTGTCTTGTCTTAGCTTGAATTCTATGATCAGATTGTTAGAATTTATTAATGTGAACCAAATAACTAATACATCATTGACTCTGCCGTTGCAAATGGCAAAGAAAATCATAGCCGTAATAAGAAATACACAAGAGAACTGAATCCTTATAAGGTATATAGGACACTAAAATACCTTCATCCAGTTATCAGAGATGATGGTCAGTTATCACTTTTCTGTGAAAAGGATACAGTCTAATAGCAAAAGCATTTATGCACATTTTTAAGAGCTAATCGAGAATAATGACCAAAATCCAACTTATAACACATTGTGAAACACATTAAGTTGCTTCTTCTAGGGTAACTTGAAAGAAATAGAATAAAACACTTTCATAGAATAGAAAAAGAGAGGTGGAAAAATGAAAGAAAGAAACAAGTTCAGGTAGGCCTTTGCACATATAATACCTATGTTACAATATTAAAATGTCATAATAATATATACATAATATATAATGTATATATAATACATAATAATATATTCTAGATTTGTCAATTTCATCCAGGAATCTGGCAGAACAGGTGAAAATAAATGCTGAAGACCCATCCCAGTTGGTGTGAAGTTAAATAAGACATGTCTTTCCTATCATTGTTCTATGACAGAATAAAAAAATTGACACGTATCAATCTTCTGTCATTATAAAAGACAAAAATGAGATAAACTTCAACCTAGGCAGTTTTCCTACAATGATATGGTTTTAGAAAATTCCAGCTTAAAGGCCTAATCCTGGAAAGTGGTTTCCATCTATACCCTAACTCTATACATCGGAAAACTACTCATTTATGATGAATATAAAAATAAAACAAAATCAATGGATAATTGTGTGTGTGTGTGTGTGTGTGTGTGTGTGTGTGTGTGTGTGTGTGTGTGTGTGTGTGTGACTAGTCCTGGTGTTTGAACTCAGGGCCTGGGTATTGTCCCTAAATTTTTTTTCCCCTCAAAGGTAATCCTCCAACATATGACCCATAACTCCACTTCCAGATTTTGGTTGCATAAGTGTCTCACAGATTTTCTTCCCCAGGCTGCCTTCAAATTAAAATTTTCTGATTAGAGCTTCTTGTGTAGCTAAAATTACATTTGTGAGCCACAAATGCCAATTTTCAAACAAATATGTTGAGACTGATAAAGCCACCATCTTACTTCATTCCACAATAAGCTTTCCAGAGTTCACACCAAAGCAAAGTTAAAAGAACACATAGCCAACAGATTGTTTTGTATGAGTCGCATTCAGTAGTGTGACCTCAAAGCACACTCCTCTCACAGCTTTGGATAAACGGCAAAGTACAAGAGACTGAGAAATATGAGTACAGATTGGGAAAATAGAACAAGGACAACTTGCCAGTGATTGACAATGCTTTTATTTGAAAAATGTGCATTCAATCAATTAACATCTTTTCATATGTAGTCATATTATTAAAATAGCTGAAAAAAGCCTATAGATATAAGTTGCAAATTAACTGCACAGACAAAATCAAACACAAACAAACACACCCAAAAGATGAACCGAAAGTTTAAATCAACACTATACCTTAAAAAAAAGGAAAGCCCAAGCCAGTGATTCTCAGGCATCTGCATTTCATACCTATACTAGCTACTCAAAGCCTGAGACATGAAGACACCTAGACAGAAACATTTCCTAGACTCCATCTTCAGTTAATCCAAAAAAGGGACAGGATTGAAAGCTTGTTTCAATTGGTAGAGCACCAGCCTGGAAAAGGGGAGGTTATAAATTCAAATCCTAGTAATGACAAAAAATAAAGAGTAAAATGAACGGAGGGTGAAAGAAGGAGTGGGGAGGTGGGAATAAAAACAAAAGAGATTTTGCTGTCCCTAGGTGATCTCATATTGTTACAGTATTTTACCTTATTATCTGATATATTGTATACATGTTTACTTGGTTATTTGAAATAGGACAGGGATGGTGGGGAACACAGTTGAACTGTGTGTGATTTCATAAAAGAGTTCTTGAAGAAATTTAAAACAGATAAATGCTATGATGTCATTAATATGCCTGAAATCTACAAAGTAGAAATTACATAATGTGATGTTACATTTTGATTGTGAATATGGAAAATATTTTTTCAAGGGAAAAAAATGAAAATAATCTCTACTTTTACATAACAAAATTCATGATTGAATATAAACAGGAAAAAGAGTTTGGGAGAATACTAATGTAATATATATGTACACACTTTTAAAAATATTTTTCTCTTCTTACAATGTCTATAGTCTCCAATAGAAGTACTGCCATTCATTTAGCTAAGTTATGCGTGCCTCATGAAATCAAAGACAGTGTCACTCAAAATAGCTCTGTTAAAATGTCTGCTCAATTAACAAAATACTAAGAACACTTAATACAGAAGAGACCCGGATTTTTGGTTGGATTCAACCTCTGACAAACTGATTAAATAAGCCTAAGTGTCCCTGGTGATTTGGCAAGATATTCCTTGCCTGGGGTTGACCATGAGAACTCCTCATTCAGCACTTACAAATCCACTCAGAATTCAAAGGAACTGACCACAGCTGTGAGCTCCAGTCATCGGAGGTCATCCATTGCAAGGCAGTAGAAACGAGAAGGGAGATTTGTGGGTGTTCCCGGGAACTCATCAGTCTCCTATTCATTTTCAATAGGAGACTCACAAGTTCCTGTAAATGCACACAAACTCATGTTAAGGAGGCACCCTTTGTAGACAAGCAGATGGTGACAGCTCCTCCACTTGAAGTGAATACAATGGCCTGTTATGCCTGGGTAGCCTCAGGTGCTTATAATCCTTTTCCATCCTGGTCAGTGTTCCTTCCATCCATCCATTCCACCAGTCCAAGCCGAGTGTCTCCTGTGCTGATCATCGATGGGCTTCTGGGGATTCAAGGGTGAGTGATTTCTTGACATCATGGCAATTCTGTTACATAGTTATCAATTCTTCAAACTTGCCTCTGTAAAATCTTTTACATTCCATGTTCATGGTAAAACCAGAAAGAAACAAGGAAAGGAACTAAGATACTTCAGTCTCTCCAAGCTAAAAATCTCATACTATTTCTATTTCAAGCCCTCTAACAGTTTGACTTCAGGTTTCCTTTATCTAATATGATTGTCCTGGGCTCTTTTGCTTTTTCTTTTCATTAAAGAATGGGTGATATAAGACATAACAGAAAAGAGAATGAAAGTGTACATATGCAAAATATATGATGATTAAATTTGTCCTTCCTTAAAAATCCAAAAATTAACCAACAAAATACAGCACTTGAAGTTGAACAAATCACATAATTGATTACAAGTATTGTTTTTTCCCACTCAGAACATAAGTTAGTATTCTCAAGTGAAAATAAATAACTCTTTTGCCTCTCTTTGTGGCAATAGTGGGATTTGAACTCGGGGATTCTTGCAAACTAGCCAGCTTCTCTGCTGCTGAACCACACTTCCAGTTATGTGTTTTGCTCACTCAGTCCCTGCCTCTATTATTCCAACAAGACAAACACATTTATTGCTCAGGAAGGTACAGTAAAAAATCAAGGTGAGGATGTTCTTAGGGCCAAGTTTGTGCCTTTTCTGTTTTTCTGAAAGAAGAAATTCCAGCAACTCCTCTTCCCATTCAAAAACATATGTAGAAGCAACTGTGACTATGTATGATTGTTCAGAAACACACACACACACACACACACACACACACACACACACACACACGAACAGCCATCGATGAAAGCATCAATGAATTTTTGTATTAAAAATACTTACACATATTTGGAAAACATTTATACATTCTGCTGAGACAACAAAGATTCTAAACAGTTTTGCTACATGTATGCTGTTAGCAGAAGCAGTCAGTAAAAGGTTCTTTCTTCCTTTTCCTCTTTTTTTTTTAAGGGGACATAAAAAAAAACTGTGTTTTTCTCTCACTTGAGCCACATGTGCAGCCCTTTTCCAATAGAGTCTCACAGCCTCAGACTTTGAACCTCTTCCCTACATCTCCTGAGCAGGTAAGATTATAGATATACACCCCAAAATTTAGCTTGTTGGTTATAATGAAGGTCTTGCTAACAAAGTTAGATTAGGGGCCCAGGCTAGAGTTAATTTGAGATCCTTTTTATCTCTAACTTACAACTAACTGATCGCCATTATGTTCAGTGCTTGGGCCACGATGTTCCGTGTTTGCAAAGTTTTTTGTTTTTTTTTCTTTTTTGGTCATGGGGCTTGAACTCTGGGCCTGAGCATTGTTTCTGAGCTCTTCAGCTCAAGGTTACCGCCCTACCCCTTGAGCCACAGTGCCACTTCCGGTTTTCTAGTGGTTAATTGGAGATAAGAGTCTCAGGGACATTTCAGTGCCTGGGCTGGCTTTGAACCACAATCCTCAGATCTCAGCCTCTTAAGTAGCTAGTATTACATGTGTGAGCCACTGTACTAGGCTAAGATAGTGTTTTCTTTTCTTTTTCTTTTTCTTTTTTCCTAGTACCCGAGTGCTTGAAATTAGGACCTGAGCACTGTCCTTGGTGTTTCGCAAAGCTAGAGCTCTAACACTTGAGCCATAGCAACATTTTTGGCTTTTTTCCCCCCACAAATGTGGTACCGAAGAATTGAACCTGGGTCTTCATGCATGCTAGGCAAGCATTCTATCACTAGGCTAAACTTCTGGTCCTGGAAATGTTTAATGTGCATGTGCCTTCTGGGACTTTACAAAAATAATATACTTTCATTTAGCCTAATCTTATATGGCCTTATATTTCTAGGATTTGAGCTATTGTAATCATCTGCTAGGAGAGTCCAAGGTTTCTACTCATTATGACAAATGAGGGAAACCATTGAACCTATGTTCCTTTGAGTCTGGCTTACTTCACTTAATATGATTTTTCCAAATCCTTCCATTTCCTTACAAATGATATGTCGTTCTTTCTGACAGCAGCATAGAATTCCATTGTGTATAAATATCACATCTTGTCAATCCAATCATTTAAGGAGCAGCATTTCTCTGGATGGAAACTGGTGGTGTCTAGTACCAATCCGGGAGATGGATAGAAAAGATGATGGAGACTTTCCCCTTTCTATGATTATGATACTGATGCAAACAGACCCTACCAAAATCTCCCTCACTAAATGGTTGCATCTAACTTGGTCAGTAGTACTTGGCATTACATGGCTAGAATCCCAGCATCCAGGATTTTAGGAAGCAGATTCTGAGACCAACATTACCTTGAGCTAAATACAGAAAACTTTGCTCAAAGGAACCAAAACTGAATTTGAAGATGAAGTGTAAATTATATACCACTAAGGTTGTTTGTTGTTAAACTCTTCAATTAAAAATACCAATTTAAAATTCAAGAATAGTTTTTTCATTATTATCCTTAAGTAGGTGTACAATGGCATTTCACTTCAACATGTCAATTTGTGATTGCCAACCTTTCATAATTCTCCACTATAAAAATTCAAGAATACTTGGAATAATCGATGCAAATGAGAGTACTTCACAAATTTATCCAAGGAACAAACATTCTGCGGGCAGAGGTATTTATTTCTTATTTTCTTCCAGTTTTTACTTACAAATTCTTCAACTGCTTTCAAAATTAATTGAAGAGTATGTAAAACTTGTATCCTATGTAAATTATTAATCAATATGTAAAAGAATATTTATTGAAACTCACAGAGGAGTAAACTAGGCAGCCAAGTAAACACATCACCTGTTTTAGTTCATGATGTAAAGAATGTTCTTTGTTCTTTGTTTTGTTTTTTAAATAATTTTTATTGTTATTAATAGAAGGGTTACATTATATTCACCAGATAGAAGGTGCATAACTTCACAAACATTGATACCCTTTCTCATGACGTGGTCCCCATTTCCCTCCCACCCTTCCCCTGCTTATCTTGATTTCCCCCTTCTCTAATTTCAAATAACCAATTAAGCACATATAAAATATATCAGATAACAAGGTGAAAAATTGTAACAATATGAGATAACCAAGGGATGGCAAAAGAGATGAGTGATAACATAGTACATGAAGGACAACAGTCATTCATTATATGGCTTTTGTTTCCTTATCTGGAGGTTCTTACATTTAGTGTCATACTATTTGGCCTAATGTCTCTAGATTTTGTTCTATTGTAAATCTCTGCTAGGAAAGCCCAAGGTTTCTACTGATTATGACAAATGAGAGAGACTATTGGGCCTATGTTCCTTTGAGTCTGGCTTAAGAATGTTCTTTGTATCAAAAGCGTATTATGGACTTACATATGCAGAGATGACAAGGAGAAACAGAGAACAACAGTTCAATGGATCCTTCCTCAATGTCAGTTTTACTATTTCAAAATGGATGGAGTTATTAATAACACTATGCAATGGCATTTTTGTTATTTTAATTATCATTGTTAAAGGTAAGGAAAAGGAGAGGGACAATAAATTACATACTCTAACATAATTTGCCCATTAACTGGAAAAAACATGAAGCAAGAACTGACAAGAAAAATCTTTACTATAATTTAAATTAAGTGCTAACTGACAATAGACATGAAAGTACAATAACACTGTCATGACAGTGTATTGTGGTATCTTTGGATTGAGTAGGATTTCTATTCCTATGGAATGGTTTCCAAGTTTACTTGAAAAGTTATTTAAGATGATGAAAAATTATGTCATATATTATGTTTTCCTATTGAAGGAAATCATTAATTGACACAATTATCACCCTTCAACTCCTGAAACTTTTTGCTATATCAACAATACTGAAAAAAATTATCTAGGAATACTTATATAATTCATGAAGTCACAATAAAGAAAATGGCCCAAAAGATATAACTTTATTTGTAGGCAAGAAAAAACAATATTTTTTAGATTTTATAAATGTTTAGGGGGTTTTGAAGATTTACTTAAATTTTCTTTGTAAGAAGTGACAAATATGGCTTACAAAACTTACATGAAAAATAAACAACTTAAGCCAGGCATGGTAGCTCATGCCCATAATCTGAGCTATTTAGGAGGCTGATATCTGAGGACAGCTGTTCAAACCCAGCCAGGAAAATAATGACTGGGAGACTCTGATCTCTAATTAGCCGCAAGAAAACTGGAAGTGGTACTGTGGATCCAGGGTTGGGCGGTAGCCTTGAGCTGAAGAGCTCAGGGATATTGCCCAGGCCCAGAATTCAAGCCCCACCAATGACAAAAAATCAAAAACCTTAAACAACTTCTATAATTAACAGTGAAACTAAAGCAGGAAATCTATCAAAAAAAGATCCCCATATTCTAACAAATCTTTAAAGAAGAACTAAACTAATGTTGCTCAAATATTGGAAAAAATAAAAAAGGAAAGAATACTACTAAATTCATTCCATAAAGCCAGTATTACTCTGATGTCAAAGTTAGTAAACACACCAAATAAGAAAGAAAATTATAAGTCAAATTCCTTGGTCAACTTAGATATTATTTTTCTCAATAACATACTTGCAAACTTAATTCAACAGTACATCAAAATGATTGTACACCATAATGAAGATGATTTCATTCTAGGCATATAAGTATAGTTAAATAGACTTAATTGGGGGAACAATAACTTAAAGTATTAGTCACCTGCATGAAAATATTTTAGAAGTGAATAAGTATGAATATTTCCACTTTGGGGAAGATTAACACTAGTGAGAATGATTTTCAAATAACCAATATCAATTTTTTGTTTTCTGTTTTTGTTTGTTTGTTTTTTGCCAGTCCTGGGCTTGAGCTCAGGGCCTGAACACTTCCTTTGGGCTTTCTCAAGGCTAGAGCTCTACCACTTGAGCCTCAGTACCACTTCCAGCTTTTTTCTATGTATGTGGTACCAAGGAATTGAACTCGGGTCTTTGTGCATGCTAGGCAAGCACTCTTCCACTAGGCCAAACTCCTGACCCCCAATATCAATTTTTAAATGACCTGCAAAGTATTTTGTAATATTAACTTTCCATAACATGAAATGCAAACAGATTAAGAAAGCATTTTTGTGTGTCAGTCCTGGGGCTTGATCTCAAGGCCTGGGTACTGTCCCAGTGCTCTACCACATGGAACCACAGAGACACTTTCAGTTTTCTGGTGGTTAACTGTAAATATGAGTGTCATGTGTTTTCCTGCCTGGGTTACTTTGAACCATGTCCCTCAGAACTCAGGTTCCCAGCTAGGTTGTTTTACAGGTGTAAGCCACCAGTGCCCAGCTCTAGATGCATTTTTTCATATATTTTTATTTTAATGAAGGGTTACATTATGTTCAGCAGATAAAAGGTGCATTACTTCGCATACATTAATACCCTTTCTCATGTCTTGGTCCCCATTTCCCTACCTTCATCTCTGCCCCTCGTCTTGTTTTCCTCCCTTCCCCATTCAACTTCAAATAACCAAATACGCATATATATAATATATCAGATAACCAGGTGAAATAATGTAACTATATGAGATAACCAAGAGACAGCAAAAGAGATGAGAGATAACATAGTACATTAAGGACAACAATCACTCGTTACATAGCTCAGGGCCTGAGCACTGTCCTTGGACTTTCTCAAGGCTAGAGCTCTACCATTTGAGCCTCAGCACCACTTCCAGCTTTTTTTTTTCTATATATGTGGTACTGAGGAATCAAACCCAGGTCTTCATGCATGCTAGGCAAGCACTCTACCACTAGGCTAAACTCCCAGCCTTAGAATGCATTTTGAAAGGGCAGTGATGTATAAGAATCAAACCAAGGATGTAGACTGTCAGAAAGAGGAAACTGGACAAAGACAGAGATGACTTGCAGAGCAGTATGACTGAGAAGTCAGAAGAAACAAACGTTCCTGAACAAAGAGAAAATTTAGACTACAAGGCAAGGCAAGTATCTTTCTTAATGTTCATGTTAATCACTTATAAAAGTCAGTCTAATTTGGAGTATCTCTACTGCATTCCAATTCAGAAAACAAAATTAAATATATTTGGTAATTGGTACCCATATGGTATGTGTGGCTCTATTTTCATGCATGTTTTCCTGTCACCATATTAAATGAGAATACTTTCCAAGATCTGTTTTGAATTTCATCATATGTATCATTATTTCAGAGCCAAGACAGATGTGACTATTTGTGCACAAGATGTCAGCTAGAATATGAGCAAGAAATATCATGATGAGAATGTTGGCATACAATTGTGTAACATGTTGCTTATAAACCTGCATTGTTATTTCTGTATTATGGTGAAAAATTAGCTTTTTGTACTCAAGTGCTTTTAACAACTGAATGAAGTAAAAAATATGCTACAAACCTTTAGCAAATAGGCCCTGTAATTTAGCAGAAAGCATACTGCTAGTACAGTCAGAAAAACCTACAACTGGATTCTAGTTACATTTTTTGTGACTCAGTCTTCTCAGAAGTACATTGTTATCTGTAATGTATTAATATTAGAAACATATAAAGTAAATCAACTTGTCTACTAAGAAATGAAAACTAAAGAGTAAAACAACATCTACCATACAAATTACTGATATTATCATGTTCATAAGTGAATTGGATACTTTCTAACTTTCTAACCTTATGAAAGGTTTATACAACTTTCAATTTATGTACTATGTACTATTGTTACTAGATAATATACCATTGAGTTGTTCATATTCTTACTAGCATTTTTGGTTTGTTTTGTTGTTGTCTTTATGCCGGTCCTTGGACTTGTACTCAGGGCCTCAGCCCTGTCCTTGAACTTTTGGGCTCAAGGCTTGTGTTCTACCACATGAGCCTCAGCTCCACTTTTGGCTTTTTGGTGGTTAATTGGAGAGAGGATTCACATGGATTTTCCTACCTGGGCTGACTTTCCAACTGCAATCATTGATCTCAGTCTCCAGAGTAGCTAGTATCACAAATGAAGCCACCAGTGTTTGACTCATACCTCTTACTCTTTACATATATAACTACATACAATTTGTAGAAATGAATCTTTTCCCCTCTTATATGACATTAGTAAGGCATTAAAGAAAGCATGTCAGGAAGCAAAAATAGTTTCATCAATGAGAAGTAACTGAAAACAAAATTCAAAACACTAATGTAAGTGACTGTGATAATTCATTTTAACTTATTTCTAGGTTGCTTTAGATCTGATCATTGGAAATATTAGTAGATCATGAATTTCCATGGGAGAGGAAGACATGAGGAGAGGAGTGTCTGGAATGTTTTCATCTTTCTTTTGCAAAGATTAATGTGTTATACATAACTTTGTCTCTCACCAAACTAAACCACTATACGTGGAGCTTTCAGCATAAGAAGAGACATTTCCTCCTTAGTAACTGGACATAGTCTGCATTGAACCCAGAGATTCTAAAGGAAAAGAGGAAAGTAAACATAATGGCTGTTCTGAATATTTAGAGAAGCCATACAGAGGACATACACCATAGATTATGGTAAGCAAACACACCAAACCATGTTTTCTGATTCTTCCTAAGCATACAGAAATCTACATTTCCAGTCTTATTCTCTAGGAACATGTATTATATTTTGTTCATTGAAAGTCAGATCTAATTCTATGCTCTCCATCTTTTGCTCAGCCACACCTTTGTTCTATTAAAAGCAGTTAAAAGAACTTGTTAAATGAGTATAATTATTTCTGTGGGAAAGCAGATCAAATACAGAGCAATGTGCATACTGCAAAAGTATTCTGTCACAAAGCTACACTCCAAGCACAAGCATGTATAATCCTAAGATAGGCTACCTGATTTTTGAATTCAATGTCTATTACTTTGCATTAGCAGCACAAATTCATCTATCTATTTTTCTACTCTGTAAAATGGGAATAGGAGTGATATCTCCCTCATGCAGCTTTGAGGATCAATACAGAGCACATGCAAAAAAAAAACTAGAAAAATGCCAGCAAGTAATAAACAAAATAAAAATTATTTTCATCAACATTTCACATTCCTTTCTAAGCTTTTCATATGGCTCCTACTTTATAAATGTTTCTCAGAGTAAATGAAATTTAGAGAAATTAGATTGAGATTGTGTCCTACTAAAAGCCATGTTTTTCTAACAATTGGATTCATTGTAAAAGCATTTGCCTTTGTTTCTTGTGTTTGTTTGCTTTGGTGCTGGGTACTGTGCCACTTGAACCACAGCTACACTTCCTAGCTTTGTAATCATATGTTATTAGACACAGTTGGTCCAGGAGCTGGGTACTTGTGACTCACCCCTGCAATCCAAGCTACTCTGGAGGCTGAGATCAAAGGATCCCAATTTGAAGCCAGTGCAGGTAGGGATATCTGTGCCCCTCTGATGATCTACAATTACCCACCTAACACTGGAATGAGCTGTGTCTCAAAACGGTAGAACCCTATTTTTGAGCAGAAAAGCTTGGGGTCAGGGCCTAGGCTCTGCGTTTAAGCCTATGAGCAAAAAAAAAAAAAAAAAAAAAGGTCTCTACCTGATTGGCTTTAAATCAAAATGCTTATCCTCCCTAGCTCCCTAGTAGTTAGGCTTACAGGTATGACCCACCAGAACCAGCTAGCACTGTGCTTTTTATAAGGTAATGGCTTATTGGAAACCTTTTAAAACACAGTGTTCCAATGATAGTAAAGGACATGTTTCCACAATTAAGAAGGTAAAGGAAATGACCTTCAACTGCCCTTCAAAATCTGCATCTCTAAGTTTGACAGTTAAAATTACCATTTCCAGGAAGAGGATTACATTAGAAAGACTGACAGCTACTTGAAAAAAATTACTAAGTATTTCATCAAACTTGATTGATCATACAACAGACTATGTCATTATTTATGAAAAGGGCACTTTGAAAAAGTTCATCTAGCCCCTTCTAATGCTAAACAACTGATAACACAGTCTAGTTGCCATATATGATATTCAATAACAGTAAAAGGCTCACAAAAATAAAATGATTTAAGGGCCGTGAGTTTGACCTAGTGGTAGAGTGCTTGCCTAGCATGCATGAACATATAAGTTTGATTACACAATGCCACATACATAGAAAAGTGGCTCTGTGGCTCAAGTGGTAGGATGGTTCTAGCTCAGGTCCTGAGCTCAGGCCCCAGGACTGGTGAAAAATCAATAAAGAAGTAACTAAATAAATAAAGTGATTTTAAGAAAGAATAGGATATAGTGCTATATTAAGTAATATAATTAAATAATTTATTATTTAAGCATTCATTAAAATTATTAAGAATAAGAAAACACATAAAATCTTACAGGACTACTTTCCAAGTTCAGACTGTTTAAGGTAAAATAGATGAAGTCTGTCCTCTTCACGAACCCAGGATAGGGTGGTAGCCTTGATATGAAGAGCTCAGGGACTGCACCCACGCTGAGTTCAAGCCCCATGACCCCCCCCCAAAAAAAAGTTAAATCCAATCAAAACTACCCTAGAGAAAAATTTAAGTATCTGGGATAGAGTATCAAAAGTTAAACTCAATCAAAAGATGACACTCTTGTAATGGTTGTGATCAAGGAGGCTGAGATCAGAAGTGTTTTGGCTCAAAACAACCCATGTACAGTTTGCCTGATTCCACTGTAGGAAGTAAAATTTTTCAGGCACTCCGTGATCCTATGAAGGATTAGTAAAAATACAAAAATTGAGCTCCCAGCTAGACAAGGCATAAATGAAAAACTATATTTAAAAAAGAGAAAAAGCAAAAGAAGGTCTGAAACCTGCTCTGCTGCCTAGAAGTATAAGTCCATAAACTCAAACACTGGAATCTCAAGAAAAGAAAAAAAATCTACAAAAAGATATATTACAGTGAAAAATTGAAATTATATATTTATAATTTACATATATATATTATATAGGTGATTATGTATAAGGAAAGCCAGAAAAAGCAAATAAATCTCAAAAAAAAACATTTACTAAGGCTAAAGAGGAAAATTTCATTACAAAAACATTATCTGCAAGAAGTGTTAGAGAATATATTCATAACAATGAATGTAAAAATGGCAACTCATGAAATTCTTACACACACTATTGTCATTCAGAAAGGAGAAAGATTAAATTTCACATACCCAGAAAAGCTAGAATTTTCATTGGCTATCTATATAATAAACACATGGTAAAGAGAATGATTTAAACTGAGGATAGGATAACAAATAGCAATACAAAAATTCATAAAATTCCCTGATAAAATGATCAAATTCAGAATACCCTCATACTATAACATTGGTTTGCATATTGCCTGTTTTCAATATGAAGATACAATACTAATTATGAAAAATTTTAGCAGCAATGACTTAAAAACATGCAATAAAGCAATATGTCGATTCCTCAAATGACTAAACATAGAGCTCCCCTATGACCCAGCAATCCTCTTCCTTGACATTTCCCAAATGTACAGAAACAAGGCCATACTAAACCTACCAGCTCAACCATTTTCATCACATTATTCACCATAACTAAGATATGGAAGCAACCCAGATGTCCCTCAGTGGATGAATGCATCAAGAAGATGTGGTACTAAACACAAAATGGAATTCTATGCTGTCATCAGAAAGAATGATATAGCCCCATTTGTAATGAAATGGAAAGATCTGGAAAAATCATTTTAAGTTAAGTAAGCCAGAACAAAGGAATATAGGCTCAAAAGTTTCCCTCATTTCTAATAATTAGTACACATTTAAGATTCTCCTAGCAAAGGATCACAGTAGCTCAATAGCTATGTACATACTGTCATATAGAATAGGACTAAATGAAATGAACTCTAAGACATGGAAACAAAAAGTTTGTGATTGTTGTTCTTAATGTCCTATGTGAAGTTATTTCTTTTCTCTTTTTTCCCACTTATAGCTAATATCAGATGATTACTGCATCTGGTATTTTATATATATATATATTTTTATTTCTTTATTTGAAATAGGGAAGGGAATGGGGAATCATGATGATAGGGAGGTGGAGAAGGGAGGGAAAGGGGGACAAAAACATGAGAAGGTGGATAAAGTTTTGAGAAATAATGTATCCATTACCTGATGAATGTAACTGTAACCTCTCTATACAATATCCTGACAATAAAATACAATAAAAAAGGAAATATGCAATAAAAAGAGAATCAAATTGTAATATAAAAAATAGAACGTTTGGAAATGTGTACTAACTAGAATTTTGTAATGTGATAAATGTCAGTTGTTATATCAGATCAAACTGGAAAATCATAAGAAGTTTTATGTAAGCCTATGGTAAGCAGAAGTTAAAGACTACCAAAGATTTGGAAAAAGAAAATGCTGGAAATCAAATCCTAAAGTTTAGCTTGTGGTAGTAGTGCATGCCCGTAATCTCAGCTACTGAAGGAGATGGAGGCAGGAAGATTATAAATCTGAAACAGGCCCCAGAAAACTTTGTGGAGCATTATATCAAGAACAAAGACAAAGAAAGAAAACAACAACAACAAAAAAGTGCTGGTGAATGGTTTAAGTGGTTGAGTGCTTGCCAAGCAGCATAATTACAGATGAAAAGCACAAAAAAGGAACAAGAAATTTATAAAATCATCAAAGTCAATTTATGAAACAGTTTAATTTTTTCTCTATCCATACTTGAAAGATTAAAACCTCCAGACAAAAGACATAGACTCACAGAAAAGATTAAAACACAGCATCAGTTCCCAAATACATACTGCTCTTCAGAAACATGCATGGCTTGTAAACAAAGTGACTGGAGAATAAACAGGGAAAAAGATATTCCATGCAAATGAAAATCTGAAGAGAGAAAAGGTAACTATTTCCATTAAATAAAATATATTTCAAGTCCAAAGTTCTAAAAGGAAACAAAGAAGGACAGTAAAAATGAAAATGCTGCAATTGAAAACATATGTGTCTAACAATGGAGCA
Source organism: Megascapheus bottae (assembly GCF_031878675.1). Lineage (NCBI taxonomy): Eukaryota > Metazoa > Chordata > Mammalia > Rodentia > Geomyidae > Megascapheus > Megascapheus bottae. The sequence continues at coordinate 55,746,822 of NC_143511.1, forward strand.
CTGAAATACACACAGAAACTACTAATTGATAAAAATGACATTATAATAATAGTAATGGTCCTCTTTTGCTGTCCCTTGGTTATCTCATATTGTTACAGTACCTTACCTTGTTATCTGGTATATTGTATAAATGTTCATTTGGTTATTTGAAATAGGATATGGAAGGGGGGAAAACAAAATGAGGGGCAGGGGTGGGAGGAGGGAAATGGGGACCAAGACATGAGAAAGGGTATCAATGTTTGTGAAGTAATGCACCTTCTATCTGGTGAATATAATGTAACCCTTCTATTGATTACAATAAAAGTATATAAAAATAATAGCACTGGTCTTCAATATCCTCCTTGCAATAACAAATAGATCATCAAAATACCAATAAGAAAGCATTCACAATAATCTCTAATTTGCACCAGAGACTTAATAGACATAAAGCAGCCATTCTATCCAATATCACCAGTACACATGTTTTCTTTAGCATGCAGGGTAGATAGATGTATTTTAGGACAGAAAACAAGTCTTAAGATCACTAAAATCAAATCAAGTATATTTTATAGCCAAACTGTTGTAAATCTAGAAACTGTTATCAAGGAACTTTTAGAAAATGGTCAAACGAAAACAATCGAAACATTACTGAAAAAGACCTGTGGGAAAAAAAACCTAGAGGAAAAATTTAAGTACTGGAGTTAAATAAGACCTAAGCAAAACATGATACAGATCATTGTAGTCAACTTAAAAAGTACCTCCCAAAAAAGTTTATAGAAGTAAAAGCCTACATCAAAACAAGATCTTTTTTCCAGTAGCTCATGTTTGTAATCCTAGCTACTTGGAAAGCTGATGCCTGAGGCGTGAAGTTCAAAGCCAGCAGAAAAAGGAAAGTCTATGAGACTTTTATCTCCAATAAATTACCAAAATGCCAGAAGTGGAGCTATGAATCGAATGGTAGCCTTGAATGAAAAAGTTATGGAACACTGTCCATCCCCTTAAGATAGGCACAAAATAGAGAGGGAGGGAGGGAGAGAGAGGGCGGGAGGGAGAGAGAGTGACAAAATAATATTATAATTACACCTGTAGAAAGTTCATTACAAGAAAAATTATATTTATTAGAAGAAATAAGATAATACTACAAAAAGCTCATTTGTGTTTGTGGTGATATTTATGCAAACAACTCCATTGTTCGATGGACACACAAAATCCTAGGAAGTACAATTATGTAAACTGCACAGTAAGTGTTGGTGATAATAAATGACATTACTTTTAAAATGTGTTCCTTCTATTGTATGGCATTATGTCCTTTATTCCAGCAAGTGGCTCATGAGCCTTGAATTTGCTATGTCTCTTGATTGCATTAAGAGACCATATCCAGAAGTGGATGTCTACCATATAAATTTGCATGAGGACAATTTAATGGATAAATCATGATGCATATATCCCCATCATTAAACAACCCACAATCATTCTGATTATTTTGTGTCACAAAGCCTACAAAGAAGTGTGGCAAGCAAGCTCTGCCTATAGACAACACAGAGATGATATCTGTTGACCTCTTCACATTTTCCTGAAAGTCAATTTCATTTTATTAGAAAGGAAATGAGCTGTTGTGAAACACACATCAAATTTTATTTTATTTTTATTTTATTTATTTATTTTTTTTGGCCCCTTTCTCTTTCTGGCCCCGCTCGCTCCGGCCCTGCTCGCTCCGGCCCGGCTAGGCCCCCTTTCTAGCTCAGGCCCTGCTCGCTCTGGCCCCGCTCGCTCCGGCCCTGCTCGCTCCGGCCCGGCTAGGCCCTCTTTCTAGCTCAGGCCCTGCTCGCTCCGGCCCCGCTCGCTCCTGCCTGCTAGCTCTGGCCCCACTTGCTTCCGCCCGGCTCGCTCCAGCTTGCTCTTGGCCCGGCTCGCTCCGGCCCGGCCCACACATCACATTTTATAAGACTGATTATTCCCTCAGGAAGAACTCCTGTCCACTCAAATAAAATAGTGATATGGAGGAAAATAAACAAAAACACCATATTGGGCGACTATGGTAATTCTAGTCCCCAAATAAAAATTCAGTAAGTCACACATGTTCAAAGAAATCAAAATGGGAGAATTTATATAGAAAAGAAATTTTACTTAGGAAAGCATAAATGTGCAACAGTGAGAATGCATTGAAATGATATTAGGACATTTGAAAGAGAGAGAGAAGTCACTCAGGAGGTGGAGCTGAGAAGAGTGAGGGTTTGAATCCTGGGTGTAGCACATAGAGAAGGCAATGTCAGTAGCAACACCCTGCCTCAACCAAACCAAAACAAACCATACAACAAAGCTAAACATAATAGCAAAGCTTTTTTCAAACAAGCTACATTCTGAAATAGCTAGCAGTCAAGTATTTCTGCAATAGTATAATATAATTTTAAACCTTGGCAACAATGAGATTAAAAGCTCAATAAACCCCAGAAATTATATATCTATGTTTTTGAATACTCTTCCTTTTTCATTTTGTATGTCTCCTTCCCCCATCAATTGTCTTATAGTACATAGTTTTGTACACTGTAGTACAACTTCAGATTTTTGCAAATGTAATTGGGCAGGAATAGCAAACAACTTTGCCTGCAGATAACTTAGCCTGCATCTATTTAGATATGTGCATTTTCCCAGATAACTGTGTTTCTCAGGTCATGTGATCATCTTTATGATTTTTTTCAGCTTTGTAAAGACAATATACCTGATTATACTATACTACTCTTTCTGTGTGATTGATGTCGATTTCACATAGTAATCTAGCACAGTAAGACATGAAAATGTTATTTATTTTACTGATGAGAAATGTTGCTTGCACATAACATTTATATCATAGTACAACTAGAGTTTAACCTAGTATTTATGTGGTACTGCTCATTCCAGTTATACTAAAATTAACATAGATTTCTCTGAAGTTTGTATTCTATCATTAGAATGATGGGGAGAATGTAAAGTAACTCTATAACACAGATAATCATTTTTCCCTGATTTCTGCCTAGTACACTGGTAATAGGATTTTATTTTTAAATATACAATATAGTGATTACAGAGCGTTAAGTATGTGATTGCCTATTGCCAACATTTTCAGAGAACAAATGGAGTATTTAAACTACTGTGCTCCGCTGATTCTTGATTTCAGAACAAAATTAAGAATAACCATAAACGTATGTCAATGTCTCGGCCCTCAATATCAAGGTTCATGAATGTACTGCATCTGCTGAATTCTGTCTCATAAAGTTAATTTACTCTCATTTCCTGTCAACTTTTCTTTCATTATGAGTAACTGTATTACCTGAAGAGATCACAGTCAGTGATAAGCAATTGAAAGTTAGAAGAGTTACAACTTCAAATGATTCATATATAGTAATTAAGGAGGAAAAATATGTGCAGTTCCTTTATTTTAAAATTCAAAAAGCAGTCTATGTTCTACACCATTCAGTAGAAATTATAATCAAGAGGAAGGCAATGATAATATATAAAACCATGAGAAGAAAAATATTATAAAGCATAAGCAACTGGTTCTACATGGAATAAACTATTCTTGAGATTATGTCTCACTACATATCCCGGACTGGCTTGGAACACATTATCCTTTTACATTAGCCTTCCAAAACTGGAATGTCAGGCATATGCCATCACTCTACTATAAATAATTTTATACAGCTAAAGATCAACTTTAAAATGGTCATGGCACAAGATCAACCATCTCCTCTGCAATGCTAATCTCACCAACAGGAAGAACACTGCTCTTGCTATCCTCTGTGATTCAAATGGATTTTACATATTTACTTTGAGTGATTTCAAAGTGTTCATAGTATTATATCCATAATATAGCCATTGATATCTTAGAATATGAAATGGATTTAGATTTACTTTATATCAGCTAACACATTCAGCTTCATATCATTGGTTTCCGTCATACACATTCTCAGTGAATTAAATTTGTGAATAAACATTACTATATCTTACAAATGGTGTAGTGCATTGAGCATACAGTTCAAGTAAAATGCAGATACATTCCTTTGGATAAATAGAAGAAACTTAGTCACAGGAAACATTATATATTCTAGAAAAGGCATGAATAACCAAAAATATTAGTCAGGAACTTGGGAGAGCAAATATAAAAGAAACTGTCAGATAAAGAAATCCAACATGAATAATAGGTAATGCAAAAAGAATTAGTCTCTTACATTCATTCACATGGGAGAAATTAACTCAGCTTTTATCCCAAACAGCTAAAAGAAACTGAAAATTACAACAAGAAAAAATGATACAGAACAATGAAGCAAAATGACCTATTATTACCTGAATCAACAAGGAAAATGAAGAAGGGAAAGAAAGGTTAAATGGTACAATATAAAGAGGAAACAGATTAAAAAGCAACAATTAAAATAATTGGATATTTCACATGATATTGGATCGAATACAACTTTTAAAATTATGCACATTCTTTATATATCTACATAACTTATTGTAAAATTTCATTACAGCAATGGTTTTCATAGATGAAACTGAAAATTTAAATCAGACTGGTAATCTTGCTTTTTGTCTTTCTTGCCTTGCTTCCCCTCCTTCCATATCTCATTTTTTTCCTTTCTTCCTTTCCCGTTCCTTCCCTTCCTTCCTCCCTCCTCTCTCTCTCTTTCTTTTTCTCTTCTTTTATCAAACAAGAAGAAGGAGGAGGAAGAGAAGGAAGATGAGGAGGAGGAGGAGGAACAGGACGAAGAAGAGGAGGGGGAGGAGGAAAAGGATATTTAATATTCATTGATGTATGGTTAGACATTTTCACTGCAGGGACATATCGCAAAATTACATAATCTCAATCATATTCACTTGAAGCAATCTCTATTGAGCAATTAATATTTGATGAACATATTATGTTGATTTTTTCTGAAGATATGTTTTCAAAGTCCTTTTTCTTCAAATAAAACACCATGTGAATCCATACCATTATTTTGGATGTCAAAAGAAACAGTATTTAAACTTTTTAGTCTATTATTTCCCAGAAGGGCTTTTTTCTTTACATTATTGTATAGACTTGAATACAACAAGAGAAACTTTGCTCATTCAGTTTTAAATGACACATAGTTAGGAAATCCAGTCATACAAAAGATGATTGAATGAAGTTGCAAATTTACTTTTCCGGTATGAAATGATGCAATAACATTCAGCAATGTATAAGGTAAAGTTCGGTCCCCACAGTAAACTGAGAAATCAGGTAACTGTTAGGCATATTGCTGTAACAAAGATTACTAATGTCTTACACCACATCCACTCTTCATTTTCACATTAATAATAGGTCCATGGCTGACATATCTTCATCTAGAAAATAACATCTGTGGCTTCCTTACAGATAGGCAGTGAAAAGAAAACTTAAATCACTAGCCATGTCTTCCAGTAAAGTCACTATTTCCCGCTTCATTCTGTCATCACCAATGAAGTAAAGTGAGAATTTGTAACACAAGTCTAGAAAGACTCTACATCCTCCTTATTATCATGCAATTTAGATGGTATCATGTAACAAATAACACAGGACTACCTAACTGTAGTCTTCTATGATTTGGAAGAAAAATTAATGTTTTTCATTTACTAGATAGTGTTATTTTAGATTCCAACAATAGAAGTGGAATGAGTTTTAAAGTGATAAACAATCCCTACCTGTTAAGTCATGCTTGTTTTTTCCTACTATGATTAATGATGCCTTGGTACTCTGTACCTGAGAGGCCACTTCTGAAAAGCCTATATATATACTTTTAAATCTATGTAGTGTTTGAAGAAGTGTATTGATAAGTATCAGCAAACTAATTAGAGAAACCGTGTGTCATCTATAGAACATTCATGTCACATATTGAGTTAGGTATGAAGGAGGAGGTTGGAAATTTTACCAGAAGTAATATTTGGGTAGTAAAATACTAGTTTTAATAGTTGAAAAGATTCTATAGAAAAGAAGATTGTTCCTTAATGTTGTTTCATACCCTAAAGCAGTGAACAATATGTATATTCATCTAGTAAAAATCACAGAATTTATGGCCCCATCACCTGCAGTTTCATGGAATACAAAATCAGAGGTTTAAACTTTCCAAGATCATTAAAAAAGTTATTCTTGCAATCCATATAAGACATCTTTATGAATGCTAACACTAAATTCAAACCTCCTGATGCTTAAAATAAAATCTTTGGAAAACAAATAAAAAAGAAGTCAATTTTTTGTAAGAACCTAATTAAGAAATCATATTGTAAAAGATGTATATACTTATGTGTGTACATAAACAATGATTTTAGACATACCTTTGAATATTATTTCAAAGGTTAGATTGACATTAATATCAAATACAAAATTTATCCAAATACAGTGGCTCATGCTTATAATCTAATGTTCTTGATGATTTGTAGCCAGCTTGGGCAAAATATAACATAAAAGCTCTATCTCTAGAAATAAGACCCTGAGTGTGGTGGCATGTGACTATCATTCATGCTTTGAAGAAAATAGAAATAGGAAAGGCAAAATTTGGGCTAGCTAGGGCTGAAAGCAAGACACTACTATAACAGTTAAAAAAATAGGCAAGCAACATAACTCCAGTAGTAAAGTATGTTTGTAGCAAGTTTAAGTCCCCAAGTTCAAACTGCAGTAATGAGAAAAGAACAAGAGAAAAGGAAAAGTCAGACACAATAAATAGAAAACATACTGTTTCCACTTACTTAAGTATTTTTCTATTACTTTCTCTGTCTCTCTGTCTCTCTCTCTTCCCCTTCTTTTTCCTCTCCCTCTCTCTCTTCTCCATTCCCGCAGCTCAGTTTATTTTACTGTCAGATAAATCCAAATAAACCAACCTATACAACAGATTCATCTTTGAATAACCATCACATAAGAATCCCAATAGCTAGTTTCACAATTGCTAGGAAAGCTAAGACTAATTTGTTCAGAATAACTCCATGGATATACAGCAGTACCCTAAGTCCATCCACTGAGACTCCAACTTGAATATATGTGTAACAAATTCCTCATTAATCATTCCATCATTGCTTACCTTATATTTTCCACTGGCATCTGGAAGATATTTATCTTCCTACAACTCAAAATATATGAGCCACAGTGTATGGCCAGACATGGGAATGCATCCGATGAACTCTTTCCCATTACTAATGATGTGAAACTGATGTACCTAATGAGTTCACTTCCATTTAACCTATCCAACAATCATGCTTGAGGGTTCAACCATAAATCTGCATGATGATGATGATGATGATGATGATGATGGCTCTTATGGGACACATTTCTTGTCATTTGCTACATTTTCTGGCTCAGTAGTTGGTTAAGGCTATATACCAATCAAAGGGAATGTCATCACAGAAATCCCTTTCCACTGACACATTTTACAAGAAGCACAATATGTAATGCAGCAAGTAATCTGCTTGAATTATGGTGTTTGAGGAACACAACTTGATGACAAATTTCTGGGCCAGTAGCCCACATGTGTCTGTAGTTAATCTCAAAATAGCTAGGACCATGGATTATGTGTATGCAAAGTGACCATAGTCATGAATCATTTCTTCCTGATTGGCAAGTAACGTACAAAGCTCCAGGGGGGAATGGAAACATTTTTATTCACTAGGATACACAAGGGTAACGAAGGTCTTTTTCTCAGTATACTACTTAAGTTGTAGATTATCTTTATAATAATGGTATATGGTCATTACAAGAAATTCCAAAAATTAAGGTGGAAAATGAAAAAGAATACAACTCTTCCCTAAAATACAACCATTGTTACAATTATATGATATGTTCTTTAAGAAACCTCTAGCTAAATGTATATAGTTTATATAGGTAGAATCAGATTATAATGCAACTATGATCTTGCTTCACTCATTTCAATTCAGTCAGAGAATATTTTTATTCTTTATATGAGATCAGTCAAAGTACTATATCAGGAAAAATAATATGATATAATACATATTAAATAGTGATAGCAGATATGTATATCTTATATTGCATATATAATTTTCTCATTTTAGATAATTATTTTCAAAATGATTTTCAGAAATCTTCTTACATAAACCATGGTATTTTTAGGTGGTTCATAGCCTAAGTTGTACTGAAGGATCTTTGACAGTCAGAATGTCTATGTTAAAAGTAACTGATAAATCCTGTTTTCAATAAGAATTTAATTTTATCGTGAGAAAGAGAATCAACGTTTGTGAAGTTATGTACCTTTTATCTGGTGAATATAATGTAACCCTTCTATTAATCACAATAAAAAATCTTTAAAATAAAAAAGTATCAAAAAGAATTTAATTTTATAATATGGCTTCATATTTAGAAAGAGTTTGGATTATATATACATATGTATATTCATATACACATAATATGACTGCACATTCAGAAGTTCAGATTTGCTATTAATATGGCTCGATTTCCTCTTTCTATGGAGAATTGTCTTTGCATTAAACTTCCCAAGCATTCTTTTCCCATAAAATAGCCATAACGTATCCACATTCTCTCAGTAGTTCACGTTTGTTGGAAAAAGTCATGGTAATAAATTGGTCAATAAAATATCTGAATTGGGTATGGCGACTTACATTTTTAATCCCAACTACACAGAGGCACGTGTAGAAAGCTCACAGCTGGAGGTAGGTCTCTGGCAAAAAAAAATGTATGATATTATACCTAAATTAGCTAAGGTAAAAAGAAAACGGAAGGGCTGGAGGTACGGTTCAAATGAGAGATCACTTGCCTTACAAGAAATAAGGCCCTGAGTTCAAACCCCAAAGTCAGTGAAAGAATAAAAGAAAGAAAGAAAGAAAGAAAGAAAGAAAGAAAGAAAGAAAGAAAGAAAGAAAAAGAAAGACAAGGTTATGGTGGCTTTTCTAGTTAATGGTTTTCCATTCATTTAAATGTACACATTCTTTTTTTTTTTTTTTTGCCAGTCCTGGGCTTGAGCTCAGGGCCTGAGCACTGTCCTTGGGCTTTCCTCAAGGCTACTGTTCTACCCTGAGCCAACGCACCACTTCTGACTCCCAATCTCTTTCCCTTCTGCTTTCCTGTTTTTTGTTTGTTTGTTTTTTACTTTGTAGGATATGCATTAAATGTTACAACAGTATCCCTCCCCACTCCTCTTTTTGTTTATTTACTACCCTCTTCTAACTAGTTCTGGTAAATTACCAGCAGCCCTCCTTTGGAGACAGTAGATCTTACTGATTGCTCAAGTCAGCTAATTCATAGAAAAATCGAAGTCACCAGAATTAAATTATTGGCTTTTGAACCCAGGGTTTTGATGGCTGGTTTGTTTTAGGAACAGCATCATTTTCTGATTACTAATCTAGAGTATCTCACAGGTCGCATTTATGTTCAGAAGCGCAAAAAAAAAAATTAAAAGGGAAGAGAGGAACAAACATTTTGGCCCCAATGGACCACTAAAACTGATTAGCCAAAAATACTTTGCTAGGTTCTGAAAAAGGGACATCTGTTAGGGACTTGATTTGGCATGATACAAGAGTGAATCCTGGAAGGAAAAGGGAAATGAGTTGCCTGGCATACAACAGGACAGGAACCAGCCACTCAGGGGACAAGGGAACAGAGTGGCTTAAGAAAGAAGCTCCCTGCTCTGGAGCTGTCAACTAACAATTGCTAATGAGGGAGCCACCAGAGGGCAAAACCCGCTCCAACAATTAAAGAAAAAAAAAAAACAACCAGATAATTTTGTTATAAAACCAAGGAGGCTTCCAGTAATGGTCTCAAAGGGTGCAACTATTAACAGCAGAGGGACCAAGTAGCACTTGAAAGAAAAGGGGAAGAAACAATCCTTCAGCCTGGCAACCACAACCACTGTGCAGGAAATAATGCAACAGACATGAGAAAAAAATAATGAAAGAGGTAGACATAATTACAGATTCAAATGATCATACTATTTTGTGTAGCCCTTTGGTTAATCTCATATTGTTACAGTATCTGACTTTGTTACATAGTATATTATATATATGTTCATTTGTTTATTTGAAATAGGAAGGGAAAAAGATGTGGGGAGGGGTTAGGAGAGGGAAATGGGGACAAAATCATGAGAAGGGGTATCAATGTGTGAGAAGTGATGCACCTTCTATCTGGCAAATATAACTGTAACCCCTCTATACATTACAATTTTTTAAATAAAGGAGCGCATCTAGGCTGGGGACCATATTGAGTGGCTCACACCTGTAATCCTAGCAACTAACTTAGGAGACTGTGATTTGAGGATTGCAGGCAGGAATGTCAATGAAATGCTCATCTCTAATAAACTACCAAAAATCTAGAAGTAGAGCTATGGCTTAAGTGGTAAAATTTAGGCTTGAGCAAAAGAAGCTCAAGGATACCGCCCAGGTCCTGAGTTCAAGCCCCACAACTGGCACAAGTAAAAGAAAGAAGACAAGAAAAAAGGGGGGAAATGCATATCCTAGCCTAACTGAATATTTTCCATTGTAAATCAATCATGTTGCTTTGCAAAGCCCTGTTAGAAGTCACATTGCACACTAAATATAATTTAATCACCTTAGCATAACCTTCAACCCTGACTTTGAGTCACTCTTGCTCTGCCTTATAAATCTATCATTTAGTATCTCACATGTTTACATAAGCTATTTGCTCTGTAAATGCTCTTCACATCTGAGAAGAAAAAAAATGGCTTACAATGAAGTATGACAAGCAAGTTTATATGTTAAGAAAATGGTAACCTTGGGGCCGGGTGTTTGGCATAGTGATAAAGTGCTTGCCTAGCATGCATGAAGATCCGGGTTTGATTCCTTGGTACCATGTACATAGAAAAAAAGCCAAAAGTGGTGCTGAGGCTCAAGTGGTAGAGCTCTAGCCTTGAAAAAGTTCAAGGACAATGCTTAGTCCCTGAGCTCAAGCCCAGGGCTGCCAAAAAAAAAAAAAGACAATATCCTAACCATAGGTGGTTGGAAGACAAATATCTGCAAGTATCTGAAGTTAAGTTGTGCTTGCTTTTATCAAGATTGTTTAAAAAGTTGTTATATCTTATATCTTAGTTATAGAAAAATAGTTAAGGTGTCTGAAATATTGCTATAGGGTTACATATTTAATGATCTTTCCAGCTCCAATGTTTCATATATATGTACATACATACATATATACATTCACACATGCATATTTAAAATTATATTCCTTTCATGATTTAAGATACTAATTATTTTTATAACTTTACAGTTTTTGACTTTAAAGTCTATTTTATCTGATACCCATCATACCAATTTTGCTCCCTTTTCGTTGCCATCTGACTGTAATATGTTTTTCTATGCTTCATTATCAAGTAATATGTGTCCTCAGTATATTAAAGTTGCTAAAGGAATAGACTTAAAATGTTCTCACCACAATGAAGTACAAATAGGTAAGGTGATATCATTCTTTAGCCTGATTTCATTGCTTCATACTGTAACTTTAACAAAATATCATACTACTCCATGAACACAAAGTTGTTTGCTAATTGGAAGTAATTTAAAATTAGAAGAACTAATTGTATTAAGCATAGTTATACATTTGTTCCTTGTCTCAAGAATTGACCACTAATCTTTGTAAATTTTGGTCCTGATAAGATGTCCTCTTCTTATCTAGGAGCCCTTGCATGTGACAATAATGTTAACAGTATGATTTATAATGGGAGATTTGAACCAGGCAGTATTAGCACCAGAGTCTAGGCATTAACGGTGGCCTATACAGGCTTATACCATGTCTACCTATGTGATCACATCCCAGTAAAAGTCTGAATTCATGGCAAGAACTAGTGGCTCACACTTGTTATCCTAGCAACTACAGAGGCTGACATCTGAGAACCATGAGTCAAATCCATCCTGGGCAGGAAAGTCCATGAGATTCTTATCTCCAAATAATCATGTTAAAAACAGACATGACACTATGGCTCAAGGCATAGGAGTACTAGCCTTGAGAAAAAGAAGTGAACTCAGGGAAAAAGCCTAGGCCCTGAGGTCAATCTTTCCCCCACTCCACCGCCCCCAAAATGAAAAACTGTGTTCTAAATCTTGGTGAATATCCTTTGATTGTCAAAATTCAATGACTATTGCAATACATAATTGCTGGAAAACAAGCACAAGCACTGTTCACAACTCTACTGGAAGAGTCCAGCTGGAAGCTTCCATTTTAGAATTCTCCTCAGTTCTGTCCCTTTTTTCTCTCTTGGATGATTTTCATGTACATCATTTTTGCTATAATAAATAGTTAACTGTATTAAAACTTCCAGTGATTTCTATGATTTCTAGAAGGGTAGTTTTGGGAACCTCTAGAATTTGTAAGGACAGTTGTCCTCAGGGCAGCTATGAAAAACAAAGTTATTAATCTCATCCACAGAATATTTGGTTGCTTGTTTCTGCAAGCACAGTTGACCTATAAAACATCTTCTTTTCCACAGTGCACCTACGCCAACAAAGAGACCTTGAGTCCAGAGCTAACAGTTGTATAAAGTATTCTTACCAGTGGGTAATTGTTGTCAGCTTCAGCTGGCAGCGAAATGAGGATTATTTCTGAAGTGGCAGATTTGTGTAATCTTAAATGAAACTAGACCATAGGTAGGAATAACTATAATGAAGCTTCATAACATTGGCATTCAGCCATTATTGTTTAAAATGTTGACTTGAGATGCTAATTTGAAGGCTAGTCCATCTGGCTACAGGGATTGCTATTTATTTTGCAGTGTTGGAAATCAACTGTTTTCCTTGTTCATAAAATTGCTATGAATAGAATACATGGTATTTTACTTCATGAGCTATTTAACAAATTTCTCCAAGTAATTTAATCCTCCTGTTTCAACTTCAGCCAAAATCTAACTTAAGTGAACCATATCTCTCTGCTGCTTTAATTTTTCTGGCAACTAAGATACCTGTTACACTACACCTCATCCCCAGCCTACCTTCAGGTCTGTAACCACTGCAGAAAAAGCTTTCCTGACTGCCTGTCAAAACAGTATGACCCCTAACTTCCATAGAACCTCATGTTTTGTTTTAAAATGTATACCCCAACTTGTTATCCTATCATTACTTTTGTTTGGTTTTTAATAACATCTATCTTTTCTTTTTTTCTTTTTAATCTCTTATTTTCAACAATTATAATAGCTACATTCCCTGATATTCAGTACCCAAAAGGTAAAGGACATATATGAAAATTATTTAAAAATCTGAACTATTTAAATATTTTGATATCATTTAGATGTTATTTAATGTTGCACTTTGATTGGTGGACTGCTATACATGGATTTGACCTGCCTTTATTGATTCTTTGTATGCTTTGGGGGATTTTTGTTGCTAAGGACATTGCAGTGACATACAACCAAAGATTTTCCCAAAGACTAAAAATTCTTCATGGAAAAGACTCAGAAAAGAGAGCAAGTAAGGAAACTACTCCATATATCTATTTCTTAGGTGAAGAACTAATCTACCAAAAAGATAAGGGTGAGAACAGGATTGAAATAATTGAGAAGTGCTTTACTGTGTGTATCAGAAATATCGCAGTTTTTAAGTCTGTTTCTTGAACTGGAAAAATAGAGAAAGTAATCACTGCTGCTTATATGACTCAAAAAGTTATACCAGATAATGTAAAGAGCAGGTTGAAGACAATCATTTGTGGGTAAAACTCTTGATCAATCTTATTCTACTTTACCCTGTCTTACCTATTGAATATTAATAGGATCCAACACCTGCTGAATACTGGTATTAGACACTGCCCAAGGCATTATAGATATGTAAATCCATTTCATTTTAATAGCTCTAGGAGGTCAGTGTGTCTTATCAGGCATAGCTTACAGATGAAGAAACAGATGAATATGGAAGGAAAATCATTTGCCTAAGGTCACACAGCTCTCAAAGGAGAGTTAAGATGTGATCACACAGTTCAGTTCCAGTATTTGTGCCCTTAACCACTTTGCTTGGCTATCTTTTCAACAAATAATTTATTCACCATTTAATAAACACCTGCTATATGTCAGAAATTAGTCTTTTTCTTAATGTATATTTTTTGGAAATTTCAAGATGTAGCCAATATTTCTCATAAGAACTTTAATTTGAATACATTTTCATTGAATCAATAGAAGTATTTTGTTGTAGAGAGAATTGCACTTGAGTCTTTTGTTTTATTTACGAAGATGGGGATTAAACCCAGGGTCTCTTGTACACTAGGCAAGGGCTTTATAACTGAGATATATTCTTAGTTCTGAAGATTACTCATTTCAAATAAATGACCAACTAATGCAAGGTAACTCCATGGTTTCACACACATATACATTCTCATATATATATTGTGTAGGTAAATTCTCATTGACTATGTTCTATCCCAGTTATTGCTGTTATAATAATTACTTTTGGTATTAATAAACTTTTTAAAGAATTACATCTCCTTGTATGTTTGTAGGACTTTCTAGTCTTTCTGGAAAAATATAGTAGCTGGAATGTATTTTTGTTTACATGGTTCAGTTGTAGAACTGATGTACAGGGGTTACAGTAACATAAGTCTGGTAATAAGAGCATTTCTTTTTGAACAGTGTCATTTTCTTTCAAGTTTTTCCCTCCCAATGTCCCATCCCCACAAATTATATAGCTCATTTTTAAGATAGCCATTACAACTGAACATGTAAACAAAAATACATTCTAGCACCATTTCTGTGCTCTCCCTTACACTTCCCCAAATAGATAAACTTGCATAAGAGACAAAATATACAGAAATAAAAACAGGGACAAAGGAGAGAGGAAAAGGAGCAAAATAACCCAAATCCATTTGATTTTATTTCTTACAAATCATTTTGATAAGCATCATTTTATACAGTCATAAGCTCATAGCTATGTGATCCTAAGAATATCTTCCTTTGGTCTCACTGTGTGAATGTTTAGAGCCCTATTTAATTTAACATACTCAAGTGTAATGCTCCATTTTTTACCACCCACAGTGTTTACTTGTAGATTTATAGGCACCTTATAATTACTACAATGGAGAGAAACCATATAACTTACATTTCTTTGAGACTTGCTTAATTCACTTAATATTATTTTTCCAAATCTTTCCATTTCCTTATGATTGATAAAATATCATTCTTTCTGATGGAAGTATACAATTCCATTGTGTATATATACCACATTTTCTCAATCCATTCATCCACTGAGGGGCATATGGGCTGATTCCATAACTAAACTATGGTAAACAATGCTGCAATAAACATGACTGTTATAGATTTAATGTGGCCTTGTTTGTGGTCTATTGGATAAATGCCCAAGAGTGGGACTGCCGTTTTGTAGGGGAGGTCTGTGTTTATTCTTTAGAGGAACCTCCATTCTGCTTTCCAGCATGGCTGAGTAGGTTTACATTCCCAGTACCAGTTTAATAGCATTCCCTTTTGGCCACATCTCTGTCAGCATCTATTATTGTTAGTTTCCTTGAAACATTAACTCAATGTAAGAAGGCTATATATGGCAAACCTACAACCAGCATTACACTTAATGGTAAAAAATTAAAAACACCTTCTCTAAATTCAGGAATAAGATAACAAGGTCCACTCTTTCCATTCCTTTCCAATACAGTACTGGAATTCTAACAAGGCAAGGGAACATGAAGAGGTCTAAACAGGAAAAGAAGTAAAACTCTCCCTCTTTTCAAATGACCTGATCATGTATTTAAAGAACACTATAAGTTCCTCTCCCAAGTTACTTGAACTAATCTAAAACTGAGGCAAAGAGGTAAAGTATAAAATTAACTCATAAAAATCAGTAGTTTTTCTGTATGCCAACAGTGAAATCAGGAAAGCAAGTCCATTTTCACAGCTTCAAAAAAACACCTAGGATAGTAAAGTGGCTTATATGGTACAGTACTTTCCTAGCAAATGAGAGGCCATGGGTTCAAATCCCAGTGTCACCAGAAAAACAAACAACAAGAGAAAAATACCTAGAAATTATTTTATCCAAACCTTTGAAGGATCTCTATGATGAAAACCTTAGAAATCTGGAAAAAGAAATTAAAACAGATCCTTCCATGGTGCTGGAAGGATGAATATAGTGAAAATGGCAATATTTCCCAAAGCTATCAACAAAATCAATAATTGTACTGATGAAAATCCCAACAACATTCTTCAATGATATAGAGAAAGCAATCCATAAATTCACACGGAATAATAAAAGATGCCAAATAGCAAAAGCAGTCCTCAGCAGGAAGAACAATGCTGGAAGACTATCAATACCAAACTTCAAACTCTCTTTTTATCAAACCATAGTAATAAAAACAGCTTGGTACTGGCACATGAACATGCATGAAGACCAATGAAATAATTAAATCTTTTAATAATTTCAAATGAACCCACACATCTACAACCATCTAATGTTCAGTAAGAAAGCTAAAAATACAGGGTGGAAGAAAGACAGCCTCTTCAGCAAATGAAACTGGTAGAATTAGTTACACACATGCAGAAAACTGAATATAACACACTGGACCATGATCAATTCCAAATGGAGCAAAGACCTCAATGTAAGATCAGAAACCATTAAAATATTACAGGAAGTAGTAGGGGGAAAATTAGTGTTCCTATTTGGACTTTGTAATTAAAGATCCAGAACCACAATAAATCAGAGAAAGACTAGAAAAAAAGGATAGAATTAAACTGCAGTTTCTGCATGCATAAGGACATAGGTAGCAGGATGAATAGTTTGCAGACTGGTAGATTTTTTGTTACTATGCATTAGAAAAATGACTCATAGATTAAATATATTTAGAGCTCAAAAAATTAAGCTATCCAAAAGAAACCCTCAAAAAGAAACAATAACCCAGTTTATAAATGGGCTGAAGAGTTATTGAGGGACTTCTCAGAAGAAGTAAGAATGACTAATAGACACCTGAAGGAACATTCAGGATGTCTGGCCATAAAAGAAATGCAGGCTCATGCCTGTAAAACCAGTTACTCAGGAAGCTGAGATCTGAGGATCGTGGTTCAAAGCCAGGCTTGGCATGAAAGTCTGCAAGTCTCTTATCTCCAACTAACCATCAGAAAATCGGAAGTAGCACTGTGGCTCAAGTGGAAGACTGGTAGATTTGAGCTGAAGAGAAGAGTTCAGGGACAGCTTCCAGGCCCAGAGTTTGAGTCTCATATCGGACAAGAACAAAAGAAAAGAAAAGAAAAGAAATGCAAATCAAAATAACATTTAGATTTCATTTAGAGTCATCCCAGTTAGAATGGCCATTATTAAGAAAATCAGGAATGTATATTTATGTTAATTGCCTAGTCTGTAAGTGAAAGTTTTGAAACCATACCCTAAATTAATAATTTATTTTCCTTCTGACTCATAATTTTATATGAAATATAATTTTAAGAAAAAAAATCTTACAATAAAACTAAACATTTTTGGAAAGCATAAGAAGCTGGTGATATGTCTTTAGATATGGTAAAAATTTCTACTCACAATTTCTTGGATCCAAATCCTCTAGCACTCCATCACATACCTTCATCATTTCTCTTTTTATTGTGTGGCTATTGGTTGACCATAATTTATTGATATTTATCTAATTTTACTTATTTAAAAACTCAAGAAACAGTCCTGAAGATGGTGCCGAGACAATAGGGAGGCTGCCTAGCTCTCTTTTCACAAAAAGAGAGAACCAGGGAGTCCCACAAGCCAATTATCTTAAGAAATCCACAACAACAAACTCAAAAAGCAACGGAGAAGGACTCAAACCAGAAAAGACATCCAGATAAAGCTTACCGCCACATCATAATCTGAACTGGATCAATAGAAACCAAAGAAAGGATCCTAAAGGCAGCCAGGGAAAAGGGATCAATAACCTATAAAGGCAAACCAATCAGAATAACCCCAGATTTCTCAGCAGAGACCATGCAAGCAAGAAGTGACTGGAAGCATATATGTCATGCCCTTAAGTCAAATAACTACCAACCAAGAATACTGTACCCAGCTAAGCTCTCATTCATAACTGAGGGAACAATAAGAACATTCCATTCCAGGGAAAAGCTGCAACAATATGTAGCAACAAAACCAACACTATAGAGAATTCTCAAAGATGTTCTATACATAGAAAACCAAAATAAATGCAATATAGGGAAAGAAATGGCACCTAAACAGCATACCACCTAAGGACCACAAGAACTGTCAAGACACAGGCCCTAATAAAAGCTTTTAAAAATGGTAGGAATGAATAAATATCTCTCAATCCTAACTCTCAATATCAATGGACTTAACTCTCCAATTAAACGGCATAGACTGTCTAGTTGGAGCAAAAAGCAAGAGCCATCGTTCTGCTGTCTTCAAGAGACACATCTTACCTAAAAAACAAACATCTTTTGAAAGTGAGAGGTTGGAATAAACTCTATCAAGCTAATGGGCCCCATAAACAGGCTGGAGTTGCCATCCTCATAGCAGAGAAAATAGACTTCAAACTAAAATTAATAAGAAAAGACAAAGAAGGTTACTACATACTACTAAAGGGATC
The DNA here is from genome assembly GCF_031878675.1 of Megascapheus bottae. NCBI lineage: Eukaryota > Metazoa > Chordata > Mammalia > Rodentia > Geomyidae > Megascapheus > Megascapheus bottae. The sequence continues at coordinate 55,765,285 of NC_143511.1, forward strand.
TTTCCTCCAGGAAGACATAACAATCCTAAATATTTAAACACCCAATCCCGGAGCTCCGAACTTCATCAAGCAAACTTTACTTACACTGAAACCATACATAGATTGAAACACAGTGATTGTTGGTGACTTTAACACACCACTCTCACCTATGGACAGATCAACAAGGCAAAAACTCAACAGAGAAACCTTAGAACTAAACAACTATATAAACCAACTAGATCTAACAGACATCTGCAGAATATTCCACCCAGCAACAACACAATGTACGTTTTTCTCAGCAGCACATGGAACATTTTGCAAAACAGATCACATCTCAGGCCATAAAACAAACCTGGACAGATTCAGAAACACTGAAATTATTCCATGCACGTTCTCAGACCACAAAGGCATCAAATTGGAACTGAACACACATCTCCACCAATGAAAACCCTGTAACTCATGGAGAGTGAACAAGACATTTTTGAATCATCAATGGGTCATCGAAGAGATCAGAACAGAAATCCAACAGTTTATGAAATTTAACAAACAGGAGCATACAAAATACCAACTCCTTTGGGACACAGCACAGGCAGTACTCCGGGGAAAATTTATAGCACTGAGTGCCTACAACAACAAGTTGGAAAAATCGCAAAGCAACAAGTTAATGTCTCACCATAAGCTCCTGGAAAAAGAACAACAAACCAACTCTAAACCCAGTAGAAGAAAGCAAATTATTAAAATCAAAGCAGAATTAAATGATCTGGACTTCAAAAAAAACTATAGAAAGAATCAACAAAACAAGGAGTTGGTTCTTTGAAAGAATTAACAAAATTGACAAACCCTTAGCAAATCTTACCAAAAAAAGAAGAGAGCATATCGAAATAAACAAAATCGCAGAGGAAAATGGTAAAATCAAGACAGAAATTACCAAGATCCAGAATATCATGAAGGAATACTTCTCAAACCTTTACACCAACAAATTTGAGAATCTAGAAGAAATGGATGAATTCCTAGCCAATATTAACATACCCACACTGAACCAAGAAGAACTAACCCAACTAAACTGGCCTATTTCAAGCTCTGAAATAGAAATGGCAATTAGAGAACTTCCACCTAAGAAAAGCCCAGAGGCAGATGGATTCACAGCTGAATTCTATAAGGTCTTCAAAGCAGAGCTCACACCAAACTCCTCAAGCTCTTCAATGAAATTGAAAATGAAGGTTCTTTACCAAACTCATTCTATGAAGCCAGTATAATCCTCATCCCCAAACCAGACACAGATTCATCAAAGAAAGAGAATTATAGACCTATTTCTTTGATGAACATTGATGCAAAACTTCTCAACAAAATACTGGCCAACCATCTACAACACATCAAAAAAATTATACACTATGATCAAACTTGATTCATCACAGGGAGGCAAAGCTGGTTCAACATACACAAATCAATTAATATAATTCAACACATCAACAGGAGCAAGGACAAAAATCACATGATTGTTTCAATAGATGCAGAAAAGGCATTTGACAAGATCCAACACCCCTTTATGTTAAAAGCTCTGGAAAAACTAGGAATCCATGGAACATTCTTCAATATAATAAAGGCTGTGTATGACAAACCCACTGCTAGTATTACACTTAATGGTGAAAATCTAAAGCCATTCCCTCTAAAATCAGGAATGAGACAAGGATGCCCACTCTCTCCACTCCTCTTTAACATAGTATTAGAATTCCTAGCCAGTGCAATAAGGCAAGAAGCAAGCATAACGGGGATCCAAGTAGGAAAAGAGGAAATAAAACTATCCCTCTTTGCAGATGACATGATTCTGTATTTAAAGAATCCTATAGACTCTACTCCCAAGCTCCTTGAGCTGATTCAAAACTTTGGAAGAGTAGCAGGCTATAAAATTAATCCTCAAAAATCAACTGCCTTCCTATATGCCAACAGTGAGAGGAACGAGGCAATAATCAGGAAAGAAACTCCTTTCACAATAGCCTCAAAGAAAATAAAGTACCTAGGAATTAGCTTAACTAAGAATATAAAGGAACTTTTTGATGAACACTTTAAAACCCTGAAAAAGGAAATTAAAGCAGAACTAAGGAAATGGAAAACCCTCCCATGCTCCTGGATTGGAAGAATCAACATGGTGAAAATGACAATCTTGCCAAGGGCTATCTACAAATTCAACGCAGTACCCATCAATATCCCAATGGCATTCTTTAAAGAAATAGAAGAGGCAATCCAAAATTTCATATGGAATAATAAAAGACTCCGTATAGCAAAAACACTTCTTAGCAGAAAGAACAGCGCTGGAGGAATTTCAATTCCAAACTTTAGACTTTATTACAGGGCTATAATTATCAAAACAGCTTGGTACTGGCACAAGAACAGGCCTGAAGACCAATGGAATAGAACTGAGGACCCAGATATTAAACCACAGACCTATGGCCACCTAATCTTTGACAAGGGAGCCAAAAATTAGAATGGAAGAAAGATAGCCTCTTCAACAAGTGGAGCTGGCAGAACTGGTTAAGCACCTGCAGAAAACTAAAGTTGGATCGTTCTTTGTCACCCTGCACTAGAATCAACTCCAAATGGATCAAAGACCTGGAGGTAAAAGCTGACACACTGAAAACTTTATAAGAAGGAACAGGAGATACACTAGGCCTCCTTGGCACAGGTCGAAACTTTCTTAATAAGGACCAAGAATCACAAGAAATCAGAGAAAGGTTGGATAAGTGGGACTGCATTAAACTGCGGAGCTTTTGTATGACAAAGGACATAGCTAGTAAATTAATTAGGAAGCCTACAGAGTGGAAGAAGATCTTCACCAATCAAACAACGGACAAAGGCCTCATATCTAAAATATATCAACAACTCAAAAAATTGAATCACTCCAAAACTAATCCCCAAAGTAACAACCATCCCATTAAAAAATGGGCCAAAGACTTAAAGAGAGTCTTCCCTGAAGAAGAAACAAAAATGGCCTATAGACACATGAAGAAATGCTCAACATCTCTGGTCATAAAAGAAATGCAAATCAAAACAACTCTAAGATTCTACCTCACTCCAGTTAGAATGGCCAGGATCAGGAAAACGAATAATAACAGATGCTGGAGGGGATGTGTCCAGGAGGGATCACTACTACACTGTTGGTGGGAGTGCAAACTCATTCAACCACTATGGAAAGCAGTATGGCAGTGCCTCAAAAACCTAAACATAGAGCTCCCCTATGACCCAGCAATTCCATTACTTGGCATTTACCCAATCATCCAGAATCTAGGGCATACTAAATCCACTACCACAACAATGTTCATTGCAGCATTATTCACCATATCAAAGATATGGAACCAACCTAGATGTCCCTCAGTTGATGAGTGGATCAACAAGTTGTGGTATTTGTACACAATGGAATTCTATACTGCTGTCAGAGAAAATGACATCGACCCATTTGTTAGGAAATGGAAAGACTTATAAAAAATCCTATTAAGTGAAGTAAACCAGACTCAAAGGAACTTAGGCTCAATGGTTTCCCTTGTTTGTCATAATCAGTAGAAACCTTGGGTTCTACTAGCAGAGATCTGCAATAGAGCAAAACCTTGATACATAAGGCTATATAGTATGAAGCTAATTGAAAGGATCTCCAGGATATTGAAACAAAAGCCATATAAAGAATGATTGTTGTCCTTAATGTACTATGTTATGTCTCATCTCCTTTGTTGTCCCTTAGTTATCTCATATTGTTACAGTATCTCACTTTGTTATCTGATATATTGAATTTATTTGTATTTGGTTTTTTGAAATTTGATAGGGAAGGTGGGAAAACCAAGACGCGGGGGTGGGGGTGGGGGGAGGGTAATGGGTGCCAAGATATGTGAAAGGGTATCAATGTATGTGAATTAATGCACCTTCTATCTGGCAAATATCATGTAACCCTTTATTAATTACACTAAAAAATATATAAAAAAACAAAGTTCAGATAAAAACAAAAACAAAAAAACCCCAAAACTCGATACCAAAATATTTATGGAATAAAAACAAAGGAAACATTTAAAGTGTCTAAAAATAATCCAGAGGGCTTTAAAAACAATGTTCTTCACCTCATTAAAAGTAAAAAATAACCTGTGAGAGGGGAAGTAGTTCAGAACTAGTATGACATCATTATTTACTAAATTTCATTCTTACGGGCTGATATACAATTCAGTGACATAACATTTTCAATTGATGCACTAGGCCTTGAATTCAATTACTAAGACCATATAAGATGAGACCAAAAGAAAAAGTTAAAACTGAAAAAAGGCATTGAGTTCTCATAGTATTGCATGAAGTACCATGTTTTTCTTGGCAATTTCCCTGTGTCTCCTTTTAGAAAAATAACTAAGTCACAGTCTTTTAAGCCTGCCTGCCTTCCTCTTTCCCTCCCTCCCTTTTTTCCTCTCTTCCCTCCCCCCTTCCCTCCCGCCCTCCCTTCCTTCCTTCCTTTCCTTCATTCCTTCTTTCCTCCTTCCTTCCTCTCTTTGTGTGTGTGTGTGTGTGTGTGTGTGTGTGTGTGTGTGTGTGTCTGTCTGTCTGTCTGTCTGTCTGTCTGTCTGTCTGTCTGCCTGTTTGTCTATCTGTCTATCTGTCAGTTTGTTGGTCTGTCTATCCTGGGGCTTGAACCCAGGGCCTCATCCCTGTCCCTGATTTTTTGTGCCCAAAGCTACTTCTCCACCACTTTAGTCATAGCTCCATTTTTATCTTTTTCCTGGTTAATTGGAGACAAGAGTCTTGTGGACTTTTGTGCCCAATCTGGCTTAGACCCACAATCTTTAGTACTCAGCATTCTGAGTAGCTAAGATTACAGGAGTGAACCATCAGTGCACTCTGCTTTTGGTTTTGATAAGTGTGTTTTAATAAACATATCACATACACAGCTTTTCCTATATTGGGATGAATCACTGGAACAGATGTTTAGAAATGTGATTATATGAGCCCAGGGGTATATTTCTTAGTATCAGTCCCTTAATGTTGTGGTTTATAGTGTGAAATTGATTGGATTATTGGGACACTGTTGATAAAGGAAAAATGACACATTCAGTCACTACAAAAATAACCCCCTTCTCATTCTTGGTAAAGAATTGGGGTAGAATCATCACTAAATCTACAGGGAATCTGAAGCAAAGGCAGTCCTGCTTTTGGTCAAGTATTTGTGATGTAGCCTCACAGTCTTGTAGCTATATTTCTGACCTGTGGCAAAGGCCAACTTAGCTTATCAAAGTTTGTGCACTTCAGTGGCAATGACTCAGTAGAACTCACCTACTAAGCACATTTCTCTAAATTAAGGTGTGACAGTGGCTATTATCATCCCCTAAATTTTGCACTGGGTAGGAAAGGAGAAACAGTATAGATAGTGGGGGGAAAGGGCGTAAAGGAAATCCTTCTAAAATGTGTTGTAAAGTCCTATTCATCTTTTAGAGATGCTTGACTGACTTCATTTATTTTTTTCCAGACTATGGAAACTTTCAAATACAACTAAGTGCAATCCTCTCATTTAACAATGAGAAAACAAATAGCCTTGCTAGACACTGTGGTCTGAAATACAATCAAGGAGTTTTAGGAGTAGCTTGTGAGGCAGGAAAATAAGACTGAAAACCTGAAGTAGCCGTGTATGAAGAGACAAGCTCAGTGAGTGATTAGTTGCTCATTAAACAACATCACTGAAAGAGGAGGCTGGAAACTGGCATTTAATATCAATTAGAAAGCAAGAGAAGAAAAGTGGGGCCTAGTAGGTAAAGCCAGGTGGCATTTTGAGTAATTTACTTCGTGTGTGTGTGTGTGTGTGTGTGTGTGTGTGTGTGTGTGTGTGTGTCCATCTGGTTTTTCTACTTCACTTTTTAAAACTTAGTCTAGGTGGGTTGCTTACAGTGACTTCAGAAAATCTCTGACACAAAGAGATTGAATGCAGGCCAAACAGAGGTCACTTCTCTCTGAGTTTTGTTGCCCTCATGATGGAATGCTCATCAAAGGTGTTCACTAAGTGGGGCTGGCTACTTAAGGGTCTCCTTAGAAAGCAACTACTCAATTAGAGAGTCTAGCAATCCTAAGGCCAAGACCCATTTGCATACCCTCAGACAAAAGTATCAGAATTCAGGTTTCACTGCTGAGCCTGCAGGGACTATTCAGAAAAATTCATGGGCATTCAGTAACTCTATGTGCAGATGGCTGCTATCCACATTACTCTCTTGTGATGTCATGGCAACCACAAAGGACAAAACTCCTGTGTTTTTTCATAGTCTTACAGAGCTGGGTGAGGGTTCAAACCTCATGAGTAGTCTGTTATCCCATTTTGACATCCCACTGGAATATAATTTCATAGCACAAATCAAATGAACTACAAAAAGTAACAAGTAAATGTGAACACCTCTAAGGTTTTATGCCTGAAATATAAGGTCATGGTGCTCAGAAGAAACTAATTTGTAAGTGTCTGAGCTATACCATTTTCCCTTAACGCCTTTCTGAAAAGATAGTTGGCTTTCTTAAAATTCATTATTCTAAATGCAAATATGACTGTGCTGGACCAAATTTAAAACCTGGTGTATCCTCATATGAAACCTAAAACTTGTTGAATGGCATGTTCTGACTTTTCCTCGTAACAGAGCTGGAGAACATGAAGATGGAAAAGGAAGAAGTATCTTTTATTGGTGTATGTGAGCATCTAAAATAAAATTGCCACCTATACATACTTTCGACATAATAAAGAAAGGAAGACAGGGAGTGAGAGAAGAGGGGCTGTGGATCAATTGGAATGGAGGGAAGGCACTGGATTCTGGTGGATAAATCAAATGGCCAGGTGAAGACTAGGTTTTTCTACAGGGTAGATTTAGCATTGATCATCTTCATCATGTCTCCAGGTATGCACATGCCTGGTGCCCTGTAGCCTCTGGGGAATAGTCATTCACTCGTGAGAAGAGATTGCTCGGCAATATTACTACACTGCTTCATATGACATATTTGTATTCGGAACACTCCTGCCATAGCAACGTAGGCAATTAAATATTTTTAGGAGTCAGTCACTTTTCTGGCAGAACTTAGATTGTTTAATAATGCTGCTCAGAAGAAAGAAAAAAAATGGCTTGAATTTCATTTTTCATGATAAATTAGTTATTTGGTGATTTAGATTTAACTTTCAGAGGAAAAATAAACGAGCACAAGGTCCCCCAGACTTATACTTGATGCTATGGATGTCAAATCCTTTCCAGTTAAGTTTTCAAAATGATTCTCAAATAGGTAATGACAACATTCCGGCTTCAATGACAGTTCTGAGCATGTGAAAAACCCTAAGCAGCATTTATAGATGCTGCAGACACTAATATAAAAGAGTGAATAACCATGCCATGCTTAATTCACAGTTCTTTCTCATTTCCCTGCAGACAGCTCAGTGTCTCTTTGCTGTTTAGGAGTTTGTTTTACAGCATTACCAAGAGCATTTCTGCCTCCATCTGGGCAGGTATTGTCCATTTTATTTGTGATTGAGTTACTCATAGCTATTACACAAATTGGTACTGGAAGGAAAGACCAGTTGGCCCAATTCTTTCTAAGAAAGATGTACTGACTGCTGTGATCCGTGGCTGTTCCTTATATATCTGTACCTCACTGTGTTGTGTTTTGTCGGTGATCACAGATTTGAAAAAAGAAAAATCTCTTGTCATGGTCCTAGTACACTTAGAAATTGCCCTTCTAACTCACTGCAAGGTTATGTGGCTGAGAGACGGTTGGAGTATAGCTGATTAGCAAGTAGACTGTTGGTAAATGACTTGAAATTCAAAGTACACTCAAGTAGGTGCAAATATAATTCGAATAGGCACTTAAAAATAAAAAAAAGGTAGGAGGAACAACTGGCAATATAACTACTTTTCATGAAGTAGTCATATTTTCTCTCAAGATATATTTATGAATTCCACTGTGTTTTCCTGTACTCCAGTGGCCTTTTCTCCTTGATACAGCATATTCCTTGTGGCTATTGTGTTAATCATGCCTCTGCACAGCCTGAATTCTTTCTTCTTTCATCCCTCCAGCATAGGTTCCAGCAAGGAAGAGAAGTTTCTATCCCAGACTGTCTACATTCTCTGTTATATCAGAGCAGCAATTATTTACTGAACATTTGCTCATTTAAGACAGTATGCTATTTTGCGAACATCCTCATGTGTAGGACTTGATGATATCTCTAGATTATTTTGTATGACCCTCAAAAGACATTTTTCTGTATGTAAGCCTTTGCTTGCTCCTGTAGGATCATCGGTGACAACCAAGGACACAGGTGGTAGAATACTTGCTAAGGTTTTGTGAATTTCCTGGGTTTCAACCCTAGAACCATAAAAGATACACAGTTAAAAAGTTCCAAGGTTACATTCCACTCTCATGCCCAATATCTAATTATTTAGGTATAGAGTTATATCAATCTACCATCCAGGTGTTTCTTGTTTCTATGACATGTAATCCATTTTCAATGGAATAATTAAGTGTGGATCCTAACTGCTATTAGCAATTGTAATTGTAACGTTCTGCTACACAGTTTCTCTTCCCTTAAAACTTTCCAGGCTATTTTCCATTCTACAGGCATTTAGGGTTTTCCTAAAATATGTGTCCCAAATGTCACTGGGTTCCCTGAAATACGGAATTTAAACTCCTGAACTCCTTTGTGTGTATAATAATTTAAATTTTTTTTCATTCTTCAAAATACATAGCCTACTTTCCAACAAAGGTTCAATAAATCCTTGGTAACTCATCAGCAATCATTTTCTAAGCATCTTTCTTAGTTCTAAAAATTCTATTCTCTGATTTCAGATCTTTGTGAGTTCAAATCTTGGTGAGAATAGGATATATTCTACATGGCAGTAATCTGTGGAGCAGTACATCAGACATTATTTCCTTTTATCTCTTTAAAGAACTTTTTGGTTAGAATATATAAATTGCATGGGGAGAATTTTGAATTTCCATACATACAGATAGTATATGGAAACTTTTTCATTGTTCAATTTGCATGTTTGCAAATAAAGTAATTAGACCATATTTATTCTCATCTATACTGTCCATTTGCTCTTTTCCCTCTTCTTTCCTACAATATTAATTATACCAAGGAGTTTCACCATAGTGCTTCAGATGACATCAAAAGTGTCATAAGGATGTATTTATTGGCTGGGAACTTTGGAAATGTAATACAGTTCTTGATCAATGAGCAGACTTACCAAGAAATACAAATCCAGTTATCAGAAAATACTAAATACCCAAACTTGGTTATTAACACTTGTTTTATTCCTTGTTGATAGCTTTGGGGACATATCCAACTTCCAACTCTATTAAATTGCTTTATTCTGATGAACATGGCTTGCTTTCAAGAGGACACTATCCTTGAGCAAAACACAACTTAAAGGCAGTATGCCCAGACAGAGGCAGTCATTTGCAAATAGATGAGCTAATGATCCTCTTAGACAGACCCTGTAAATAACTAATGTGACTGAGAAGGGTCCATCAGATAAATGCCTACTTTTATGCGTCATCTTTAATTGACTCGACTTTGACTGACATGACAAGTAGACTAATAACCTCTATGTCAAGAATTTATGGCTTATTCCTTCTGTCACTAGTTGTAAACAGTTTCATGCTGAATACATAAAAATGAAACTTTCTCAGTTTAAAAAACAAAAGGAATATTTTTTTTGAGGTTCATGGGGCTTGAACTGGGCCTGGGTGCTGTCCCTGAGCTCTTCAGCTCAAGGCCACCACCTTACTCTTGGACCTGGGCATTGTCCCTGAGCTCTTCAGCTCAAGGCTACCACCCTACCCTTGATCCAAGCCCCACTTCCCGTTTTCTAGAGGTTAATTGGAGACAAGAGTCTTAGGTTCTTTTGTGACTGGGCTGGCTTTGAACCTTGATCCTCAGATCTCAGCCTCCTGAGTAGCTAGGATTATAGGTGTGAGCCACCATGCCCAGCTAAAAAGCAAAAGTGTTAGTTTTGACTGCCTAAAAATTCAGACAACTTTCATTCAAGTTATTTATACTTATCATTCCATTATACCCTTTCACACATTTACTAAGTCTCCTATTACTTTGCTGTTTGCAATAAAGAGGGAAAGAATAGGTGAGACAATAAAAGTATGACAATACCAATTCAATTTATTTTGAATTCAATTTAAAGTTTACAGCATGATATTTGTATGTCTTAATCTAAAATTGCTTCAATTTCCCTAAAGCCTATGCAAGGGATGATTCAATTTCAGATTAATTCAGATTGCTTTAGTAATACAGCTATTGTCTGCCGAACAAATCCATCATGATAACAATGCTATCTATTTACAGAGGAATGCACTTTTTTCCTGAGATTTGATGCTAGTTCTGATTTACCAAAGAATGATATCATTGTTTTATAATTAATTTCCTTAAGAGAAACATGTGTAAGAGAGAGAGATTCTCTTAAATGTGTCATCTAAGAGAGTGATACTCATCAGTACTAGGTAGTTTCTATTATTTTAAAAAATTATTATAAAACAAACATAAAAAGATCAGAAGAGAATTTGTATGTGTGAGTTGGAAATACACAGGAGTTATTTTCAACAACTAATATTAAGAAAAGGACTAAAATATTATATGTGATGTAGTGTTTTAATTTTTCTTTTTTAATATTTTTATTGTAATTAATAAAAGGGTTACATGATATTTGCCAGATAGAAGGTTCATTAATTCACATACATTGATACCCTTTCACATGTCTTGGTCCCCATTACCCTCCCTCCCACCCTCCATCTTGGTTTTCTCCCCTTCCCTATCCAATTTCGAATAACCAAATACAAATATATCCAATATATCAGATAACAAAGTGAGATACTGTAACAATATGAGATAACCAAGGGGCAGCAAAAGAGATGAGAGATAACATAGTACATTAAGGACAACAATCATTCCTTATGTGGTTTTTGTTTCAATATCCTAGAGGTCCTTTCAATTAGCTTCATACTATATGGCCTTATGTATCAAGGTTTTGCTCTATTGCAAATTAATTTTTCAAATGCTCCAATAGCTTCACAATGACAAGGACATTTTGTTCATCATGATAATAGCAGACCATTAAAAAATCCTTTTCTAATCATCACAGATATTGACTTGTTAAACCACGTTTGCTAAGAAGAGACCTTGGTGCAATGCACTGTTATATGACCTTTTTTTTAATATTCCATTTGTAGGCCACAAAAGAAGGCCAAGATTCCAACAGAAGGAAAGAAGAAATACAAAAGTAAATGATATAATAAACCTCGATGTTCACAAACACAGAAATTACTTTGTTATCATTGGCATAAATGTGGAAATAAGTTCTCAGTCTACCCATATGAATATTGACTGAAGTCTATTCAAACTTATTTGGTAAAATGTAAAAGGCAATAACACCTAAATCAAGTCACTTAATAAAGACATATTTAGAGCCATAAGTAGATCAAATATAAATATAATTTTCTTTTGCATCAAAGTCTTAAGGTATTTGAAAGATATTTCTTACTGTTAAGCTGTTCTAGTGACCTTGTGATTCATCTAACTACAAGATGGAATGTTAGTCATAGAAAATATTTCTTGTATTAATTTCAAATTGGAATGCATACAACAGACATATTTAAAATGCTAGAATGTGTTAGAAAAATAAATGACACTATATCCTTGCAACAAATTATCTGAATTAAAAATATAGAAAATGAGTTTTCATTACAGAAAGCCTTACACTCTAACTTGGCTATTTCACTCAAATTTGGTTCTCTAGAGGGAGCTTTACCTCACTGGCTGGCTTTTTTCTGAATAATAGTTTCACAGAATTTTCTGATGAGGCTGGCTTTAATATTGCAATCCTCAGTTCTCATCCTCTTAAGCAGTTAGACTTATAGATATGAGCCTCCATTGCTTGAGTTTTTAATCGTTTCTTTAGGGTAGAAAACACTGGTAATTTTTGCTATTATCTGTAGGCATTTGTGCATAATATCCTATCAGAAATTATTCCCTCAATATAATTTAGTACTCTTTGGTCAACTTTCTTTTCCAGTCATATTTTCAAAACAGAAAATGGTGAAATAGAATAGTCCAGCTTCATTAATTCTCTGCTAGAAAAAGAGTTGCTCAAGTTCCAGGCACCTCTTTTTATATTTGAAAAATTTTCATGTTAACTGAAAATACACCTGTTAATGTGATGAATTATATTAATCGACTTGCATCTATTGAACCAGCTTTTCATCCCTGTGATGAATCCTGTTTGATCATAGTGTATAATTTATTTAATGAGTTGTTGAAGTCAATTGGCCAGTATTTAGTTGAGAAGTTTTGCATCAATGTTGAAGTCAATTGGCCAGTATTTAGTTGAGAAGTTCTGCATCAATGTTAATCAGAGAAATTAGTCTCTAGTTCTCTTTCTTTGATGAGTCTCTGGCTGGTTTGAGGATGAGGGTTATGCTGGCTTCATAGAATGAGTTTGGTAGAGATTCTTCTCTTTCAATTCATTGAAGAGTTTGAGGAGTATTGGTGTGAGTTCTGCTTTGAAGGCCTTATAGAATTCAGCTGTGAATCCATCAGGTCCTGGGATTTTCTTGGATGGGAGGTCTCTTATTGCCATTTCTATTTCATTATTCCAAATAGTTCTGTTTAGTTGGTGTATCTCTTCATGGTTCAGTTTACATATGTCAATATTTGCTAGAAATGTGTCCATCTCTTCTAGATTCTCAAATTTGTTGGCCTAAAGGTTTGAAAAGTATGCCCTTATGATGCTCTGGATCTTGGTATTTTCTGTCATGATATTTCCATTCTCATCCATGATTTTGTTTATTTGGGTGGGCTCCCTTCTTTTCTTGGTAAGATTTGCTAAGGGTCCGTCAATTTTGTCAATTTTTCAAAGAACCAACTGTTTGTTTTGCTGATTCTTTCTATGGTTTGTTGTACTCTAATTCATTTAATACTGCCTTATTTTTCTCTTTTTTCAATTTTTATTTTTTATTGTTGGGATAATGTATAGAATGGTTACAGTTACATTCACTAGATAATAGGTTCATTACTTATCATCATTGATATCCCTTCTCATGGTTTTGTCTCCACTTTCCTTCCCCCCCCCAAACATCTTCTTGCCCCTCCTTCTCTTTCCTATTTCAAATAAATAAAAATATATACAACATACCAGATAACAGAATCAGGTACAATACTGCTTTATTTTAATAATTTATTTCCTTCTCCTGGATTTGGGTTTGGGTTTGTTGTTCTTTTTCCAGAATCGTAAGGTGCACCATTAAATTATTGGTTTGAGACTTTTTAGCCTCTTGAACAAATGGTGCTGGCAGAACTGGTTAAGCATCTATCTGTCCAAAGGTAGTTAGATCCTTTTATGTAACCCTGCACCAGAATTTACTCCAAATGGATCAAAGAACTTGAAGTATGTTCTAAAATCTAGTGATTGTATATAGAGATTCCCTTCTTGAATACTTGTTTGTTAAACATAACACTTGAAATATGAGATAAAAATCAATGTTAATAAATTCTTTAATAAAAAACATAAAAATCAGATACCCTGAAAACTTTACAGGAAGGAATAGGAGTTACACAGATCAAAACTTTCTTAATAAAAATCCAGAAACACAACAAATTAAAGGAAGTTTGAACAAATGGGACTGCATTAATCTGAAGAGCTTCTGTATGGCAAAGAACATAGCTAGTAAGTTAAACAGAAAGCCTACAGTGTGGGAGAATATTTTCACTAGCCATACAATAGACAAGGGCCTCATATCTAAAATATACCTTCAGCTAAATTGAATCTCTTAAAAACAAAGCTGCAAAGAAGCAAACATCCCATTGAAAGGTGGACTAAAGACATAAAGAGAGATTTCTCTGAAGAGGAAATAAAAATGGCCTATAGACACATGCAGAAATGCTCGACATCTTTGGTCATAAAAGAAATGCAAATCAAAACAAATTTGAGAGTCCCCTCATTCCAGTTAGAATGGCAATTATCAAGAAATCTGATAACAACAGATGCTGGTGGGGATGTGGCCAGGAGGGATCACTACTATACTGTTGTTCAGACACTCTGGAAAACAGTATGGAGATTCCTCAAAAGACTAAACATAGAGCTCCTTTAAGCTCCAGCAATCTCACTCCTTGCCATTTACCCAAATGTCCAGAAACAAGGACATATTAAAGCCACTAGCACAATGATGTTCATTGCAGCATTATTTACCACAGCTATGATATGAAACTAACCCAGATGCCCCTCATTAGATGAATGGATCAAGATGTGGTTATATACAATGGATTTCTGTGCTGCCATCAGAAAGAATGATATGGCCTCATTCATAAGGAAATGGAAAGACTTGGAAAAAATCACATTAAGTAAAGTAAGTCAGACCCAAAGTAACACAGGCTCCATGGTTTTCCTCATTTGTAATAATTGGTATGCATCTAGGATTCTCCTAGCAGAGGATCACAATAGCTCAACAGCTATGTACATATGGTCATACAGGATGAACTAAACAAATTGAATTCTAGAATATAAAAACAAGAGGCTTATTTTTGTGATTGTTGTTTTTAATGTACTATATGAAGTTATTCTTTTCTCTTTTTTCCCTTTATGATTAATCTCAAGTGGTTACTGTATCTGACTTTGTTACCTGGTATAGTATATGTGCATTTATTTGTTTATTTGAAATAGGGAAGGGAAGGTGGAAAACAAGATGATTTGGAAAGGTGAGGGGAGGGAAAGGGGGACAAAAACATTAGAAGGGGTGTCAAGGCTCGAGGGATAATGCACCCTCTATCCGATGAATGTAACTGTAATCCCTGTATACATTATTCTGACAATAAAATACAATAAAAATAATAAAAAATGAAAATAAACCAAAACCTCTTTTGTGCTTGAGCTTTAACATATTTTGAAATGTACAGGTTATAGAAGCTAACATTATCAGAAATAACAGCTGTGTTATTTTGGGATTACATCATGACATATAATAAAAGTGTAGTGACTTAAAAAAACACAAAGCATGCACAGAAATTTTCTGCATATATGTAGAGTTAGGAAAAGGATGAAGAGTTTCTGAGATTTTCCAGTCTCTCCATAATAATGAAGTATCATTGGTAAACATCTATTACTACAGTTGGCCCTTTTTATAGCAAGTTACTCTCATGGAGCTGTGCTCCTGATGCTTTCAAAACTTACTCTGAATACACAATGCTAATTATGGCCAGTGCACACATCAGGATTTTGGCAGCTGTTGAGTTGCACAATTAATTTTATTTGGGCACTTTAAGTTTTACATTTCCTGAAAAGAAGAAAATCAACTAATACAGTTTAAGAGGAATACACCTACTTTCATCTTCACACCTAGTTACCACAAATGAAGGAATCCAGCTGAAATAACATAAACTAATCCAGTAAGTTTAGTAGGAATCCAAAATGTTGAGAGTCTCTTGAAAGTTTTCAAGCTAATCATTAGGTGTAGAAAACAAGCAAAAAGGCTTAGAGATACCACCAGTGCCAGTAGAGGCTGAGCCCTTGACACATCTTTTGAATTCTAGGACAGCAGGGAATTTATTAGCATCTCGATACATAGATTTAATTATGCAGCAGACACAATTTTACTGCCATTCTTCAAAGTTGTGAAGAAACAAGTGATATTCAATTTCTTTCTCAGCAAATCTTGGCGTAGCACATAATGGTAATATGATTTGTGTCTTTGGCATTTCTATGCTAGCAATCCTGTTCCATTAAGTTATCTAATATTCTTTGTTAAACCTTTCTTACACCTAGAGAGTGCTTACGTATATGATAGTATAATTACTCTTATGTTATTAACAAAATCTAAAAGTCATTTTGACATTTTATTGCGATGCTAAAATCATTCATTCGCTTGTTTAAAGCATACGAACTTAAAAATGAATGAATAAGCTGGTTTACTATATTTAAACAAACATCATTAATTTCTCTATGTATTATCTATACATTTCTTAATTTAAAAAGACTTTAAGGTGAAAATAGATGATAGTTCCTTATCAAAGTGTGTTATTATTCAAGGGCTATAAACAAATCTTAAATAAATATAACACTTTCTTTTTATCCCCCCACCCCAAAGTTCATGATTTATATCAATTATTGTGCCCACTTTTATGCTTATTTTGGAATATTCCACTTCTTACACCCGCAGGTCTAGATAGATAGCTACCATTTAAGATCAGTAGCAACATTCTAAGCAGTAGACTTACCATGTTCTTTGTAAACTTTATAAAGCAAAGGTAGAATAACTGCTTTATCCTCTTATATACTAAATATATTATACTTAGGATAAAAGAATTAGACAAATTCCTTCATAACTATCTTATAATTATAGAGACAGTAAATAGGCAGGATTGTTACAGAGAAATGCCAAAGAGAAAGACATGTGGCAATCAGCAGAGAAAATTATTTTTCTATCAGACAACAACTTTGAGCCAGGAGCATGGCTTAGTAGAGTGCTTGCCTAGCATGCATGAAACCCTGGCTTTGATTCCCTGGTATCACATATACAGAAAAAGTCAGAAGTGGTGCTGTGGCTCAAGTGATAGAGTGCTAGACTTGAGAAAGCCCAAGGAAAATGCTTAGGCTCAGAGTCAGGCCTCCAAACTGGCAAAAAACAACACTAACAACTGCGTGTGTGTGTGTATGTGTGTGTGTGTGTGTGTGTGTGTGTGTGTGTGTGTGTGTGTACCAATTCTGTGGCTTAATGTCAGGACTGAGCTCTGTCCCTGACACTTTTTGCTCTTTAGTGCTTTCACTTGAGCTGCAGCTCCACTTCTGGGCTTTTAATAGTTAATTGGAGATAAGAATCACAAATACTCTCCTGTCTGGGCTGACTCTGAACTTCTATCATCTAATTTTTGTGTGTGAGTAGCTAGTGTTACAGATGTACGCCATCAGCATCCAGCTTAAAACAGCAATTATTTAATCTAGTGAAAAAGAAAACATGAAAAATGGGAGCTTGGAAATATATGGTTAGGAATTTCTGTCCAAATTCAGGACCCTTGAACTAAAAAGTCACACAGTGCAGGAGTAACACAGCCATGTTCTCAGAATGAAAACTAATTGAACATAGGTTTGCTAAAGAGGGGCCCAGCTTCCCATGATGCTCTGGAGGATCCCATTCTCTCTTGGTAGAGATTCTAGCTTCTTCTTTTTTTTTTTTTTGCCAGTCCTGGGCTTGAGCTCAGGGCCTGAGCACTGCCCTTGGACTTTCTCAAGGCTAGACCTCTACCGCTTGAGCCTCAGCACCATTCTAGCTTTTTGCTATGTATGTGGTACCGAGGAATCGAACCTCGGTCGTCATGCATGCTAGGCAAGCACTCTACCACTAGGCCAAACTCCCCGCCCAAGATTCTAGCTTCTTGTTAGCATTGTATTCATTAATTTCATATATTTTCATTTTTATACTTTTATTCATACAATAAAAATTAAAATGAGATGTGACGTGAGAAGATTGACAGCTTCTTCTCTGATCTCACTCTGAGCATTGGCTTTTATCCTCATTACACAGCATAGAAGGTAAAAATGTAACCTTCTACTGCAGGCATGTATCTGTTCCCACAGAACTATTGCTGATTATTACCAATACAGAAGCAAACCTGTTGCTTCAATAGCAAATGCTGTTGAAAGAATGTGTTACAGATTCCCAAGAGGTCATGTTGAATAACCCAAGCAAGTCTGACTTACAAGGACAGAGGCAGAATCAGGTTTGCAATGAGGTTGGCAAATTTTTCAGGTGGGAGAATTGTATGAACTAAATTCAGTGTGTCAGTACAAAAGGGATTGTGTTCTGCCAGCTACAAACTAATGTCCCTAAAGTGTACCAAAATTCTAAAACTCCCAATCAGAGTTCTATAATGTCCCAAAACAAATGTTGATAAATATTTGTATGTTTGAGTCTAATATTATATAATGCTAAATGGATGGAATCTTTCATTTAACCACATATTCAGCATCTTTATGGTTAGAATGTTAATAAATTGCTGCGTTATATTTTAACAGTTTTCACAGCATTATGTCAATGTTATGGCTTCTATTTATGGAATACTTATTGTGTACCATGGAATATCTATCTATCTATCTATCTATCTATCTATCTATCTATCTATCTATCTATAGATATCTATAGATATCTATCTATAGATATCTAAGGATATCTATAGAATATCCTTTCTTCCCTTGACAGAGTCTTGCAACAACCTCATAGCACAGGTAATGAGAAAGGGAAATGAGACATGTTTACCAACTTGATCCAGATTGCACATTAGTTAGCTATAAGGGAGAGATTACTATTTCCATTAGGCCCCTGCATGGGCATAATAGGTTATTTGTGTAGAGGATGCTTAATAATTTTCATTGTATAGTAGAGATGAGTGAGATAATTACACCATGTTTTTTCTGCTACTTTTTCATAGTTCAGGTTCTCTGAAACACCAACATTTGTGCAACTCATTATTGGCTTCTAAAAATAATTTTTCAATAGTAAAAAATATTAAAGAACTACCTTCGCATCAATTTTCTACAGAGCAAAAGCAGTTATGACTCCTTTCTAAATAAGATCGTGTCCTCAGTGTGAGTTAATTTATTCCTACTCAACTATCACAAATATGAACATCAACATGACAATTGAAAGTGTAGAGCTGATAGCTATATCACTCTTGCCCCATAAACTAGCTGCATTTCTGTTTTTGCCATCTGTCCTGTTGAGGTAACATAAAAAAACCCATAGTTAACATTGAGCACCTATCAGGAAATCAATAACAAATGTGAGTTCTCTGTAGGGCCATATTTCATTCTGTGAACTAGGAAAACTAATCACTTCATATGTGGATATTAGATCCAACAATACAAGAGCAATGACTCAATATTTGGGTACCCAATGTTATGGACATGGTCTTAGAGATATAAACATAACTACATATACATAAAAATCTATGACATAATGTTTTATTACCTAGATTAATATGTATCTATGACATACAAACCCTCAGCTTAACTTTAATTATGCTCTAAAACCTAAGTGTCAGTGATTGTATATAGAAATTCCCTTCTTGAAAACTTGTTTGTTAAACGTGACATTTGAAATATAATGCAGAAAAAAAGAAATATAACATAGAAATCAATGTTAATAAATTATTACAGAAAATGAATTAAAAATAACAAAAAGAAAAAAATTATAATAAAGTTGTTTTAGAATACCAAGTTTATGTTCAGTCACAAACTCTTTTAATATTTTATATCTTATCTGTTTAAAATAACAATAGCTATCACATATAACACACATGCCCATGTACATGTGCCCATGCACACACACACACACACACACTAACACACACTATACAGTTCTCAGTTTTCCAAGTCCCAATATATTAATAAATGTGTCCTCTTACCAAATCACGAAGCTCTTTCAATGTGGAATCTGCAACTTCATTTGGGATCCTTCATTACAAGGATTCCACATCTTGAAAATACCTTTAGTGAATTTCCTAAATAAAAATGAAACAAAACACTTGGGAAATGGGAAAAGAAATACATACAGTCTCTTCTAACAGTTTTTACCTGATCTCCCTTGTCATTTTTTCATCTGACTATTTTTACTTTAATTCTATTAAATGAATCATATATACTTTCTGGTTAAAAATGTATAATCTACTCAATAATCTTTGTTTCCTCTACACAAAGAAATTTCATTGATTGTCATAGATTTCATTGCAGTGGACTCTTCAGATCCAAGGGCACATGGATGAGTTCATGGTGTACATATTACTGATTGCTGTCCTTAAGGTGTTATGTTATCTCTCATCTCTTTTGCTGTTCCTTTGTTATCTCATATTGTCACAATATCTCACTTTGTTATCTGATATTTTGGATACATTTGTATTTGGTTACTTGAAATTGGACAGGGAAGGGGGGAAAACCAAGAGGGGGGTGGGAGGAGGGTAATGGGGACCAAGATATGTGGAAGGGTATCAATGTATGTGAATTAATGCACCCTCTATCTGGCAAATATCATGTAACCCTTTTATTAAATACAATAAAAATATTAAAAATAATATAGATGCAAGAAATATAACTAGTATAACTAGTTATAACTAGTATGTCAGAAAAAAACTTTGAATACAAAACTTGATCTTTTTAAGAAGTTCATCAATGTTCTGGAAAAACGTCTTTCCATGAATTACCACACACATCATTATTACTTTTTTTAGCAAAGGACATTTTTTATTGTAATTAATAGAAGGGTTACATTATATTCACCAGATAGAAGGTGCATTACTTCACAAACACTGATACTCCTACTCATGATTTTGTCCCCAATTCCCTCTCCCCAACTCCCTCCTTTCACTTTGTTTTTCCCCTTCCATATCCTATTTCAAATAAACAAATAAACATATATACAATACACCAGATAACAAGGTATGATACTGTAAAATATGAAAATAACCAAGGGAAAACAAAACGGATGAGAAATAACATAGTATATTAAGAACAACAATCACACATTATATAGCTCTTATTTCCATTTCCTGGAAGTCCTTTCATTTAGCCTTGTCCTATATGGCCTTGTGTATCTAGGTTTTGAGCTATTGTAATCCTCTGCTAAGAAAGTCCAAGGTTTAAACTAATTATTACGAATGAGGGAAACCACTGAAGCTATGTTCTTTTGAGTCTGGCTTACTTCACCTACTATGATTTTTTTTCCAAGTCTTCCTTACAAATGGGGCAATGTTGTTCTTGCTGATGGCAGCGTAGAATTCCATTGACTCATCATTATTTCTTATAATCATTTTCTCATTATGAAAAATGCTTTATTCTCTCTCTCTTTATATGTGTGTGTGTGTGTGCGTCTGTGTGTGTGTGCGTGTTCAAGTTCCCAAATTGAAATCTCATCTGTAAATTTCCAGATACTATGTTCTCTTCTAAACACTGAGTGACACTTGTTGGTTACAAAGTTAAAATAAATACTTATTCATAATATTATTCACAAATGTTCATGATAGTTATTCTTAGATGTTCTGCTTGTCTCTCTGTTCTTACCCTCCCTCCAGCTTTTCCTTCCTCCTTCTTGTATACAAATATGTTAACCCATACTCTTACATAACTTACAAGTCAAACTTATTAGAGGAAATTTAATATAATCACATACAATACCACGAAAGCTCCCTTCTTCCATCATCCTCGGCCTACACCCGATAATAGCTATTTTAGTTTCATTATAATAGAATCTTTTACAAAATAATTAAACAATGTCCTGGTTATGCAAATCACAGTAATGAAAACACAACACTAGATTGGATGGACCATCTCAAGCTTAAGGAGGTTTGTCATAGTGATCAATTTTAAATCAATCAGTTGGGAAAAATTCATTTTTTGTCTCCTGCTGGCTTCCCAAGTTCCTGTTTCTGAACAATATATTAAAAGAAAAGCGTTCTTATATTCGTGTTAGATTTTATAGATGAGTTTCATTACCCACAAGTTAGATATGAAAAAAAAATCCCCTGGGTCAAATAATATGGACATCTCAATCTTCTTGATAGATTTACATGAAGTATAGATTTTGAACAAAAAAGATTGTTTTGATTCCCCTTTCAATAGGGGTCACATAAGAATTTCATATTCTTCAACTGTTGTCTGTCTATTGTAAACTCATGCTTCTGTGTTTTGATTTGAGATTTTGCCATTGGGATTCTGCACACCATATTTCTTCCTTGCCAGCTGGCCTCCTCTGAGGGTTTGCAAGAAGCAGCACTGGATAGAGGCTAAGGGGCACAAAAAGAAAACAAAGGCCTTATTCCCTTCTATTCCCTCCTGACAGCAGTGCCACAGCTGTCTGTCATCCTTCGCCTGTAGCAATATCTTGTCTATAGATCTTCTGAGCCCTTCAGCTTTCTCAGAAAGCATCCATACTAGGTGGTCTGTATCCTTTCCTAATTTTTCTTGGGGTTGGAGTCCCTTAAACTATCTCTTGTGAATTCCTTTGACATCATGACTGGCTCTTTAATACTGCCATCAAAATACGAAATGGAGATGTAAAGAGATTCACGTTCTCAGCTCCCCATCTTTTCCTTTGGTTTCGGTTCACCATCTAACTCCAGGAGCCCCTTATACTGCTTCTACTCCTCTGCCAGCTCTTTAATCCATTCTTAAAGTTTATTTATTCAAGTGATGAGTGTAGTTCTTTTTGGGTCCTGAAAGGAATTTGTATTTAAGTATGAGTATGGGATGAAAGAGAAGAAAGGAGAAGAGAAATGAAGAGCTTTTCATTCAAGGGTATGCTTGCCACATTTAAATTATGAAACAGGTATGATTGCTAATGTTTTTTATATAAATAAAATAATTAGCACACTTACTGAGTTTTTTTTTACTGTGTGTGTGTGTATGTGTGTGTGTGTGTGTGTGTGTGTGTGTGTGTGTGTGTGCCAGCCCTGGGACTAGAACTCAGCACCTTTTGCTCTTGGTTGGTGTATTTGCACAAGGATTGCTTTCTACCACTTGATCCTCACTTCCAGTTCCAGATTTTGCTGATTAATTGGATGGCTCTGCCCCAAGATCCTCAGATCTCAGCCTCTTTATAGCTAACACAGACATGAGCAACCAGCCTTCTACGATGTATTAGGTCACTTACTATTCATAACATTTCAGAAAATGAACAGACATGGTGTAAATACCAAAATTGTGTGTCTTCGTCCTAAGCCAAGGTGTTCTGCCCACTGCTCTAAAAGAACATTTCTGAGGTTTTTACATCCTTTTCTACAATCATTATTGGGTTTGTCAAAGCTTTGCTGCATTCATTGTATTCCACTCTTCTCTTCTTAAGCATGTTAATCAGAGGTGTGGGCACATGAAGCCCATGGAGAGCCCCACTGTGTAGCTGCAGACATACAGCAAAGTTTGGTGTAGCAATCACAAACAAGGAGCAAGTGGACCAGGGCCCCTTGTGATCTTATTCCTGGGGTTAAAGCACTGAGAATACTTCCAAGGTAAGAAAAGGACCATTGTTCTAATCTCAGCTCTCCCTCTTTCCACATGCTTCATGCTTCTTCACGGGATCTAATAATGTTGTGATAGCATAATGTTGAGAACTCCTCAGTAGTTTCTAACCACCACATCCACATCCTCTCAGTGTGACTTTAGAATTCTCACCTTAAGAAGAAGAGTTCATGTCTTGGCCTTGTCACTGCATTCTTCTGATCTGATCCTGCCCTGTTAGGCTTCTTTGTTACTAGAAGGAGAATCCATAGTGGACTTTCAAAACCTATGGCATACTGGGCAGCCAGCACCAAATTAGTGGTATGGCGATCCTCTCAGACTATCCAGACATGCCTCAGCTTCCAGATAACCACAGGCTCCAAGAATACTCTGGAATAGTAAAGCAAAAGTACCAATAAAGCCTAGGGCTGGTGGCTCACATCTGCAATCCTAGCTGCTGACGAGGCAGAGATCTGAAGATTGCAGCAAGGACAAGCAAGTCCCTGAATCTCTTATCTCCAATTAACCATTAAAAAGCTAGAAGTGGAACAGTGCTAGCCTTCAGAATAAAAACTCAGATACAGAATTCAGGTCCTGAGTTCTAATCCCAGGACTGGAATTAGAAAGAAAGAAAGAAAGAAAGAAAGAAAGAAAGAAAGAAAGAAAGAAAGAAAGAAAGAAAGAAAGAAAGAAAGAAAGAAAGAGAGAGAGAGAGAAAGAAAGAAAGAGAGAGAGAAAGAAAGGATGAGCAAGTCCCTGAATCTCTTATCTCCAATTAACCATTAAAAAGCTAGAAGTGGAACAGTGCTAGCCTTCAGAATAAAAACTCAGATACAGAATTCAGGTCCTGAGTTCTAATCCCAGGACTGGAATTAAGAAAGAAAGAAAGGAAGGAAGAAAGAAAGAGAGAAAGACCAATGAGCTGAACTCAGACCTAAATGTAACCACACAGAATCATAAGCACATAAAATGGTATTCGTTTAGCTACTAAATGTTGCATGCTTTCTGAGTCATAAATTACTGATAACCAATTTTAATTATTACTTTCACAGTAATCTTTTAAATGTTTAGGATGAAGAGAAAATATAGAATTCCATGAAGCTGAGAATGTTTCCAAACATTGATTACTTTCTCCCTTTGTCTGGAAAGCTAGAAAATGCTATAGACAAAGTTATACTTCATGCAAGCATTAAGAACTGGGACACATAGATTTGGTTGAGGTTACTGGTACAAAGTACAGTAGAAGTACATTTGATTGAGTGTTTATATATAGTATCATATAATAATTCCTATATATACAATTCCTTTCTGGGCATCTGAAATAAGTCATGTGGATATGAGTACCTAAGAAGTTGAACTAAATCTGTTCTCAAATATTTGCAATCTATTTGCAAATTTTCATGGTCTAATTATACACCATAGAGTAAGAAGGCACTGAAGAGCACTTGCTTATTGATTTTTTGACCATTTATAGAAATGAAAGATGAAAAACTTTGAAAAGTACTGTTATTGTTTATCAATTAGTTAGAATTTAAGCATTCACTAATTAAAGAATTAATTAAAGAAAAACATTCATTAATTAAAGAAAATTTATATGTGATATTTTTATGGAAGATATTTATATTTAACAAATTATTGGTGAGGGGAGTGAGTTTGTTCTTGTGTGTGCATGTTTAAGAATTACCCTAAAGAGTGGTTTAATAGAAGAAGGCTATTGTGATTTCAACCCATATTAAAACTATTCAATATGCATTTTCATTTTTTACATTATATATTACCTTTTGTGTATATATATATATTTTATTTTATCTATTTATTTAAAACATATGAAAAATCCAGGCAAAAGTAGATGTGTATGTGGGAAAGTTATTTTCAAAATATTTTACTGTAGGGGTCTGGGAGTTTGGCCTAGGGGTAGAGTGCTTGCCTTGCATGCACGAAGGTCAAGACCACGACTGGAAAATATATATATATATATATATATATTACTGTATATATGAGTTTTGATAAAATAGCAACATTTTATGAATTATAGTTTCTACAAAGTTATTTACACTTAAAAAACCCTCAAACTACAAAAAAAACAACTTTTCATAATGCTATATTAAAATCCATTCCTTTAGCTTATGCCTATTTTATTCATTTAGTTGTTGACAGTATGTACTAGTCAACAGCAAAATAGAACTCGTTAAACAATGCACACATTCAAATTATTGACAAATACACCATACAATGAGCATATATTTTAACAGCAAAATATCATAATTCTTTGTATGTACTGACAGACTATCAAGCTTGTAAGGAGCACACAAATTTTCTGTTTTCACTGGAAATCTCAGATTAGAGGAATAGCAACAAATACAAGATGGTTGCTTTCCCTGAAGTCACAATCCTATAATTTCCCTTTGAATAAATATATTTCAAGTACCCCAGTCTCTTTAGCATTTAGATGAAAACTAGGAACACTTTTTAAAATATATTTACTAAAGCTACCAATGTTTGAAATAGTAATGACTATTAATAGCAGTTTGTTAGCACCACCTTGAATTTACTGTGATGTAAGGGTGTGTGTGTGTGTGTGTGTGTGTGAGATGAAGAGGTTTCCCTTTCCTCTGTCTATGGTCTAAAAGTCACAGTGGCCATTTATGGAATTCCGAAGGTTCAACCTGAAGTGGAATAAATCAGACATGGGTTCTGTGGTGTAAAGAGTAGGTCTGAGTGCTCAAGTTCTGGTGATCGAAACTGATGAAGCACAGTTTTTTTCTTAGCATGAGCAGTCATAGCTCATCCTAATCCACATATTGTTTGTCCAGCAGACTCAGTAAAGAATTACTTTGCATCAACATACATAACCACAAACAACTAATTTCTAAATATTCACACTATGTTTGTAAGATGAAGGGCATCATGCTATTTTCATTACAAGTGAACACTTTAAAAAGCACAAGGTTAAAAAAAATGGAAATGACTGATTTTTTTGGTGCACCACGATTAGCATTCACACAGCAAGAGATGAATGTGTTTGGTGTGATAAACAGGATCGGATTTAGATTGAGCACATGACAGAAAAACATGAATTCTGGCTTGCATTTAACTTTATGGAAATAAGAGGCAACTTGGCATCAGGACCCTCTGAGACCAGCACAATCCCCACAAGGCTGTGTGTAGCACTGGATTGAAGGAGGGAAAATGGAGTTTGGAGGCTGCAAGGACTTCCAGTGCCAACTGCTTCAATGCCAACTGGGAAAATAAGTGGCTGTACACATTTGTCTATTTAGGTAGGTTTTTAATCATTTAAAATCTATCCATGATTTTTATTAGAGAGCTAAGTTTTTGTCTTGACAACAGCATTGTTTCTTTTCCTGTAAAATGAAGTAGTGGAACCACACTGATATTTCTGAAACCATTCTGCAGTTCACTTACATATCAGAGGATGCTAACATGTGTCAAGTAGTCCTTTGGAAACTGCTAGGCATTACATGCATATTCATTGCCTTCTTTGATCTCTCTCTCTCTGTCTCTCTCTTTCTGTCTGTCTGTCTGTCTCTCTCTCTTGCCCTTTTTCTTCTTTCTCTCCTTTCCTCTTTTTCTTCCTCTCTTCTTGTTCATCCTTTCTCTCCTCTGTTTATATCTATTCTTTCTTTTCTCTCCCTGTAATACCTAGTCCTCTAACATAGAGGAGAGTCTAAGAACCTACAATTTAAAAAAAGACTTTAGCAGACTTGTTTGGCCACAGAATCTCTTCGATGAATGACATTCCTTGGAGTGACAGCATATTACTGTGAGACACAGTTTAGGAAATGCTGAACTTGCTCCAGGAGAGCTTTTTTAATATAGCAGGGCCAATAATAACACGGGAAACTGTCCCCTAAAATAGCTCCTCCTGTCTCTGCCACCCAGGTGCATATTTGGGAGCATGGACACTGAGGATCATGGAGAATGGCTTTATGAGTCAGCCTCTTTGGAGTAGTACCCATTGTATTAAAAGAGTGTGCATGTAACACACTCCCTGACACACACTTGCCATCTCTTTATTTTTAGATCATTGAGGACAAGAGGACATATTTTTTTCTTGGAAAGATCAGAACAGAAAACAGATGATAAGAACTAGGTACCTGCTCACTAGGTAACTCATGCACATGAAACTTGGCAGAATGGGGAATCTTTCTTTGGAGGAGGACCAGAAACAAAATGCTATGTGTGAGGAGGCGTACATGAATACCTCATTTTTTTACTACATTCCCCCTTTTAGTTTGGCATTCTCCAGATCCTCCGAAGCATCATGATTCTTGTTCCATTAACAGGTTTGGTTGTTGTTGTTTTACAATTCCTGTTTCTTCACACTTCCTAGTGACAGTAACAAAGTCTCCCCTCTAAGTGACCTCTCAGACTTATGTGTTCAATAAAAACTCCAAATTCAGCCAGAGAAAAATAAGTGTGAATGATTTTCTCTGTGATTTATTTATTTACTTATTTAGGTTGGTCCCAGGCTTGAAATCTGGCCCTGGGTGCTCTCTGTGGGCAATTCAGCTCAAGGCCAGATCTCTAACACTTGAGCCTCTGTGCCACTTTTTGTTTTCTGATAGTTAATTGGAGATAAGAGCCTCAGTGACTTTTGTGCCAGGACTGGCTTTGAACCCCGATCCTCAGATCTCAGCCTCCTGAATAGGTAGGATTACAGCACCCAGCATGATTTCTCTGTATTTCTTGTTTCTTTTTATTGATTATATTATTTTATATGTGACAAAATCCACTCTATCATAAAATCAGGGGAAAAGAAAATTTACTTGAAGATTTTGGCATTTATCATGGTTCAATATGCACAAGAGTTTCCACTTACTATTAAAATAAAAACTGATGATGGTCATTTATTAGGCATATATTAATGTTGATGGTAATCCACTCAGTCTTTTACTGATTGCTTCCTAATGCCCATAATGAATTTTGAGCATTCCTATTTTATTAATGAAATCTCAAACTCAGAGTAGTTATATCCACTTTTTCAAAGTCACATAGCTTTATAGGTATTATAATCCTATCTTTGTCTAATTCAAAATGTAAATTTTCAATGTAAATTATTCAGTTTCTAATTATTTTGATGCCATATAACCTTAGTAGATGTTTTAGTTTATCTGAGTTCCTGTAACAAAATATCTGGGACTATGCAGCATGCAAGGGAAGACTATTTATCTCACAGTTCTTCAGGTTCCTCATGACCCCAGTGTCTGCTTGGCTTCAATGTTACAGCTTCAAGAGGGCATGTGTCACAGTGGTAGGGGTCATTTCTTAAATCAGGGAGCTAAATAATGGGATATGAATTGGATCTCTTCAAGAACTACCTTAATTTTTTCTAGTGTCTTAGGGTCCTCCCTTATGTTGTATACACACTAGTCTTTGTGCTTGGACTCAGGACCTGGGTGCTGTCTCTAAGATTTTGCACTCAAGGCAAGCATTATACCACATGAATAAGGACTCCACTGCCATCTTTTCTGGTGGTCAATGGCACACAAGAGTCTTATGAATGTTCCTGCTCAGGCTGACATCAAATCATGATTCTCAGATTTCAATATCCTGAGTAGCTAGGATTACAGGAATGAGTAACCCAGCACCTGGCTTTGGCTTCAATTCCTAGGATGTTCTCACCTCTGTCCTGCCAAACCAAGAATCGATAAACAAGCCACGTTCAAACTGTAGGAGTACCAACAATGGCATTTACCATTAAAGACTTCTGTCATGGACCTTGTCTGAGTCCTATAGATCTTTCACTGGATATTTCTATTTCTGGCTGAATTCTGGAAGTTATAGCTTATGTATCACAAGCTTCAGATTTCAGGGTATAAAGTGTGGAGCAAAAACTAAAGACAATATTTGTAATAAACTAGAGGCAATTCTGTAATAAGGAACCAAATTGCAATTATGAATAAATCATCTATTTAAATGGATCAGAAAGAAGACAACAAAGGAGTTCAACAATGTCATCAAAGGGATATAAGGACATGGAAAGGTATGGATGAAATGACAGTTTAAAAAATACCAACAAGAGAGATGCTTTTATTAGCATATAAATAAATGAGTACTTCCTGTAGCATTCCTAGATCCTGTTTAATGTGAAAAGAATACTAACATTTATTTCGCTCTTACAGGATAAACCACTCTATGAAAGTTGGCATCTCCCATCCTTTTCAGGAAAATTAGGCTTCTTATTATACTGTCTGCTCTTCAGTCCTCTGGCAGGTATCACTGGTAGGGGATACAAAGTGAAAAGATGAGAAAAGAAGGGAGAACACAGAAGAGAGTGACAGTACTTGTCAACAGCAGTAATGCTCAATGAGGAGAAGCCAGCTGAAGAGGACGTCAAGAGCTCAGCACTCAGTTCATAATCCCAAATAATGAATAGATGAGGTCAGAACAAACATGAAACACAGAAAAACATGGACTGTTAGACAGGATACTGCCCAACAGTCTTTCAGAGGATGTAGAAAAATTGTGGTGAAGATGGGTGGTTTACTACCTACATCCTATTGCTTTTATAAGTGCCAATTCCACTACTTACGTGATTCACAATCAGCAGTCCTTTATAGAATCCCATCAAGTCTTACCATCAAGATTTGCTGAGTTTGTGTGTAGTATAAATTATCACATGGGAAATGAGGGACACACTAGGATATAGGTTGAAAGACAAGAGCAAATGCATCATCTCAACATTAGAAGACATTTTTTTTAATATATTATTTTTAGAAATTACTATTTTTTTCTGGGCACCAGAGGTTTATATCTGTAAATTCTAGCTACTTAGGAGACTGAGATCTGAGGATCATAATGCAAAGGTAGCCTCAGCAGGTAGCATTGACTTTTATCTTCAATTAACTACCAAAAAGCTAGAAATGGAGCTGTGACTCCAAGTGGTAGAGAAATATCCTTGAGTACAAAACCTCAGCAATATAATATATATATATATCAAAAGAAAGAGAAAGGGGGAGAAAAGAGAAGAAGGGAGAGAAAGAGAGAATGGTAGGAAGAAAGAAGTTAATATATTTTGTTGTCATGTAAGAACAGAATGGTAGGTAGAAAGAAGAAATGGGAAGAAATGAGCTGAGACAATGTGACATAGGTGTACACACATATTAGAACAACTGGAGCACTATAATTAGATCAGATTACATGGATAAGAGTAAATTCAACAGTAGAAAATGCAGACAAAACAAAGACAAGAAGAATAAATATATTGATAGGAAAAGCAAGGGGGTAAACGTGACTGTAAAAACAATCCATCTTTTCATATTCACATTTTTTCATTCCATTCATCTCTTTTTGACTTTTCTGTTTCTCTTTTCATATACATGTACATTCATGTAAGCTTGTACACACACACACACACACACACACACACACACACACAAACACACACAAGAACATGCATATGAAATCGAGCAATAAATCCTGAAATCCAGTGTAGATTTTACTATTCCAGATATGGATAATGTTAAATATCAGCTAAAATTACTGGAACTCATTATACATGGTTACTGCTTCACAGCAGTTTTCAAGACCTAGGAGAGATTAAAAAAGTCATTTACATGAAGGACTTTTTAAATTTTAGAGCTCAGAGTTTTTTTCTTTTTTTTATGTATTTTTTATTGTAATTAATAAAAGGGTTACATTATATTTGCCAGATAGAAGGTACATTAATTCATGTACATTGACACCCTTTCTCATGTCTTGGTCCCCATTTCCCTGCCCCCCAAACCCACCCCTCATCTTGTTTCCCCCCGTTCCCTATCCAATTTCAAATAACCATATACAAATATATCCAATATACCAGATAACAAAGTAAGCTACTGTAACAATATGAGATAATCAAGGGATAGCAAAAGAGATGAGAGATAACATAGTATGTTAAGAACAACAATCGCTCATTATATGGCTTTTGTTTCTATATCCTAGAGGTCCTTTCATTTAGCATCATACTATATGGCCTTATGTTTTGCTCAATTGCAAATCTCTGCTAGGAGAGACCAAGGTTTCTACTGATTATGACAAATGAGGGAAACCATTGAGCCTATGTTCCTTTGAGTCTGGCTTACTTCACTTAATATGATTGTTTCTAAGTCTTTCCATTTCCTAACAAATGGGGCGATGTCATTCTTTCTGACAGCAGCATAGAATTCCATTGTGTACAAATACCACATCTTGTTGATCCACTCATCAATGGAGGGACATTTGGGTTGGTTCCATAACTTTACTACGGTAAATAGTGCTGCAATGAACATCGTTGTGCTAGTGGATTTAGTCTGACCTTGTTTCTGGACAATTGGGTAAATGCCTAGTAGTGGAATTGCTGGGTCATAGGGGAGCTCTATGTTTAGTCTTTTGAGGCACTGCCATACTGCTTTCCATAGTGGTGGAACAAGTTTGCACTCCCACCAGCAGTGTAGTAGTGATCTCTCCTGGCCACATCCCATGCCCATTCTCTCCACTCCTCTTTAACATAGTATTAGAATTCCTAGCCAGTGCAATAAGGCAAGAAGCAAACATAAAGGGGATCCAAGTAGGGAAAGAGGAAGTAAAACTTTCCCTCTATGCAGATGACATAATTCTGTACATAAAGAATCCTATAGACTCCACTCTCAAGCTCCTTGAGCTGATTCAAAACTTTGGAAGGGTAGCAGGGTATAAAATTAACCCTCAAAAACCAACCGCCTTCCTCTAGGCCAACAGTGAGAGGAATGAGGCAACAACAGGAAAGCAACTCCTTTTGCAATACCCTCAAAGAAAATAAAGTACTTAGGAATTAGCTTAACTAAGAATGTAAAGGACCTTTTTGATGAAAACTTTAAAACCCTGAAAAAGGAAATTAAAGCAGAACTGAGGAAATGGAAAAACTTCCCATGCTCCTGGATTGGAAGAATCAACATAGTGAAAATGACAATCTTGCCAAGGGCTATCTACAAATTCAATGCAATACGCATCAATATCCCAATGTCATTCTTTAAAGAGATAGAAGAGGCAATCCAAAATTTCATATGGAATATTAAAAGACCCCATATAGCAAAAACACTTCTTAGCAGAAAGAACAGCGCTGGAGGAATTTCAATTCCAAACTTTAGACTCTATTACAGAGCTATAATCATCAAAACAGCTTGGTACTGGCACCTAATCTTTGACAAGGGAGCCAAAAAAATAGAATGGAAGAAAGACAGCCTCTTTAACAAGTTGTGCTGGCAGAACTGGTTAAGCACCTGCAGAAAACTAAAGTTGGATCCTTCTTTGTTACCCTGCACTAGAATTAACTCCAAATGGATCAAAGACCTGGAGGTAAAAGCAGATACATTGAAAACTTTACAACAAGGAATAGGAGATACACTAGGTCTCCTTGGCACAGGTCGAAACTTTCTTAATAAGGACCAACAATCACAACAAATCAGAGAAAGGCTGGATAAGTGGGACTGCATTAAACTGCAGAGCTTTTGTATGGCAAAGGACATAGCAAGTAAATTAATTAGGAAGCCTACAGAATGGGAGAAGATCCTCACCAACAGATAAAGACCTCATATCTAAAATATATCAACAGCTCAAAAAATTGAATCACCCCAAAACTAACCATCCCATTAAAAGATGGGGCAAAGAGTTAAAGTGAGTCTTCTCTGATGAAGAAACAAAAATGGCCTATAGACACATGAAGAAATGCTCCACATCTCTGGTCATAAAAGAAATGCAAATCAAAACAACTCTAAGATTCCACCTCACTCCAGTTAGAATGGCCAGGATCAAGAAAACGAGCTCAGAGTTTTTATCTATACCAAACTCTAAAACCTACAGTTTTATGTGGGCAGTAACCATGTTGGTAAATACAGTGGAAATCTCAAATATCATAAAAGAACTGTTCCTCCTAGGATGGTTTTATTGCTAAACACTATGTTTGTAACAATTTTGTTTTAAATCTTTAGTGTTAGTATTAAGAATTTCAGTTTATGTAAATTAGATTTTTGCAATATCAGGCTCAATGAAAATCTCTGAAGAGCAAACCGGACCAATATATTCTGCTTTAATGTGCAGAATTTGACCTTAAGTTTATAGACTTCTCATAATAAAATATGTCAAAAAGTTAAGACCAAACTGGGAGCAGTGGCTCATACCTGTAATCCTAGCTATTCAGGAGGCTGAGATCTGAGGATTGCAGTTCAAAGCCAGCCCGGGCACTAAAGACTGAGAGACTCTTATCTCGAATTAACTATTAGAAAACTGGAAGTGGTGCTGTGACTCAAGTGGTAAGAGTGGTAGCCTTGAGCTGAAGAGCTCAGGGATAATATTCAGGCCCAGAGTTCAAGCCCCAAGACCAACCAAAACAAAACAAAACAAAAAGACTATCCTCAATGTTTATCAAGAATGAATGGACAAAATTAATTGTGCTATATTCACATCTTCATATCTTAGATAATTATATTATTTAAAACATATGTATATGGATGTGAATGTATGTAAGAGAAATAGAAACAATAATAAAGCTACCAAAATTGGTAATTATACTCAATCACAAATGAGTTAAAATATATATATATATAATTACCATTTTAAAATAGTTTATTTTCTTTTACTTTATGATATGATCATATATTGCATTTATAGCATGGAAAATTATTTCCAAAAATCTTGAAAACAGTTGTAACATTAACATTTTACACAAAGATCACTTCTACTCTCAATGTTCTAAATGACATTTTATGTTAGTTAATACGGTTCTTGATTTGTAAGAACGTTCTACATTCCTAGAAAAAGTAAAAAAAAAGTTCATTTGAATAAATGAACTCTTTATTCATTAATGCATTTGATCACCAACATACCTTTTTATTTCGTATTTACAATATGCCAGTTGACACTAATCTCCTCTGCTTAAGGAAATGGGCAGAGTGACATATCTGCCTTTAAGGAAATGTAAAAATGGAAAATCAGAACACGATGGGAAAGGAGGGAATTTTTGGCTCCAAATCATTCTGACATTGCTAACTAGCACAAATCCAACTCCATGCTGCCTGTTCTTGAATAATTTAGGTAGGTGTAATTCTCTAGATGGCAATACAATCTCACTGCCAGGATTTCCCCAGCTGTATTGTGGTCTGGGGCGAGAAGGCAGCAAAAGTTCACCTGGCTTTGCCCTTCCCTTCTGCATCATTTCTGCCTTACAGAAAATCACCAGAATTCTGATTTACACAGCCAAATAAGGACTCCAAGTGCAACCCCCAGCCACTACCAAAGTCTAACAATTTATATATTTGTGATGTATCTTATTTAGTATTTCACACCAGGGAATACCTGCGAAATAATCTGTAAAAGATAATCCGGGATTGTATTTTGCATGTTTATTAAAAAGAGAGAGTGGATCAAAGAAATCATTTCTGTCCTATCCTTTGGGCTCAGGAAAAGATAAGGAGGTATGCTTAAACCACAATTTATAATCTTAGCACCTCCTCCAGCCCCAGAGGAGTCATCTATCATCTCAATGCTAAATGTAGCCCAGGAAGAGAAAATGAGCCTTTTGGAATGAAAATTCTGAAAGCTGGAGCCATAAACAACAATACGGAGAGCTCCAGGCTGAATTTTCACTGACTCTAGCCGTCATTCAAGGTGAAGAAATCAATGGCAGCACAGAAATCATACACCACACCTCATAAGATACTTCTCTGGGCTTTACCTTTGTGCCCAGTGTTCTTACTAACTGATTAAGTTCTCTCGCCAGGGATTGCTAATAGGCTAACAGGTTACAGAAGTGTGATTTGTTCTATAAACCAGTGACATCAGAAGGCTCTGTGATAAGCTTAGTACTACTTCTAAATTCATCCAAAAAGACTGACACACCTCTATTGTAATTTTTATGCACTTCAGATTCTCTTTTCCAAGCTCTTCAAAATATTTGACAGGCTTTAAGAAATGAAAATTAATTTTTAAAGGTTATTTGATTCCAAGGATTAAAGAGTGTACAACTTAAAAAAATACCACAAATCTATTTGTGTAATAACATTTTCTAAAATGTCAATTTCCTAAAAATATTTGCCAGGTGCTAGACTTTATTCTGAACACTGCACCTTTATTACAATATCCAGTCCTGACAAGAATGCTATGAAGTTTGCATTATCATTAATCACAATTTACCAAACAGGAAAACGGGCTTTCAAGAACTTAAGGTTGAGTAAATTATCCATGGGAAATGGAAAAAAATAAATTTGTATGTTAAAATAAATTTGATAGAAATTCAAATTATATGAACATTTCATACAAGAAGACATTTTATAGTAATAGTTGTGAAAAGTACTAGTAGAACATTCTGTAATTCAGGAAAAAATTGATGTAGATATAAGTAGGTACTATATACTAGGGTTTTCTTTCTTATTTTTTTCTTTTTGTAGGTCATGGCTTTGAGCTCAGGGAATGTCCCTAAGCTCATTTGCTCAAGGCTAGCACTCTGCCACATTGAGCTACAGTACCACTTCTGGTTTTTGAATGGTTACTTGGAGATAAGAGTCTCATGGAGAATTTTGTAGCTGATTAGGCTTCAAACCACAGTCCTTAGAACTCAGATTACTGAGTAGCTAGGATTATAGGTATGAACCACAAGCACCTGGCTTTGATATACTAGTTTAATCAAGTTATTTATGTAATTCCTACTTACATTTATTTATTTTCATTGTAAAGGTGATGCCCACAGGGGTTACAGTTACATAAGTACCATTTTTGAAGTGTCACATGTTCACTCTTCCCCATTATTTTTGCCCTCTACCCCTCCCACAATTTGTATAGCTCAATGTTAACATAATGTCTACTGAGTACCACTGTTGGATGAGAAGGACCTCTACAATGAAAAATTCAAAACCCAGAAAAAGGAAATTAAAGCAGATTTAAGAAAATGAAAAAAATATTTCTATGCTTCTAAACTAGAAGGATTAGTGATGTGAAAATGACAAACCTGCCAAAAGACATCTACAAATTCACTGCAATATTCATCAAAATCCCAACAATATTCTTCAATGATATAGAGGAAGCAACCCAGAAATTACAGGAAATAACAGAAGATACCAAATAGTAAAAACAATTCTTAGCAGGAAAAACAGCGCCAGAGGAATAGCAATACCAAACTTCAAACTCTATTACAAAGCTATAATAATAATAATAATAATAATAATAATAATAATAGTAATAATAAACAACTAGGTACTGACACAGGAATAGGCCTGAGGAACAAGGGAATAGAATCAAAAACCCAGGATCAAAACCACAGGATGGAAGAAAGACGGCCTCTTATACAAATGGTACTGGCAGAATTGACTATTCACGGGCAGAAAATTGAAGCTAGGAGCTATATATCACCCTGTGACATAATTGATTCCCAATGGATCAAAGACCACAATGTAAAGCCAGATACCTTGATAATTTTAAATAAAGGCTACAATTTATTAGTTAACACTGAGGATAGGAAAAGATGGCTTCTCATTATTTGTGGTAGCACTAAGTGCCAGGGATCCCAAGATACATTTAATATTTGTAATACCATGTGATTTTTGTGTGTGGGGTGGGGAAGTCATGGGGCTTGAACTCTGGGCCTGAGCACTGTCCCTGAGCTCCTAAGCTCAAGACTAGTGACCTACACCTTTAGCCACAGAGCCACTTTCCCTTTACTAATAATTAATTGGAGAAAAGAGTCTCATGATCTTTAGTGCCCAGGCTGGCTTTGAATCTTGGTCCTTAGATATCAGCCTCCTGATTAGCTAGGATTACAAGTGTGAACCACTGGGCCAGGCTACCATGTGATTTTTTACACCACCATATTTCTATAATGATGAATATCCTTTCCTTACAGATGGAAGGATTAGATGGCAGAGCCAGTAAGTATACAGTCCCAGAAGATACACATTAGCCAAGAGTGTTGTTGCCTGGGTTTACGAGTAATTCTCCCACAGTCCCATGACACTTGCAGCCCCAACATATTTCTTCATAGCATAAAATGATTAAATCCCTCTCATTCTTCTTTTTCATATATTTTTATTGTATTAATGGAAGGGTTACATTATATTCACCAGATAAAAGGTACATTACTTCACAAACACAGATATGCTTTCTCATGTCTTGGTCCCCATTTCCCACCCCTGACCCCGACCCCTCATCTTGTTTTCCCCCCTTCCCTATCCTATTTCAAATAACCAAATAAGCATATATCCAATATATCAGATAACAAGATGAAATACTGCAACAATACGAGAAAACCAAGGGACAGTGAAAGAGATGAGAGATAACATAATACATTAAAGACAATAATCACTCATTATATGGCTTTTGTTTCTATATCTTGGAGGTCCTTTCATTTAACGTCATACTATATGGCCTTATGTATCTAGTTTTTGCTCTATTGTAAATCTCTGCTAGAAGAGCCCAAGGTTTCTACTGATTATGACAAATGAGGGAAACCATTGAGCCTATGTTCCTTTGAGTGTAGCTTACTTCACTTAATATGATTTTTTTCTAAGTCTTTCCATTTCCTTACAAATTCCACTAATTGGCATTTACCCAATCTTCTAGAAACAAGGACATACTAAATCCACTAGCATAATGATGTTCATTGCAGCACTATTTACTATAGCAAAGATATGGAACCAACCTAGATGTCCCTCAGTTGAGTAGATCAACAAGATGTGGTATTTATACACAATGGAATTCTATGCTGTTTTCAGAAAGAATGACATCGCTCCTCTCATTCTTTTTCACAGAGCTTGGATTGTATTTTGCGAGTATTCTGGGGCAGAAAAAAACTAATAGAAAGGTAAAGTTTTTCTAGGACAGTTTTAGGACCTCTCACCAATACCAAGCTAGAGAGAAAGACAATTTAAAGATCTTTTTTAGAACTCAATGTCCTTTGTATTCACAATGAATAAGAATGTTAAGGGTAAAAATAGCATAAATTTAAACCTAATCATTAGCAGGTAGATTTCAGACTTTATCTGATTACATCAATACCTCAGAAAGAATTTGCAATATTAACATAAAATATGTTTGCTTTAGGAAACAAATGTGAATAAGTTATTGACAGAAAATTATGTGAATATTTTTAAGTCCAAGTAATAGAACATCAAAATCAAATAACAAGAATTCTCTCTTGAAATCTTCATATTGAAATAAACTCTAATGTTAGGACTTCCTTGCAAGAACACATCAGGAGAAAAGGAAATTTCAGAATATAGTCAATCATAAGAAGGCTCATTTCTGTCTCCAACAAAGCTAACCCACGGTGCGAGGAGTTTTATAAATGTTCACAATCATATTGCAGGAACTTAGCACATATTGCATGGTTGACTTATTGCTATTGATTGTATTATGTTTCCAAGAAGAATATCAACATATGGGCATTGCAATGCTATTATCTGATGAAGGAAAAAGTTAATCTTCCTCTTTAACTCAGAATTAACTGAATTATTGAATTATTTTTTAAATATGATAATTAGTAAAATATTCTTATTTTTTCCTATATTTTTATTGTAATTTAGAAAAGGGTTACACCATGTTTGCCAGATAGAAGGTGCATTACTCCACAAACATTGATACCCTTTCTCATGTCTTGGTCCTCATTTCCCTCCCCCACCCCCACTCATCATCTTGTTTTCCCCCCTTCCCCATCCTATTTCATATAACTAAATAAACATATATACAATATATCAGATAACTAGGTAAAATATTGTAACAATATGAGATAACCAAGGGACAGCAAAAAAGATGAGAGATGACATAGTACATTAAGAACAACAATCACTCATTATTCTTATTTTTTTAAATACATAGTTTTATTAATGTTCCCACATATTTATCTACTATGACTTGGACATAAGCCTTATTAAGTAAGTAATAGTGTCTCTTTTTTCCGGGTAAAGTAAGTCTGCAGACCAAAGTAGCATTCAAATGACTGGGACTTATAACATTATTACATTTTAGTCCTCATAGCAATAGTATCAAATATGTAATAAGATTATTCCTGTTTTCTATAAATCAGTAAAATAATGCATGGGAATACTGTGTGCTCTGCTTACTAAAATTCCTTTTTTTTGGGTCATGGGGCTTGATCTCTATCTATGCCTGAGCTGTCCCTGAGCTCTTCAGCTCAAGGCTACCACCCTCCCCTTGAGACAAGCAGCCCCACTTCCCTTTCTCTAGAGGTTAGTTGGAGATAAGAATCTCAGTTCCTTTTGTTCCCAGGTTGGTTTTGAACCTTGATCCTCAGATCTCAGACTCCTGAGTAAGGCTACAGGTGTGAGCCATTGTGCCTGGCTTCAATTACTTTTATATTCAGGCTTAGGGTTAAGATTTTTGTCTTGGCTAGGAGTACTGAGTATGCTCTTATTTGTGTCTATGTGTTACCCAGTAAAAAATATTAATCGTGATGGATTTTAATTTACTTTATAAACACAGAATGGGTTCCTTCAACATTAGGAAATCATTTTTTAAATAAGAGTCAAAAGTATAATTATGTGAAAGGCAAGCGACACAGTAAATTGCTTTTGAATTTTTCTAAATGAGGGCTTTTACTGATTTATTACATTGGCTCTTCCACTGATTTTAAGAAAGAAAACTAACATCTATTGACAAATTAGCCTGTGCCAAGGCCAATTATCAGAATTATTATTCAAGATATTATGTATTTTAGAAAAGAAGAAACGAGGTTTAGAAGGTACTTTGCCCATTGTCACACAATCAGAAAACTGTGAGACCAAGCTGTATTTTGAATGTCAAGCATTTTATAATGAAAATATACTAGTACATATTCCTTTCTCCTTACCCCAAGCTATGTCCTGTTCCCATTTGTACTCTTCAGAATTTGATTTGAAGATTTAATTCCGTAATTTTACAAAGTGGAGGGCTTAGCCTAGCTTTAATACTGAACAGGTTTCCAAACATATATATATATATATATATATATATATATATATACACACACACACACAAATAGTTTCATATATGCACTTATATGCAGATAGATTACTAACATGGAAAATTACATTTACTAGAACCTAGAAAAAAAACTGAAAAACCACTAGAAGGAAAAATTAGGGGTTAGGGAATACCTAGTATTCTAATACTAGGCCAAGAAGCAGTCCCTACAGGACCAAAGAAAATGAGAAAATCAAATCAGAAAAAAAAAAAACTTGTTTTAGTTCTGCAAGTAAATTTGAGCAGAATAAAATCAAAGGCGACCTAAGGCATACCTCTATATTTCCTTCACCTTTTCTCTCAGATAGAGAAGGCAGATGCATGGGCTGAGCACATGATTGCTTTTTAATTTCTGACTTCTTTCTGTCTACATCCAGTTATACTTTATTGTCTTTTATTCCCCGTGGCTACAAGATTGACTTTTAGTCCAAGCTGACTACCAAGACCTAAGTGAAAAAGCTGATAACCCATGAACATAGTTTTGTCAGAAGAGGTTAGGATTTATTACTCATAGACATGAAGAGAACAGGTGTTTTTATACCATTCTAAATACATGCGTATGGCACACATGTTTTTCAGATCTGTAGCTGGGAGGGGAGAGAAAGAAAATAAGAGAGTGAGGGAGAGATCAGGACTACTTATACAAATTCTTGGTAAATGTTTTAGCACAAAAGCTAAAACATTGAAACCTTGAAATTACTTTCAGTAAACAAGCTTGCTTTCTAAATAATATTTACAAACACACAAACACACACACACACACAAATACGAAGTAATATTCACTAAATTGATATGTATTCTTCGCATTTAGTTTACTACTGTGCCAAGTCACTGTATTATTTCTGGCCTGAAAAGGCCATAATGGATTAACAAACTTTATAAGAATACTACAAGTTAGAAGACAAGGAAATAGATAAATATCAATAAATATGACATTTGAAGAAGTATACATGACAACCCCAGAATACAGAGCAGATTAAGATACGTTTTTAAAAAAGTTCTCTGGGAGGAGTGGTCAGTACATGTCTTCTAAGTAAGAGTAACAAGAAGTGCAAAGACTCATGGCAGTTGATAAATTGGTATAGGAAATGGGGCAGGGGTAGACTTAGCAAAGTAGAATAAATAGAAAAATGCCGGCTAAAAAGTCAGGATAAAATAGGATTTGGCTTTTGACTGGAGAGCAATATGAACCAATGGATAGTTCTGAGTTATTCTCAGATTTAAAAAGATCACTTTGGCTCATGTGTTGAGCACAGAGTATAAGAGGCAAAGCTGGGAATTTAGA
The DNA here is from genome assembly GCF_031878675.1 of Megascapheus bottae. Classification (NCBI taxonomy): domain Eukaryota; kingdom Metazoa; phylum Chordata; class Mammalia; order Rodentia; family Geomyidae; genus Megascapheus; species Megascapheus bottae. The sequence continues at coordinate 55,806,526 of NC_143511.1, forward strand.
AAAAAGTTATGAGGCAGATTTAAATTACACAGGTAAGAAATGGTGGTACAGTAGTAGCAGTAAGGATGAAAAGGGTTGGGGGGCCGGGAGTTTGGCCTAGTGGTAGAGTGCTTGCTTAACATGCACGAAGACCCAGGTTCGATTCCTTGGTACCACATACTTAGAAAAAGCCAGAACTGGTGCTGAGGCTCAAGTGGTAGAGTTCTAGCCTTGAGAACAATCCAAGGACAGTCCTCAGGCCCTGAGCTTAAGCCCAGGACTGGCAAAAAAAAAAAGAGTTGGGTTTTGGGTAGGTTTAAAAGGATTAATTAGAGCAATTTGCTGATGAACTGACCTGGGAATGAAGAAAAAGATTAAAATGATTCTCAGGATTTTCATTTGGAACACTCAATCCCAGAGTTTTCACATAATAAAACAAAGTAGACAGTAGGCACAAAAAAGTGTTACTTTTATCCTCTAAAAAAGCAGAAGTTGGGGCCCAGAGTTTGGCCCAATGGTAGTGCTTGCCTGGCATGTACGAAGACAGGGGTTCAATTCCTCGGTATGAAGTAAAAGCTGGAAGTAGTGCTGTGGCTCAAGTGAAAGCCTTGGGAAAGCCCAAGAACAGTGCTCAGGCCTTCAGTTCAAGCCCCAGTACCAGTTTAAAACAACAACAACAACAAAAAAAACCAAACAAACAAAAAAAGCCAGAAGTTTGTGTCCATATTTAATGAGCTTAAGAGGCCCATTGCATAATTTGTATATTTACGTATGTCATTGAATTTAGAAATCTGTAGTTTGGAGACGATTTTTAGCTAGAAATATGCGTTAAGTGATTACTCAAATATATTTGACATTTGTTTTTCTTTAAATAAAAATATAATTATAGTCAGCAGCCTTCTTGTACACCAACAATACACAAAAAGAAGGCCAAATCAAGAAAATGATCCCATTCACAATAGCCCCCAAAAGAATAAAATACTTAGGAATATACTTAACCAAAGATGTAAAGGAATTATTCAATGAAAACTATAAAAGCCTAATGAAATAAATTAAAGAGGACACAAGGAAATGGAAAGACATCCCATGCTCATGGCTAAGGAGAACCAACATAGTGAAAATGGCTATACTGCCAAAATTGATATACAAATTCAATGCATTCCCCAACAAAATCCCAAAGACATTCTTTACAGAAATAGAAGATATAATCCAAAGATTCGTATGGAACAAGAAAAGACCTAGAATAGCCAAAACAATTCTAGGCAAAAAGAGCAATGCTGGTGGTATTACAATACCAGACTTCAAACTCTACTATAGAGCCATAATAACAAAAACAGACCAGAAGATCAGTGGAACAGAATAGAAGACCCGGAAATAGAACCACATACCTATAGTCAACTTGTATTTGACAAAGGAGCCAAAGATATACAGTGGAACGAACACAGCCTATTCAATTATTGGTGCTGGCAAAACTGGGCAGCCACATGCAGAAAACTAAAAATTGACCCTAGCCTTTCGCCATGCACAAGCATTAACTCAAAGTGGATAAAAGACCTCAATGTCAGACCTGAAAACGTGAAACTGCTACATGATAAAGTAGGAGAGACACTGGAACTCATAGGCACAGGGAAAAGATTCCTGAACAAAATCCCAGGGTCACAACAGATTGGAGAGAGACTCAATAAATGGGACTACCTAAAAATAAAAAGTTTCTGTACAGATAAAAACATAGTTGCAAAAGTAGAGAGACAGCCAACCAACTGGGAAAAGATATTCACCAACAATACATCTGACAAATGCTTAATATCCAGTATCTACAGGGAACTTAAGAAACTAATCCTCCAAAACCCAATAAAGCATTCACTCAATGGGCAAGGGAACTAAAGAGAGACTTATCAGAAGAAGAGAATAAAATGGCAGAAAATCATATGAGAAAATGTTCATCATCCATGGTCATAAAGGAAATGCAAATAAAAACAACCCTAAGATACCACCTTACCCCAACAAGAATGGTCAAGATTTTGAACTCAGACAATGACAGATGCTGGCCAGGTTGTAGAGAAAAAGGAACCCTACTACACTGCTGGTGGGATTGTAAGCAAGTTCAGCCACTCTGGAAAGCAGTGTGGAGGTTTCTTAAAAAATGAAAATAGACCTTAACTATGATCCTGCCATACCACTCCTGGGCATCTATCCTGAACATCATAACCCAAAATATGATAGGGACACCTGCTCAGCTATGTTCATCTCTGCACTATTCACAATAGCCAGGCAATGGAAACAATCCTGATGCCCTCCTGAAGATGAATGGATACAAAAATGTAATATATATATATATATATGTACACACACACACACACACACACACACACACACACACAATGGGATTTTACATAGACAACAGACAAGATAAAATAATGGCATTCCCAGAGAGAGAATTATATTGAGTGGACGAGTCAAGACCAAAGGAACAAAAGGCGATGGTGTCTTAATATGTGGCTATTAGATCCAAGCAGTACAAGAGTGAAGACTCATTATTTGCATACCCAATGCTATGGACATGGTATTGGAAAGATAAACAGAACTACATTGACATAATAATTCATGACTCTATAGACATAGTGTTTTATTACAGAAAATAATATGTATCTATGACATACAAACCCCCTAACCCTAACTTTATGGAGAAAAAAGAACCCTACTACACTGCTTGTGGGAATGCAGACTAGTTCAGCCACTCTGGAAAGCAGTGTGGAGGTTTCTTAAAGAACTGAAAATAGACCTTCCCTACGATCCTGCCATACCACTTCTGGGCATCTATCCTGAACAGCATGACCCAGGATATTATAAAGACACCTGCTCAGCTATGTTCATCACTGCACTGCTCACAATAGCCAGGCGTTGGAAACAACCCAGATGCCCTACTGCAAATGAATGGATACAGAAAATGTGGTATATATACACAATGGAATTCTACATAGCCAACAGACAAGATAAAATAATGGCATTTGCAGGGAAGTAGATGAATCTAGAGCGAATCATGTTGAGTGAGACAAGTAAAGACCTAAGGAACAAAAGGTGCATGGTATACTTAATATGTGGCTATTAAATCCAAAGAGTACAAGAGCAAGTACTCAATAACTGCATACTCAAAGTTATGGACATGGTAATAGAAATATAAACATAACTATGTAGACATAAAAACCTATGACTCTATAGACATAATGTTTTATTTCATAAATTAATATGTTTCTAGTCTAATTGTGATTAAGTTCTAAATACTAAGGTCCAGTGATTGTAAATAGAGATTCCCTTCTTGAACACTTGTATGTTAAACTTGTCATTTAAAATATGATGTAAAAATCAACGTTAATAAATTCTTAAAAAATATAATTATAGGGCCAAGAGTTTGGCCTAATGGCAGAGTGCTTGCCTAGCATGCATGAAGACCCAAGTTTGATTTCTCAGTACCACATACATAGAAAGAGCTGGATGTGGTGCTGTGGTTCATATAGTAGAGCTCTAGCTTTGAGAAAGCCCAAGAACAGTGCTCAGGCCCTGAGTTTAAGCCCCAGGACTGGCAAAAAAAATAGATAGATAGATAGATAGATAGATAGATAGATAGATAATAGAGAGATAGATAATTATATATATATATTTATATATACATATATGTTGTTATTGTAAAGGTGATGTACAAAGGGGTTACAATTACAAAAGTCAGATGAGGACATTTCTTTTTGTTAGTGATACCCCTTCCCTTGCTTTGAATTTTCCATCCCATCCCTAACTACAAATTGTATAGTTCATTTTCAACATAATGTCTAGTGAAACTATGTTGACCCTTCCCTTTATTGTCAGGGAAAAAAAACAAGCACAGAAAACAAAAACTGCAGCAAAGAAAAAAAAGCATTTCTTGGAGTTCATTTCTATAAATATTATTTTCTTTGATCATATGTACATACCTATAGAGTCTCTGAATACACTCATTTGATCTCGCAATGTGAATGCTTAAAGAGTTCTGTTTCATTTATCATGTCCAAGTGTAAATTTTTGTCATCTACTCTTCAAGGATTTTACTTTAGATTTATAGGAACATTCAAGTCAACATAAATGAGAGAAACCATGCAATCTATGTTTCTGTGGCTTACTCTGCTTAATATAATTTTTCCAACTCTTTCCATTTCTTTGCAAACATCATTTGTTCTGATGGATAAGTAGAATTCCATTGTTTATGTATATCACATTTTCTTGATCCATCAACCATTGAGGGGAATCTGAGTTCATTTCATATCTTACTTCTGGTAAACAATGCTGTAATGAGCATGGTTTTGCTGGTAACTTTAGTGTGGCCTTGTTTGTGGTCACTTGGGTAATTGTCCAGGAGTGGAATTGTTTGATCATAAGACAGCTATATGTTTAGCCTTTTGAGGAACCTCCATACTGGTTTCCAGAGTGGCTGAACAAGTTTTCATTCCCGGGAACAGTGTAGTAGTGTTCCCTTTTGGCCACATCCCTGCTAGCATCTGTTATTCTTAATTTTTGTTTTTGTTTTTGTTTTTTTTTTAGTGGTTATTCTAATTGGTATGAGGTAGAATCTTAATGTGTTTTGATTTGAGTTTCCTTTACAGCCAGAAATGCTGAACATTTTGATGTGCCTACGGAGGAAGTCAGTCTAGATGAGATGAAAAGGAAAAATGGAAAGAACAAGGAGAAACAAGGAGAACAAAGGAGAAGGGAAGAAAAATAATAGCCATAATCATGCTAATGTAGGAAGTACAAAAAGAAAAACTAAATAGTAGAGAGAAGAAGTGGCTGATGAGAATGCTCACTAGAATTTTGAAATATTTTAAACGAAGACAAGAGGAGAAAAAGAAACCACTTTACTGGCCATGACACTGAGATTGTAATTGAGTCTAAGATGGTCCAATCAGTTACAAGTGCCCAAACACATCAGGATTTTACAGTAAAACCAGATCATTAAGTAGTTTTCTGCAAAGTAAAATAGAGCAGGATTTTTTTGATAGATAGATCAAGAAGGTTTTAATGTCAAAACCAAAGTTGTTATATTTTCTCGTCAGCATAGAAAAGTGGTTGTTTCACAGTATATTAGAAATGCAACAGAAATAATATTTTTAACATAGTGGCTAAATCTAAACCTGCTATATCAGAAAAAATGTTAGTCAGTCCCAATTAGGAAAATATTTTATCCCTGAAGTTTGTAGTATTAAAAAAATGTTCTATAAGTTTTAGGGGATGTCCAGGGGGGAAAAAGAACAACATGATAGTTAGAAGACAAAGGAGTCATAAAAGAACAGGATCAAAATAACACTACCTTGTACTATATTTTTCTTGTCTTACACCTTCACATACTTGCAAAGTACTTAGCTACTGTTACTTCAATTTATAAGATTATACTTCTTGACCTGTGAGTTTTCTATTACCATGCAGATAAGAATCCAGAGAGCTAGAACTATAGTGATAATTGCATCGGTCTTATTCCTTGCCTTGCTACAAATGACATAGTAACTTCAATGAGTCTCATGTATATCTGGTCTTAGATTCTTCAACTATAAAGATAGAGAGATTATTACCTCATTGTGAGGAAAGAAGGTGAGAGAAGTATGACACACTAAGACTCCCTTTACTTTAGGAGATAGAAAACTCATTACAAAGAAGATAAAGTATTGAAGTAGAATGAGGCCATCTCAGATGCTGATTCCTCAGACAATTTTCTATTCTATATGGAAGAAGAAAAGAAAACCCCCAAGAGTAATGGAGGGGGAATAAAAAGCACAGTCCACTGCTTCGAAACTAATGGAAAAATAATGTTCTCAATTAATGTATTTAGCTCCATTAAGGCTGATACTTACACTGACCTCTGAACCTCAGAAAGTGACTCAGATAGTTAATGTAATATAAATGCAGAGGTAATAGATAATTTCCAGGATCACAGCAGAATGACATAGAATTCATTTATTATCCACATTTTTACCAGTATCAATTAGTTGTGCGAGGAGGAGGAGGAGAGAGAGCATTTTGACTTGTCCATACAAAAAAAAAAATACCCTTGATTAAACTCAACGCTTTTGTCATTCTTCCTCCCCTCTTCTATCCAAACCAATCTCAAGCAATTTGTATTGTTCCATTTTCACACTGCACAGAAAATATTTTGACCATATTCACCATTCTTCATCTTTGCCAATTATCCTCACATATTCATTCACAAATCTTGGAAATCTTGGAAATGCACATGCTTTACTTTCCTATCATTAATTTATTTAAGTGAATGTTAATTGTTCAAAGGATTTCATTGTGGAAAAATATCATAGTGTAGTAAAAATTATAGGCATATACGGGATTTAATCACATTGACTCCCTGGCTTACTCCCACTTTCCCCACACTAGACATTTAGAAGAGAGAACTAGTTCCTTAAAATACATTCTATGATAAGATTACAAGCTTGTTTAGAGCTTATGATCAGCAAAAAAGTTTTGAATTTTCAAATGACTAAATGCCATTCTTTTGTTCATATAGGAAATATAAAAGACATAATTCTTTAGCACTCACCATATATTATGGAGATGTTTAGGGGTTTATTCCTGGGCTGACTTGATCAATTTCTAGATTGCCTTTCTTCCAGATTCTTGCAAGAATTACTGTCAAATAAGTAAATATGATCTATTCCTCTTCAATCATCTACTTGATTCTTCTTGAACAAGTATAAATGCACTGCTCAGATACATACATGGAGCTGTATCAACAGTCATTGGGAAGTAAGGATAAAGGTCAAAAGGCTACTTACCCAGGATCCCAAAGCAAATGATTTTATCTGATGCCTTTGAGAGTACCTGAGATACTTTTCTTTTTTAAATATAAACTTACAATTTATGACCCTAGACAATAAGCCTCAGCATTACTTTCTCCTTTATGTCTAAAGTAAACATTATTCCCAAACTATATCAGAGGCAATAATGATTTAGCTCATTCAATTTCAAACTGTGATCTGGAGAAAACTGGATCTAAAAATCTGTGCTTTGGGAAGTTCATGTGAATTGATACAGATAAGCAGATAAGCCTACCACATAAGAATGTAAACAGACACTCAATGTTACAAAATATCTGATTCTTAGACACTAAGCAATGAAAATTGCATCTGTTTTTAGACACTTCTTCCCAGACTTAGAGTACATTTCGGTTACAAGAAGACAGCATCATGTTTCTTTTTCTGTTCTGTTATCTATAGAAAACCCATTTCAAAGCACTGATAGGATGCCATCAGTTATAAGACATTGGCATGAAGTCATATAAGTGTGAGGTTTTTTTTTTAATTCAAGGGACAAAGTATTGGTATTTTGTGAGCTTTATTTTAAGTAAGTCTTCAGGCTTCATTCCTCCTCCTCCTCCCCGTTCCCCCTCCTCTCCCCCTCCTCCTCCTCCTCTTCCTCCTCCTCTTCCTCCTCCTCCTCCTCCTCCTCCTCCTCTTCTTCTCTCTTCTTCTTCTTCTTCTTCTTCTTCTTCTTCTTCTTCTTCTTCTTCTTCTTCTTCTTCTTCTTCATCTGCAGCTAGTATTTACTACTGTAAAGTTTTGAGGAACAAGAAATTAGTCTATCAGCTTTCATTATCCCAGCATACAAAAATATCTGTTGGACTCACTGGTAATGGTTTGAGTTGGACTCACTGGTAGTAGTTTGAGTTGGACTCACTGGTAATGGTTTGAATTCATAATAAAATATAGGTTAGTATTTACAAGTAATTTCTACTTTGTTAGAAGAAAATAAGAAGAGTTACAGATTATTTTACTTAACATTAACAAATAGTGGAAACCAGATACTAATATTGAAACTACAACTTAGATCAATGTGACCTTTTTCTTGATCAGGATTTCTTTAATGTATGTTTGTATTTTACCAGATAAAATTACAGATCTTTCCCAAAGTTACATATATTGAAGAGAAGAAAACCTTGTCAAACATACATAAAATTCATCCAATAAGAAGACTATCAGGACAAAAGGCAACACTACACTTGGATGTTGTATTGAGATATACAGAATGCCTGTTTCTTGCCTTAATCTGATTGTCCATTCACAATGATTTTTTTTTATCTTCAAGATAAGGATGAATTTTTTAAAACCAACTGTCAGGCATTGGTGACTCATGCCTGTAATCCTAGCTACTCAGGAAGAAGAGATTTAGTCCACGGCCATACCACCCTGAACGCACCCGACCTCGTCTGATCTTGGAAGCTAAGCAGGGTCGGGCCTGGTTAGTACTTGGATGGGAGGAAGAAGAGATCTAAAGACAACAATTCAAAGATAGCCTGGACTTAATCTCATGTCCTGTGTCTTCCACATGTAGCTATGGCTCATGTAGTGGAGCATCAGCCTTGAGCAGAGGAAGCCAACAAGCAAATGAGGCCCAGAGTCCCAATGTCCCTGTACTGTTAACATCCCCATATTCACAATAAGAAACAACCACTTCATGATCACTGGGGACCTTCTCAGTCTGTATCATAGATGTTTATAATATAAGCTGAACGTATTTAATTTATTCTTCTGCAAAGCACAGAAAGATTTTCAAGCAACTACTTAACTATAAGATGAGGCTAAGCAAAATGAACTCCAGGATATGGAAACAAGAGGTTTATCTTTATGATTGTTCTTAACATATGATGTGAAGTTATTTCCTCTTTTTTCCTCTCTTGTTTTTTTTTCTTTTCTTCTTATAGTTTATCTCATGTTGTTACTATACATTTATATATACATGTATTTGTTTATTTGAAATAGGAAAGCAAAAGGGAAGATCAAGATGATTAATTGGGAGGGAAATTGGGAGAAAAACATAAGAAGGCTATCAAGGCTCAAGAAATAATGTACCCACTTCCTGACAAATGTAACTCTAACCCATCTTATACAATAAATAAAATTATTAAATAGAAAATAAAGCCCTATTTTTAATGAAATCCTGAGGCATAATTTTTAAATACTTATATATAGCCAGAATTATGTTCAAGCTGATTAATACATGTATGTAAGTATCTACATATCTACACATGCATATGTATATATTCATAGATATGTATATATACATGTAAAATGGCAATGCAATTCACACTTTTGGACATAACTGAATTTAATTCCAGTCTAACTATAATTGGGGTAAATGACATTTTGAGTTGCTTTTGCTTTTACAAGCTGATGTCAGAAATTTGCTTCTGATACATAGAGCTAAGTGAAATCTGACATTAGATTGGTTGGGAGCTGACTTTTTTTTTTACTGAGCAATATCATATCATGCCAATCCTGAAACAAGCCTCTTGGTTTGAAAAGTTGTCAGGAGCACTGGAGACTTAGAGATGATTTAAAGCTACTTTATCCTTGACCATAGGCCTGATGAAACAAAATGGCCAGAAGCATAAAGAAGGTGATAACTTTGTTCATTCAGAAATGGCAGAAAACATGATTTACTTTGTCATGTAGATGCATATGAAATATAATTTAGACAATGTTAACTGGTTATTTATATTCCTAGTGGATTTATAACATTTAAAATTCTCTCTAGGGAATTAAGGATATAATCAAACACCTTAAAATCCAAAGTCATTAAATACTGGATATGTTGAATCATCAGCTGTAAAAATGGGTTATTAAGATGAATATAGACGCTTCTGCTTTGGCAGCCCACATTAATTTTCTTCCCTGAAGTGGAATGGGAACAGTCATAAGAGAAAATAGTACAATTGGGGCTAGATTAACAGAGAACTGATAGTATTTTTGTACAACAAATTCCCTGACTACTTCTGTGTTGGTTATCAGGTATACTTTAGTGCTTGCTTATTGGAGTCTTGCATCTTCTTTTGAGTCAACAGTTGTAAGACCGTGGGGAAAAGAAACCTAATTAAGTCTCTGGTTCCTCATTCTATAAAGTAGGAACAATACCCTATGGATTGTTGAGAAGGATATAAGATAGAGTAAGTGCTTCACAGAATGCCTAGCACACAGTAAGTGCTCAATAAATGTTGTCTGTCTTTTGAAACCTGGTAGAAATGAAATGGTGATACTGAATTAAACAGTTCAACTTACTACTATCAGTGTTTCTTTCCACAAAGGTTTTGCATATAATGCCAAACCTTCATTCCTTCTTTCCCTCCCTCCCTCCTCCCCTGTCTTCTCCTTCTCTTCCTTCCTTTTTCCTTTTTGACATCGCAAAATCTGGTTAAATTCAAATCAAGAAGGGGAAGGTAACACATTGTGAAGACACATATGCACATATATTTAATCAATGCCAAACAAACAATCTATTATTTTACAATTAGTAGGATAACCCCAAATTTGAAGGTCTGAGTTGAGAGTGTGTCAGCTTTAAATACAATTTTATATTCAGCTCAAGTGGATGGGCTGGGTATTTGGCCTAGTGGTAGAGAGCTTGCCTAGCATTCACAAAGACCCGGGTTTGATTCCTTGGTACCACATACATAGAAAAAAGCTGGAAATGGTGCTATGGCTCAAGTGGTAGAGCTCTAGCCTTGAGAAAGCCCAAAGACAGTGCTCGGTCCCTGAGCTCAAACCCAGGACTGGCAAAAAAAAGTGGCTACAGAAATTTATGACTCCCTTCTCCTTGGAAGGACTTTCACCACAGTTTCTGAGGAATTCCCCATCTATTTGAACAACAGAGGGCAATGGAAATCATTGCATTGCTACCCAAGCCAAAATGGAGGCCAGGGAATTCCAGTAGCCACAAACTATTTCATGCAGAAATATGTCTTAAACCAGACTTATGGCTAAGGAGCTATGAGATTAGCTCTTAAATACAGATCTAGCATTAACACCATCTATAAAAGCCCATTAAGAATTAGATCCTTTGTAAGGATGTACCCAATACTCATTATCATGCCAGTGAGAAAAAAAAAGACAACATGGCAGCTTCACATTTAACAGGAAGGACTAGCATTAACTGAGCCTGGTTTCACTTTCACAAAATAGAGTGATTGTTTTTATTTTAGAGCCAACAGCAAATGATTTCATAGAAGTCTTAAGATTTGTGTTAACAGTAAAATTACTGCACACAAGTAATGAGGCCATGCATAGAAATACCTGTAATTCTTCTTTGCCAAGACAGAAATGCCCCAGTTTTGACTCCTGTAAAGTTTCCAAAAAATACATATGCAATTCTTATTCCATATCTTTCACACAATTTTTATGTACTATTCAAACATGCATACATATATCTATATACATGTGTATATGTATATTATGCTATAAATGCAAAGACTATGGTACTTTGCAGAATACATGTTTACCAAAAATTATTCATAATACAACACTGTTAGTACACAGGCTTAAAGAATCCACAGACAAACCCAAGGCAAATATTTATGCCTCAGATTTCAATGAGAATCACAGCTCATCATAAAACTTTGAGCACAAATGCAGGCAAAATGCATAAGGCTTTTCTGGGAGAAGCAATTATTCTATTAGAAAAGTAGGTGTGGTCAACGAATGCTTTTTCTTTCTACTAAACCTAGAGAAGGACTCGAAACATTAAGTCTCTAAGCACATGAAAATAGGAATGTAGGAACATTCAATAGATAAGACTCTTGTCCTTGACTGCAATTATAATGTTCTAACCAAACTCTTCTGCCTTCATAGTAACTATTTTCCAACTCCAGTAATACTTGGAATTTAAAGAAATTTTGTCATTAGGCAAATATTGCTCAAAAATTGTATTTCATTACAATCTACAAATCTCACAATCTCAGTTTCCTTCTTATAGGCAACACAGAGCCCAGAACACCTTCTGAACATAGCTAATCTTTGCTCTTTGCCTAAGGTAGTATTTTCCTATAGCAACCTGGTAGCTGTGCCATGACTGATTATTTCATTGGCTTGAATGTTATAGAAGAGCAAAAAGAATAGTTACATAAGCAATATTCTAAATCATTAAACTTACTGATTTACCTCCACAGACAACAGTTTGAAAAAATGTAATTCTGGACCTGGGTGCTGGTGGCTAACTCCTGTAATCCAAGCTACTCAGGAGGCTGAGATCTGAGGATCAAGGTTCAAAGCCAACCCAGGCAGGAAAGGCTGTTATGTTATATTCTCATATTCAATTAACCACCAAAAAACGACAAGAGGATCTGTTTCTCAAAGTGGTAGAGTACCAGCCTTGAGCAAAAGAGTTCAGGGACAGCACCCATGCCATAAATTCAAGCCCCAGTGGACAATGTTAACTTATTCAACCACTCTGGAAGGCAGTATGGAGGTTCTTGCCATCAGAAAGAATGACATTGTCCCATCTATAAGGAAATGGAAAGACTTGGAAAAAATCAGACTAAATGAAGTAAGCCAGACCTAAAGGAATATAGGTTCAATGGTTTCCCTCATTTGTAATAGTTAGCAAGTATCTAGAATTATCCTAGCAGAGGACCACAATAGCTCAAAACTATGTGCATATGACCATCTACAATGAGCCTAACCAAAATGAACTACAGGGAAGAGGAACAAGAGATTTATTTTTGTGGTTGTTATTCTCAACATACCATGTGAAGCTATTTATTTACTAGTTGTTTGTTTTCCTTATGGTTTATCCCTTGTTGTGGTTATACCTGACTTTGGTATCTGGTGTACTGTATACTTATCTATATGTTCATGTGAACCAGGGAAGGGAAGGGAAGGGAAGGGAAGGGAAAAACAAGATGATGTGACAAAAGACAAAGGGTAAACCAGTACAACAGCAATATTCACAGAACAATAGGCTGAAAATTAACTTTACAACTTAGGGGAAGGAGAGGGAATGTAGGAGAAAATCATGTTCAAAAAAAGCCTAGATACCTAAGGCCATATATATATATGATGACACCAAAGGAAAGAACATCCAGGATATAGAAACAAAATCTATATAATATGTTATTATTGTCCTTAATGCAATATCTTTTGCTGTCCCTTGGTTATCTCATATTGTTACAGAATTTTACCTTGTTATCTGGTATATTGTATGTATGTTTATTTGGTTATTAGAAATAGGATAGGGAAGGGGGGAAAACAAGATGAGGGGTGGGATAGGGGAGAAAAGGGTATCAGGTTTGTGAAGTAATATACCTTCTATCTGGCAAATACAGTTTAACCCTTCTATTAATTACAATAAAAATATGAAAAAAGAAATGTACCCACAAACTTATGAATGTAACTGCAACCTCAGTTTAAAAAAGTAATTTTTTTTTAAAAAAAAGCAAATCTGGATCTTTTTAAGCTTCAGTCAATTAGATATAGGTGGACTTTCTTTGGCTTGAAAGGACCATCTAAAATAATTCCATTTTAAAACAAAGCTCTTCAATTATTTTTCTATGCTATTGTGCAAGTTTTTTTGTTGTTTTGTTTTTAAAGTTTAAAAAATATTTTCTTCTTCTGGCTGTTTGTCTTTACTTTCACTGTAATTTTGAGCCAAATTATTAAAAAGTTAATTTTTAGTTTCCTAATTCACAGGTAAAATAACCAAGGAAATGCTATGCTCTTTTAATTTTTGTTCCAAAGTATCACAGAAGACCCTTGATTCTTTGGTTCCAAAAGCAGCAAATGTCCCTGCTTCAGTGTCCCATGATCCTCCACTTGAGTTGTAGAAAATGTGAGAAAGAGATTTTCTAAAAGATAAATGTTATACCCATGAGGAGCATATGCCCAATTATTTTTTATTATTGGGGTGATGTACAGAGGGGATATAATTACATTCGTCAGGTAGTGTGTAAATTACTTCTTGGACATTATTACACCTTCCCATGTTTTTCTCCCACTTTCCCTCCAATCCCTCCCACTCATCTGGTTTTTCCCTTTCCCTTCCCCCTTTTCATATATTTTTATTGTAATTAATAGAAAGGTTACCTTATATTCACCAGATAGAAGGTGCATTACTTCACAAACATTGATACTCTTTCTCATGTCTTGGTCCCCATTTCCCTCCCCTCACCCCTGCCCCTCATCTTGCTTTCTCCCCTTCTCTATCCTATTTCAAATAACCAAAGAAGCATATATACAATATATCAGATAACAAGGTAAAATACTGTAACAATATGAGTTAGCCAAGGGACAGCAAAAGAGATGATAATAAATATATATATACAATATATCAGGTACCACATTCCAATATAGTATCAACATGAGATAAACCATAAGGAGAAAAGAACAGAAAAAAATAGCTTTACATAGTAAATTAAGACCAACAATTACAGAGATAAACTCCATATCCTAGAGTTCATTTTGTTTAGCTTCATCCTATATGACCATATGTACATAGCTTTTGAGCAATTATGATCCTCTGTTAGGAGACTCTTAGACATATACTAATGGTTACAACTGAGGGAAACCATGAAGCTTTTGGGTCTGGCATACTTCCCTTAATATGTCTTTCCATTTCCAAGTCTTTCCATTTCCTCACAAATGGGGCAATGCTATTCTTTCTGATTGCAGGATAGAATTCTGTGGTGTAAATATACCTAATTTTCATGATCTGTTCATCTACTGATGGGCATCTGAGTTGGTTACATATCTTAGCTATGGTGAATAATGCTGCAATTAACCTGGCTGTGCTGCTAGGTTTAGTATAGCTTTGTTTCTGGATGTTTGGATAGATGCCCAGGAGTGGAATAGGTGGGTCATAGGGAAGCTCTATGTTTAACCTCCATACTGCTTTCCAGAGTGGTTGAACAAGTTTACATGTGTAGCAGTGATCCCACCTGGCCACATCCCCACCAGAATCTGTTGTTATTGGATTTCTTGATAATGGCCATTCTAACTGGGATGAGGTGGAATCGCAAAGTTGTTTTGATTTGCATTTAAGTCTTTAGTCCACCTTTTAAGCAGGATGTTTGAGATTTGTTTTTGAGAGATGTAGTTTCTTGAGCTGTAGGTATATTTTAGATATAAGATCTTTTTCTGGCTGCTGTCAGAAAGAACGACATCGCCCCATTTGTAAGGAAATGGAAAGACTTAGAAAAATCATATTAAGTGAAGTAAGCCAGACTCAAAGGAACATAGGCCCAATAGTCTCCCTCATTTGTCATAATCAGTAGCAACCTTGGGCTCTCCTAGCAGAGATTTACAACAGAAAAAAATCTACAGACATAAGGCCAAATAGTATGACACTAAAATTAAGGACCTCCAGGATAAGGGAACAATAGCCATAATGAGTGATTGATATCCTTAATTTACTATGTTATCTTTCATCTCTTTGGCAATCCCTTGGTTATCTCATATTGTTACAATATTTCACCTTGTTGTCTGATATATTTTATATGTGCTTATTTGGTTATTTGAAATTGGATAGGGAAAGGGGGAAATCAAATGATCAGGAGGGGGGAGGGTGGGAAGGAAATGGGGACCATGTCACGAGAAAGGGTATCAATATTTGTGAAGTAATGCACCTAATATCTGGTGAATATAATGTAACCCTTCTATTAATCACAATAAAAAAAATTTTAAAAAAGATTCCACCTCACTCCAGTTGGAATGGCCTAGATCAAGAAATCTAATAACAGCAGATGCTGGAGGGAATGTGGCCGGGAGGGATCACTACTACATTGTTGGTGGAAGTGGATTTAGTCTGTCCTTGTTTCTGGATGATTGGGTAAATGCCAAGTGGTGGAATTGCTGGATCACAGGGTAGATCTATGTTTAGTCTTTTGAGGAACTGCCATACTGCTTTCCATAATGGTTGAATGAGTTTGCACTTCCACCAGAAAAAGATCTTTTTCTGTTTTATGGGAAGTGAAGATCTTTTCCTACTCTGTGTACTTTTGATTAATCTTGCTGGTTATATCCTCTGCCATACAGACTACTTAATTTTTTTGATTCACATAGTAAGAGCCCAGGTTGATGATAGCATATAACAGATGCTTTATTCATTATTGTGTTGAATGAGCTGTTATTCAGAAACAAAAGGAAGGTTTGGAGAATTCATCCCTTAGGAAGACAGTATCTGCTGCTGTAAATCTCAATTGTATAAATACCCAGGTACTGATATTGTAATACAATATTATTTTTCTTTCTGGTCATAATCTATTTGCTGTTTCTCATCAAATGAATTGTCAGATAAGAAGAACTATAAATTCTATGATAAAGTGAGCAACTTCACAAAGAACAATACAGAAATGCATGGTTTTTACATGCATCAAATAGTCTATTCTCTGAGACATCCTAAGAGCACAGTAGTGTCTCTGGAAACATAATGAATCTGGAATCAGCAATGTTCATATGTGAACTTTCCCTTTAAAGTCACACAGTATCATTCAACTCTGTTGCTATGAGGAATTGTATGTTGCTCCTCCTATCACCTGAAATCATTTTGTTACAGTTCATTGTGTTACCATAGTGACAAACCTACCCTGATACTACATAACAATGTACCAATTCCCTGGAGTGGCACATATGTGAGATGGCAAAATCCAAATGGCACTGAAGTTGCACATTTCTGCCACCCCCACCACATTCTGATGCGTCTCCACTGAGTGGTGCTTCCAAGGACTTGGTATTACTTAGGGTTTCTCATAAATATGAATCATAAAGTAGTGGGGCTAGATGTAAAGATGAGTGAGGCAATGACCTATGCCTGTGAGAAAATTGTGAATGAGTGAGGATTACATGAGAATGGAAATGCAATTCCAAGGCCCAGCTGTGATTCTGATCTCCTCAAGGTCATATTTGCACTGGACCACAAGCATGTGTCACTACAGAAAAATAAAAATCTAGAGAAAAAATAACAATTTATAAAAGAGTATGTCTAGAGTAGAGAAGAATAATTTATAAAGGAATATTTCATAATCAGAAACATAGGTATTTTATGCCTGATGACTGTTTTTCAAAATACAATGGTATGAATAAAATATGTAAGATTTGTAAGAAACTTTAACAAGACAAGCTCAAGGCATCTAGAACTTGTGGAATCAGAGAACAACTTAGATATAAACATATTAATAAAACCCTTCAGACAATTTATATCCATTATAAATTTTAACCGAGGCGGAGCTATAAAAAATTATTTGAAGTGTAGAAAGTGGAGAGAATGTTCAGGAAGAGAGTTTGAACAGTTCTTTGTATTTGTGTTTTGGTTTCTTTTTGTATTTTGTGCCATTTGCCAATGTTTACAATGCAGGTCAAGCGACAAGTTCCCAGTTCCCAGTTTAGTTAACTATTTTAAGTGCTTAGAGATTTGCCTTTATGAAAAGCAGCCAGAATCCCAACTGGTTTGATCCACTTCTCAGGGTAAGAGTTTCATCAAATCTGAAGAAATACATTTCTGAAATAAACAGTCATATTTTTCTATGATATTAAGCAGATTCATCAAAATAAAGCATTTATTAGCCAGGTGCTGGTGGCTCATGCCTGTAATCCTACCTAGTCAGGAGGTTGATATCTTAGGGTCATGCTTCAAAACTAGCTGGGGCAAAAATCTCTCTGAACATTATCTTCAGAAAACTGGAAGTGGCATGTGATTCAAAATGGTACAGAGTACCTGCATTGTGTAAGAAAACTCAGAGATAGTGCTCAGGGCCCAATGCCCAAGAGTTCAAGACCAATGACTAACAAGAAAAAATATTTACTACCTCTTAGAATTATTTTTCTAAGGCTTTAACCATAAATATATTAATTTTGCATGGGTTATTTCTAATTGTAGGCAGTTTTAAGGACTGGTTGTAACAACTGTTTTACAAAATACCACAAAAGTAAAGGTATCTAAAAAGATCTTGTAGACTACTAAGCATTATAAAGTCTATGAATAATATAATTCTAAAAGTAAAAAAAATCTTTAAACTTAAAGATATCATGAATAATAAGTAGATCACATATTTGACAGTTAAAACACAAAGTAAATTATAGATTTCTTAGAGCCTTCATTGAATTGTTCATATAGGATCTTTGTTTTAGACAAGCAATCGATTTGGTTGTTTTTACACATTTATTTCTTTTATAATTTTCTGCTCAATTTTATACCTAGAAATACAGAAGGAATTTCTTGGCTCCAGCAACCAAGTAAATCTTCAAATACTGATTAATCAGATGACTTCCAAATATTACCATAATTGGTGTTAATGATGAACAAATTGTATAGTCACTTGGGGCCATAGTCTACTTGTACTTTTATCAAGCAAGAATATTTTTAATATTTGTAAATAATAGTTAAAAAAGAATACAGGATCCTTAGGTGACTCACGAAGACTGAAATATCTGTGATCTCTCTTTTGTAGAAGATACATGGTAATTCCCTTCATCTTATTATAATGAAAAAAATCTCACAGAAATATGGTAATTAAGTAAATTGCTTTTCCTTCCACATGCAAGACTGAAAAATTCACAATAAAAATCAACCAAGTGATGTAATAAAAATAACACGTGATTAGCATAAAAGGCCTACAAAATAGTATAGTAACACAATGTTTTACAAATATCTGACAAACATTTTAAATCTCACACATATGGATATGTTTCCACGAAGTATACTAACTGATGTTTTTAATTTTAGTGAGTAACTATAACCCTGAATGTGGTTTACTGAAGAAAGTTTCTAAGTCAGCATCAAACTCCATTTGCCAGAGAGCTAGGAGTTATATCTAGGTTATATATAACATACTACTTGGCTCATAGAGATCAAAGTTTGTTGGAAAGAAGAGGATTTTTTTTAATTCATTGTAATTAAAAGAAGCTAGAATATAAAGATTTTGTCAATTACTGAAGGCATCAACATCTTCACAATGCTTATAAACAATGATGCACTGTATATTAATAAAGCTTGCTCCTCTGTCCATCACTGTCTGCCTACATTCGGGAAGCGTAAAATGTCAGTCATTCAAAGCTTTCAATTTGCAGTACTCATTCCAGTCCTTGTCTACTGGGTAATATCTTCTTTTAATAAAATAGTTAACTGCAGATTTATTTGAGTGAGTTCACATGTACACATGTACACACACACACACACACACACACACACACACACACACACACACTGAAACCCCTATTTCCTGGTATTCTAATTGTATCCACCAAATGAACTTTTGTTATATCTGTAGTATTCTTACACTGTTGAATGACCAAGTGTTCTAACATGGAATACAAAGACTCTCCACCAGTCCCTAATTCCATCAAGGGGCAGACTATATTCTTATTGATGATTTCATAAGGCTCAGGCATTCAGGAAGAAAGAACGTTCTGAACACAAGAGATTTCTCTTGATAATATAAACTCCTCAGAATGTTAAAAGTTGGGAAATGGACTAATGCTTTGAGTGAATCACTTTGGCACTTAAAAATATTTTTACTATATTATTCTATCACTTCTTTTTAATTTCTTTTTGATACACAAAAACCTTTCAATCACCATAGAAAATGACAATTATTAGAATCCATGGGCACAGAGATTTAATTGAATCATACAGAGTTTGAAAGGCCATAAATTGCTATTGTACCATTTGGATATTTTCCATGTCATTGGAAATTAACAGAATAACAATAGTCTTCAAATTATTAGAAAAGATTATCTAAAATTTCAACAGTGCAGTGAAGCAGTCTAAGTGAAAAAGACAGCTTACTAATAATTCAAGGTTGTCTTAGGAATGGAAAATATCTTCATTAATTTTATAAAAAATTGACACCTTATTATTATATATTTATCTGTATAAAGCCATATTATAATTTCTGAATACAATGTTTAATGATTAAATAACTATTAAGTTGTTTTAATTAGCATATTCATTACCTCCAATTCATATGAAGAATATTTGAAGTTTACTTTCTTAGCAAATTTGAAATTTATGATATACTATTATTATATGCATTCTTCACACTGTGCAAGGATGTTTATATACTGGATTTCATCTGGCTTAGACTCTAGTTTCTGACTATCAGTCTCTCTTCTCTTCCACTTTCTGTTTCATATAAATTATTATATTCTGATTCTATCAGTTATCTTTTGCTGCCTCCATTAACATACTGCTTCCAATTCTATCCATATTCTCACAAGTGATACCATTTCATTTTTAATGATTGAATTTTTTCCATTGTGTATATTTGTATGCATAAATTTTTTTATCTAAATAAATATGTTCCAAATTGTAGCTTTTGTCTATTGTGACCAGTACTGCCATGAACAATGAGGGGAAGACAAAAAGTCACAAACTGATTTCAGATCTTTTCATGAACTCAAAGTGGGAATGTTGGATAATTTGGAAACGTTTCTAGGACGTTCCACACAGTTTTCTATAAAGATTGGGCTAACGTGCATTCACACCAATAATGTATGGGGGAATGCCTATTTTTCTCCTCATCTTCAGCAATTTTTTTTGCCAGTCCTGGGATTGAACTCAGGGCATAAGCACTGTCCTTGGGCTTTCTCAAGGCTAGAGCTTTACCAGTTGAACCTTAGCACCACTTTCAGCTTTTTCTGTGTATGTGGTACCAAGGAATTGAACCCAGGTCTTTGTGCATGCTAGGCAAGCTCTCTACCATTAGGCCAAACTCTGGGCCCTTCACCAGCATTTTTGTCTTCTGTAATTTTGATAATAGCCATCCTGACAAGATGATATCTCATGGTGGTCTGGGCTCACAAGTTTTTTTTTTGTTGTTGTTTTTGTTTTGTTTTTTTGTCAGACCTGGCTTAATCTCAGGGCCTGAGCACCCTCCTTGGGCCTTCTCAAGGCTAAAGCTCTACCACTTGAGCCACAGCACCACTTCCAGCGTTTTTTCTATGTATGTGGTACCAAGGAATTCAACCCAGGTCTTTGTGCATGCTAGGCAAGCACTCTACCACTAGGCCAAACTCCCGACCACATTGGCTCATACTTTGTTTAATGATTAGAGATAGTAAGCATTTTGCAGCTCTGTATGGTAATTCTGGATAGGAATTTATTCAAGGTCTCATTATTTTTTATTTGGTATTGTGGTTTGATTGCTACTAAGTTGTTTGACTTCCTTATATTATTTGAATATCCTTCATCATATGTTTAATTTATAAATATTTTCTCTGTGTGTGTGTGTGTGTGTGTGTGTGTGTGTGTTTGTGTGTGTGTGGTTTTGCACTGTGCTTTCAAAATGAACCAGTTCAGTTTTGTAGCTGTGCTATGTGTTTGGCTGCTGTCTTGAAGTCTTGAAGCAGGCAAGGAATAGCTGTGCATGGCCAGAGTTAATGTGCTGGTAATTGTGACCTCTGCTCTCTTTTGTTCCTACTTTCTAGCACTGAGCAAGCTAGCTGGGCTGCTGTCCCTGGTGCTCCAGAGGAGGGAAAGGGGTAGATGAGGCCAAACTTGGCTGCATGGAATGCCTTACTCAATGAAGTTATTTGGTGCTCAGGAAAAACAACAACAACAACAAAAAAACAAAAAACAAAAAGAAAACCCACTCTGATTGGACCAATTTGAATGAAGTGGGGGGGGGCATAATTTCAAAACGAGATTACTCTTTGTATGCTTTTGTTTCAGTGGTCATTGGGTTTTCTGGACCATGTGTTCTCTCTCAGACTTGTTTTCAAGTAAAGAGATCATCACAAAAACGCTGTGAGCCGTGGCTAATGGCCAGCTGAATTTTTTCTTTGAGACTGATATTTACATTCCTACCAACTAGATTGTGCTTATTTCTCAGCAGTATCATGAAAGGATGCTAAGAGACATGTTATTCATTTCAGCCCCTATCCCAATGTCTCCAAGTCTCATATCTCAGGAAAGATAAAAGAAAAATGAAATTAATAGTGTTTAAATTAATCCCCATCAAACTAATAGTCTTCAGCTCTATCTATATTAGCATTAAGTTAAGAGAAAAAACAATAGATGTGAAAATCTTCTGAATGAAAACTTACCAACACAGATTTCTCATTTACCTTAACTTCCAATGTGAATTCTACATGCATGCATTGAATTTCCGTAGAACTGCATCTGAGATTAATAGAATGTGACAAAGTGTAACTTCGTTAACAGATGACATATCAGAAAGACTATGACTCTGGAGACTAGAGTCTTGATCTCCTAACATTTTCAACTAATTAGCTTTTTTATTTGGGGGAAGTTACTTAACCTTGAAAGGCTATGTTATAAACTCTTTTGTTTACTTATAATTCCTACATAGGACAAATCTTTAGATTCTACCTTTCTGTAGTTAGGTTTTGTTGTTGTAACAACTAGAAAATATTAATCAAAATACACAGCCTTTTTTTCCATGGCATGGTAAACTGTATTTCTTATATTTCTGGAAGCTATTTTCAAACATGAGACTGAGACACAGGTAATTTAATATGAGATGTGATATGTGCCCATAAAATAACCCATGGGTGTGGAAATGATAATAGTCTTAAAAATGACACATTGAAGACTGAAGAGAGTCTCCTTGCCAGACTATTCAGTCACCAAAGATTATGACCTAAATGAGAAGCAATTTCTATTGTGTTCAATCCTCTTTTTAAATAATAGGTTGTACTTCCTTAACTAGTAAAATTATCATAAATGTAGAGAGTGCTGTGTCACTGAAGGCTGAGAATGTCATTCATTCATTGTGTCAAATAGTGAAGGATGTTGAGCTATGCCATTGAACTTCAAAATTCTCAAGAAGAATGTCTACAACAGAACTGGAACCATATCATTTTGTGGGTGGTAAAATGACACTATCATACTGAAATCAGCCAGAAGCTCGACAAACAATCTATAACACTGTCTTACTTCTGCAAAGAGGAAATATATGGAAAATAGCTTCTGCAGCAGAATCTGAATGTGATAGCAATAGTATGAGTATAATATCTATTAGTTTCAGTGTATATTACATATGATCCCTGAATTCACTTTTGTTCTTAAAATAGAGGCTATAAGCCAGGCATGGTGGCTCACACCTGTAATCCTAGCTACTCAGGGGGGTGAGATCTGAGGATTGCAGTTCAAAGCCAACCCAAGGACTAAAAAAAATGTGAGATTCTTATCTCCAATTAATCACTAGAAAATGAAAGTGGAGCTGTGGCTCAACAGTTAGGGCAGTAGCCTTGAGTTGAAGAGTTCATGGACAGTGCCTAGGCCCAGAGTACAAGCCCCACAATGGATAAAAAATACAAGTAGAGGCTATAAATAGGTAAACATTTCTCTTAATACTTATCAGTGTACTAATTCTGAATTCAGACTCAATTCAGGGATTCTAAAATATATCAAGAAAGAAATTTAGCATGTTTCTTTGTGTCTATTCTTATGATTTCGTATAATCTTTCTACAAGTCTTATTTTCCATCAAGTAATTGTGCAATGACCTTTCACTTTGACATGTGGATATAGTCATGCATAATCCTTGACCATACAGCCTATTCACAACTTTCTATTCTTTCACTTCCCCGAGTCAACTGCTTTCTATGCAGATCTTAGAATGCAATGCAGATTTCTAGGCATGAAAGAAATGTTCTGAAACAAGGCAAGAGAGTTGGTCAACACAATCTTTTGGATGACTATCTAGAAGAGGACTTCTAAAGCTAACCCAAAAGGCATAGTTGGGCAAATTGAACATTCTCTCAAAACTCTCCTTTGCTAGCATTCATCCCCTTACCCGCAGACAAGTAAGGACTATAGAGTTCAAAAATAATGTACTGTCTTTAGATATTTTATCGATTTTGTTTCACTGAAACCTGAGTTTGAAAGAATGATGATGGGGAGAGAGGAGTGAGCAGTGCATTCTTGATTGTGGACACAATAATATACTTAGCATCAACCAAGGCAGCTTAGAAAAACTGTAAGAAAGAAGTGTATTGTCTCTTCTCTCAGGAATATTGTGTTATACTGTGACACCAAACAACAATTGGAGAATGATTCTGAAATAAGAGCCAATGCCCTCACAATTGCATTTTTTTCTTCCCTTACTAGACAAATAATTTGTATTTTCTTTTTTTGCCAATCCTGGGGCTTGAACTCAGGGCCTGGGCATTGCCCTTGAATACTTTTTGCTCAACAAGTGCTTTGCTACTTGAGCCACAGCACCACTTCTGGCTTAATTTGTACCATTTATACACAAAGAATTTTTTTCATTTGTGTACTATGAAGAGTTTTGTCTTCTATTAAGTGGCCTGACAAACATCACAGAAATGATAAATGTCCACAACCAGACTACCCTACCCCTAAAGGATATCCTAGTTTGTCCAATATATACATATAATTTTTAGTTATATTCACAAGATATTGGTCAAGAATATATCCTTCCTGAAACAAAGCAAGAAAATTTCTATAGGAAATTCTAAATGCACTGTCACATTCAAACATTTTCCTGGCTCACGGTAAATGGAATCTGTACTTGACTTTCCAAGTCAGGTTTAGGATTAAAAGCAGAAGAAAATGATGGCTAGGCCCTGGGGATGTCTCTGCATTGGGGGAGGAGGAGCAAGGCTACTCTGCAATGCAGTTCAAATGTTCCAAGTCACATGCAGCTCTCAGTCTTTCTCATCCAAGTAAAATGAAACTCATTATCATGTCCTATCAAAAAAAAAGATACTTATACAATTGTCATTGCTACAGAGCACAAGGCAATGGATAGTAAAGGAGTTACATGGGATTCGACTTGTATGGTTTTAAGATGTCCTTGAATTATTTCAGTTTTATAATACACCAGTTTTAATAAACTAAAATAAATACTAGTCAGTCTACAGAGAGCCAGGAATTGTCAGTTATCAGGACAACTATTCAGACTTCATGTAGTTCTTACAATTCTATTTCCAGTGGTTAAATGAGGTGAGTGATCATTTATTCCTCAGGGTGCAATAAGTGTGGTCATACATTTGGACAAGATTGTTAATTACAATACGCTGTGTTGCCAGTGTACACAAGGTTTTAACTACATCATTTGGGAAATAAATACAAACATATGAGTTTGCTGTCAACACAATGTAAGTCTATGGACTCTCAATCAAACAACTAATTCAATTTGTGTAGCTTTATCAGGTGTGCAAGCTTTACAACTCCTGGGATGATATGGCTGTTTATAACCCAACAAGGAAGTCCATAAAAAAACACAGTGGTGCAACATGTAGAAATTCTTATCAAAATTCTTATCCATTGCCTTGCTGCATGCTGTTAGGAAACAGATTAATATATATATATATGTATATATATATCAGGGATGACATAAAGAATTTGTTCCATTAATGTGTTTGAATAATACACTATTCAATTCATAACAATATAAGCATTAAAAAAAATCTGTGTAGACTCTAAGATTTCACCTCACTCCAGTTAAAATGGCCATGATCAAGAAATCTAATAACAACAGATGCTGGAGAGGATGTGGCCAAGAGGGATCACTACTACACTGTTGGTGGGAGTGCAAGCTCATTCAACCAGTATGGAAAGGAGTATGGCAATTCCTCAAAAGACTAAATATAGAACTCCCCTATGACCCAGCAATTCCACTACTTGGCATTTACCCTATCGTCCAGAAACAAAGACATACTAAATCCACTAGCACAACGATGTTCATTGCAGCACTATTTACCATAGCAAAGATATGGAACCAACCCAGATGTCCCTCAGGTGATGAGTGGATCAACAAGATGTGGTATTTATACACAACGGAATTCTATGCTGCCTTCAGAAAGAATGACATTGTCCCATTTGTAAGGAAATGGAAAGACTTGGAAAAAAATCATATTAAGTGAAGCAAGCCAGACTCAAAAGGAATATAGGCTCAATGGTTTCCCTCATTTGTCATAATTAGTATAAACCTTAGACTCTCCTAACAGAGGTTTACAATGGGGCAAAACCTAGATACATAAGTCCATACAGGATAAGGATTGTTGTTCTTAATGTACCATGTTATTTCTCATCTCTTTTGTTGTCTCTTGGCTATCTCGCATTGTTACAATATCTTACCTTGTTATCTGGTATATTGTATATATGTTTATTTGAAACAGGATAGGGAAGGGGGAAAACAAAATGAGGGGAGGGTGGGGAGGGAGAAATAGGGATAAAAACATGAGTAGGGGTATCAATGTATGTGAAGTAATGCACTTTTTATCTGGTGAATACAGTATAACCCTCCTATTCATTACAAAAATTAGAATACAATTAAATAGAACCCAAATGAAAAAAATATTTCTATACTTCTTCAGGCACATGAGCTTCAACTCAGCACCTTGTTCTTTTGTTTAGCTTCTTTGCTCAAGGTATTGTTGCAATTCTAGATTTTTTTTGTTTTTTGGGGGAAGGTTAATTGGAGATAAGAGGTTTATCAATATTTGATGCCCTAAGTTGGCATGGAACTGAAACCCTCAGATCTCATGGTTAGGATTTCAGGTGTGAATCACGAGCACGTAGCTTAAGAAAACATTTTAAAAAGGAAAATACTCAGTAAATCATTTCCAACAAATTATGGAAATTGTACTTTATTGCTTTGATATATTCCTAACCTCCAACACATTTCACTCTATTTTTCATCAATGAGCTCCACATATGAACAAACATACCTCAATTCTTCCTCAAAATCCCTCCCTAATTCACTTAGATGGTAAAAATGTAACATAATCATGCTATTATCTATGAATGTAGATAGATTTAACAGTAATTTTTAAGTAGTTTGTTGTTTGTTTTTAGTGCAGTTGCTCCTTCAACCATATATAAATATGACTACACAGAGTTAGCTATCATGATAAGTAATATACGAAAGACCTTGTAAATAAAACATTCCTCCCTGGTCTATGAGCTACAGGGGCCTTATAGTTCAACCAACTTCAGATAATTAATGTGTTCATATTTGTGAGAATATTATAAAAGACTGGGCTAATTATATAGGCAATGCATGTATAATTAAGCACTTCACTAAAAAGAAACAGTTGGTCATACCTGGTGTTTATATTTCTGATTCTAATTTTATATACACACTAGGATGAATTTTCTGAAAAAAATTAGATAACATTTATTATTTTTCTTTTGGCAATGCTGTAATAAACCATGTGATTAGTAACCATTTTACCACTTGTACCATACCTCCAATTCTTTTGGTTTTCATTGTTTTTGATTTGTTTGATTTTTTTTCTCTTTCCAGTAGGATGTTGCATTTTTGTCCAGAGTTGACTTAGGCCATGAACTGATTATCTATGTCACCCAATTAGCTGAGGCTGACAGGCAGGAACCACTATCATCACTACCATGTTTGTTTGTGGAGATCTGAATCATACCATCCACTGCCCATAGTAGGTAGTTTATTTGTTTCAAGTATAGATGTCATCTTCCCTGTTCTATTTTTGAAAACTGATATTTACAGATGATTTTTTCTTTATTTTTCCTCTCTTAAAAAAAAGTATTTCCTTAGAAAGGCACCGGTGACTCACATGAATAATGTTAGGTACTTTGAATGCTGAGATGTGTAGATCAGGAAGCTAGTCTCCATGAAACTCTTATCTCCAATTAACTGTCAAAAAGCTGGAAGCATTGAAAACAAAAAGCTACAGGACAGAATTCAGGCCCCATGTGCAATCTCCAGGACCAGCACAAATAAAAAGTAAAAACAAAAAGTTGCTTTCTATATAAAGAGAATTTTCTCTACTTACTCTTTGCCTATCTTCTATGGTAATTCTATTGGTTTCCTGAACAAGATTTAATGGATTTATCAACTATATAATAAGGAAATTACACATACATACACACATATTTATGCATCTATGGGTACAAATGAAAAATTATATATTTCACACTACTTAGCCTTCAAACACATAGACAATTATCTGATGACACCACTGCTATTCTTCTCACCTTCTAGAAAAGAAGAAATTAAAACACTAATGGCTGGTTGGTCAACTATTAGTAAAATCCATAACAATTATAATTTAAACTTATAGACTCAGGTACTCTAGGTATAGCTTTTAGTTAGTCCAAAACTGTTCTTAAATTCCTGATATCCAAGTTTATAAAAACCACAGTAAGTGTTAATCTAGTACCGACTTAATCAGATCTGTCCACAAGTGAAACATAAAAATTTCTAGCAAAAGGAAAATGAAACTTATGCGTATATCATTTTGGAATATGTTCTCTGGATGTATTATGAACAAAACATCTAACAAAAAAAGGAGACTATCTGAACCACATTACAGGATCAAATCTGAAGCTTAGGAAAGCCTAAAATAAGTGAATGAATAATTTCATCTATAAAATGTGACTGAAGGACTGTCTGAGGCCCCTATAAGCTTTAAAGATAGTAATATTTACAATATTCAATATTCATAATATCCAAATTGTGGAATAAGCCAAGATGCTCAACATTAGGAGGAAAATATGGGTGTGTATGATGTTTATCACAGTATTATTTACTATATCTAAGATATGGATTGAACCCAGATGCCCCTCAGTAGATGACAGAATCAACAATATATGGTATTTATACACAATGGAATTCTATGCAGCCATTAGAAAGAACATCACCCCATTTATAAGGAAATGGAAAGACTTGGAAAAAAATCATATTAAGTGAAGCCAGACACAAAGGAACATAGGCTGAATGGATTCCCTCATTTGAAATAATTAGTACAGATCTAGGACTCTCCTAGCAGATGATTACAATAGCTCAAAACCTAGGTATGTAAAGTCAGATAGGATGAGACTAAATGAAACTCTAGGATATAGAAACATGTTTATCTTGTATGATTGTTCTTAATGCATTACGCTATTTCTCTTTTTTTGCCCTTATGATTAATCTCATGTCATTACTGTATCTGACTTTGTTACCTGGTATATTGTATATATGTTTATTTGTTTATTTGAAATAGGGAAAGGAAGTGGGGAGACAAGATGATTGGGAGGTGGGGGCAAGAGAAATGGGGATAAAAACAGGAGAAGGGGTATCAATGTGTGAGAAGTAATACACCTACTACCCAATGAATGTAACTAATTCCTTTGTACATTACAATAAAAATACTGTATGTGATAGAATATTACTCAGCCATAAAGAAAAATGAATCTATGTCATTTATAGGAGAGTAAAAGGAAATGGGGGCTCTGTTGAGGGAAATAGCTCAATCTCAACATGTCAAAAATTACATTTTCACACATTTGTGAAATCTCGACCTGAAATATATGAACACTTACACAAACACAAAAGTATATCAGGCATATATGTAGGACTATTGTGGGGAATGATATGGGTTGATAAAAAATAAGCGATACAGGATGAATTATAGTGAAACATATAATATGTATGAATAAGTTAGCATAAGGAAACTTACTGAAAGCTTTTGGGCAAATGAAGAGTAGAAGTAATAGATGAGTTTAATCTGGTAAAATTTTAAGCAGCTGAATGATTAAATATTAATATCAGATGACAACTTGCTCTTTTTCTGACATGGCAACTGGAATGACCCCAATCAAAGCACTGCAGTAACTGTTCATATGTCCTCAATAATTTATGCTGGTGAAGTAGCCTGGTGAAAACCAACTGTATAGTTAATATACACTGTTCATTAAAAGTGAAAAAATCAACAAGAGGAAAGACAAATCTGAAGGCTTTTCTTTGGTACCTTGGAAGGCTATGTTATAGAAACAGGTAAAATATATGGGGTAATTATCACCAATCAGAAGCAGCTCTTAGAACCTCTTAGAATACCAGCCCCTCTCCACAAATAGGCAGTTCTGAAGCAGCATTTTTCTGGAATCTCCCAATGGGATCATTTCAGTTATGACTTGGAATGACTGTTCACCTTCTCTGCACCATTTCTTTTTTCACTGTCCTTCTAGTAATTCATACACTTCCACATCAACCAAGTGTGCTCTTCTGCTTTGAAATAATGAACACTAGGCAAGGTGGAACCCTGATTTCATATGTTTTAAACACTGGATACAACAGTCAACCAGGATGGACCTAAAGTCTCAGCTTTAATATGCTCTTAGGAAAAATGACAAAAAGAAGGAAGAGGGAAGGCAGAGAGAATAGAGATGAGAAGGAAAGGAAGGGCAAAAGAGAGAGATAGAAACAGAGAAAGAGGAAAAAAGAGAAAGAGAAGGCAGGAAGGCAGGAAGGCAGGAAGGCAGGAAGGCAGGAAGGCAGGAAGGCAGGAAGGAAGGAAGGAAGGAAGGAAGGAAGGAAGGAAGGAAGGAAAGGAGGAAGGGGCAGGGAAGGAAGAAATGGGGAAGGGGGAGGGTGGGAGGGAAAGAAGACAGGAGGGAAGGAAGGAAGGAAAGAAGGAAGGAAGGAAAGAAGGAAGGAAAAGAAAGGAAGAGCAGAAGGAAGGGAAAGGAAGGACACAGGGAGGGAAAGGAAGGGAGGGAGGGAGGGAGGGAAAGGAAGGAAGCAAGCAAGGAAGGAAGGAAATAAGGAAGGAAATAAGGAAGGAAGGGAGGAAGGATGGAGGGAGAGAGAGAAAGAGAAGGAAAGGAAATTGGAAGGGAAAGGAAAGGAAATGGAAGGGAAGGAAAATGAGGGCAGAAGAGAAAGAGAAAATGGGAAGGAGGAAAACAAGATGTGATTATATACTAGTGTAAGAAGACAGAACTAGGGATATAGAAAAGAGCTGAAGGAGACAAGGGGATAAATGGGAAATTTTGGATGCCCACAGTAGATTTATATATGCAGGAAGGCCCTTGATGACACAACAGCACGGATACATATAGAAACTGGGAGAGATGAATGGCTTCTCATTGATAGTTATGGAAGAAATGTCCATGTTCTGGGTAAACTTCAATGCAATATCAAATATTAAGTAAAAGTTATGAACAATTTTACTTAACATGGAATTATGGAGGTTTTGAAAATGAAGATAGATGTTTTATATATTGACTATTTTACATAACGAACACATATTTATGAATATATGAGGCTGAAGTTGAGACAGCTGTATTTAACCCTAAACTGTAATGCATACGAAAATCATCTAGAAACATTACTCAAAAAAGGATTTAATTTTTGGACCAGATTGGTTTATTTAGTTGTCATTTACTTTTATCTGTTACCTGTTTCCTTTATTCTTTTTTTATTAAAGAGTTTATTAACATTGATTTTTACATCATATTTCAAATGACGTATTTGGCTTTATTTTTTAAATTATCCTTAGGTAGTTGTAAAAAGGAGTTACCATTCAACAAAGCATTTAATGATTAGAATGTATCTTGATCAATGTTACCACTTTCTTCATCTTACTCAACCTCCGAAACAATGTTGAGAAATAATTAGCATTATATCCAATAACAAAACCTTTTATGAATAAGACTACATTTTAGACAGAATTTTTACTACAGGTGGTCCTTAGACCACAACTTTAAAACACTATATGAAGAACTCAATTTCCTAAATGTTTTGCAATTCCAAAAATAGAAGTAATACCAATAACTATGTCTTGAGCTTCCTATCTTCTTCTTTTACACATTTTCTTATATCTAATATTTTACACTAAAGTTATTATCTGGCACTTTTAATCATAACATTGTCTCTGATATATACTTGCTAAGTAGAGTCCATCCTATGCAAGCAAAGGGTCAGATTAATATATTCCTGAATATTTATGCATTCAATACATGTATACCTGTACAAATATATATGAAAATATATATCCTTAGCTTAATATTGCTCATATGGATTGCCTCTAAAACCATAAGTATATTGTATATGTCTATAAAATACTTATACAAATACATATTAGGGATAACAATACAAGTCAGAGTATCTAGTTTTATTACACGGCAAAGCTGCTGTAGATCTCAATTGGAAAAGTACATGCCAGGCTAATGATCTAGTTTTTTCTCCTGGCTAGATCCCTGGCCAGAAAATATTATACTTTTAGAATAAGATAAATTATTCACAGCTTAAATGGCACAGTCTACATGATCACAATTATACCTCAACAAAGTACAAATAGTGAGTGAGAAAAGGAAAAAGAGTCTGTAAACTCAAGTGCTGTCTATGACATAGTATAATAATGTGCATCTGTGAGATGGTTACTACATCTTTCACGTCAGCTTCTTCATCAATAGAATGGAAGCAGAAATGCACGATCTTCACAATAGTTGCACTGTTTTTGTTTTTATTTTTGGTGATTGTGGGGCTTGAATGCAGGGCTTGGCTACTATCCTTGAGCTCTTTAACTTAGAGCTACCCCTCTACCACTTTGAGCCAGAGCTCCACCTTCAGTCTCACAGGGACTATTCTACCTGGGCTGGCTTTGAACTGAGATCCTCAGAGTTCAGTCTCATGAGTAGCTAGGATTACAGGCATGAGGCATCAGTGCCTGGCTGGTTGCACCGCTTTTGAGATCACTAAGACAACACTCTATGTTTCATATATAAATATATAGATAGATAGATAGATATGCATATATACATATAAAATATGGATTCGTATATACATATGCATATTCACACAACATATTTTCACATATTATGAAATTTGCATGATTGCAAATTTATTAAATGTTTATTTAGATTAACTATGCCTATAATAAATTAGCTATGAAACAAAACCCTACCCCTCCCAATACATGGGTGCAAAGCAAGTATCACCATATGTTTAGAGACATCTGGATATTAGTAAAATCTGTGTGTGGATGAAGATTCCTTCTTAAGTGTTGCAGTATTGTGTTTCCATTCTATCTTTCTCTGACACCCAGGAACACACATCTTTCACTAATTCCAGCTGCTGGAAATGAGCATATTTCTTTCTCTCTCTTAGTCCAGATGAAAAAAAGCCTCACTCAGTTCTACTAAACAGAAGGATAGTTCATTCTGTAGATCTATCCTAAATTGGGATGAATATATTCAGAAAGATCAACCAAACATAATTGATTTGATTGACATTATAAGGAAATGCAATTATTGGCCATAGTTTCTTGGCCACTGGTCACCTGAAAGATCTGCACATTATCAACCTCTAGCTACATTCACCTACCACCACATGCCCAACGTTCCGAGTGACACAGCCTGATCTTTCTCAGCTTTCATTATTCATTTGCCAAAAGGATTTATTTTTCAAGAAAGGAGCATTTTTACTTCATGAAGTGGCTCTTTAGATAAGCGCATTAGTTAACATTTGTTCGTTAGCTAAGCAACAGGAAATTACTTTTTAATGCATTTAACCAACATAAATGCCAGTGGCACAATTTATAAGCAGCATTGGAAGCCCATTGGGAAACAGACTAGAATAAATAATGGTAGTAATGACAATATTAATTCACATTTAAGAGTGTTAACTACGTGTTAAACACTGATAAGCAATAAGAAATATTATTATATTTGTTTATTTGAAATAGGATAGGGAAGGCGGAAAACAAGATGAGGGGAGCAGATGGGGGAGGGAAATGGGGACAAAACATGGGAAAAGGTATCGATGTATGTGAAGTAATTCACCTTCTATCTGACGAATATAATGTAACGCTTCTATTAATTACAATAAAAAATGAAAAAATATTACGATGTCATCCACATTTCACAAAATAAATACTAAAAAATTTTTAAACAATTGCACAGTCACATATTCAATGGTGGGATGGGGCCTATCATTCTTTTTCAAGTAGTAATTGATATTACCATTTAACACTGGTAAATGATGATGAATATATAGCTTGAGTATGGGGAGATACGATTATATTCCTAAGGCAACTGGGTGGTAGACAAAGAAAGGAATGTTGTGTGATGTCAGTGTGGTCAAAAGTTGGGAGATCCTATCTCATAACAGAATCTGTATGTGGCTGTTCACCTTTAATCCTAGCTACACAAGAGATAGTCAGGAAGATCATGCTCTGAGATTAACCATAGGTAAAAAGGAGACCCTTCTGAATAACAAATGACAGCAAAAGAGCTGAGAACATGACGTAAGTGGTTACGAACCCAACTAGCAAGTGTGAAGTGCTGAGTTCAAACCACAGTACTGCCCCCAAATAAAAATAGTATTTAATATTTACAGCGTCATCAACAAATATTGTCCACAAGGGTCTGAAAAAATCCATGAATGTTATTTCAACAATGCAGATATTATATTACTGAAACTTCCTGCTTATTGAAAATAGTTTTTCAGTATTACCTTTAACAAGTGTTATTTACAAATGTTTGCAAACAAAATTTCACATACACATTAAGAATCTGGAAATTATTTGCAATATCTGTAACCAATATCCACTTTTCTTTTTAGTTACCCAAAGTCATCTTTTGTTTTATATTTAGCTATTTGAAGTCATCTTTTGTTACTATGGTTAAGAAGAGTGAATGCTCTTATCTATCACTAAATATATATTCTCTAAAATCCAAGTGTTATTTTGGGATATCAAAAAAGGTTCATTTCTACTACTAAAGAATGTATTAACTTCTGGATGAGAATTATCTACCTTATCTATTGACTTCGTCCTCTTGCTTCCCCAAAGTTTACATATCAGCCATCTCAAAAGTTTTTTTTCCAGTTCTGGGGTTTGAACTCAGGGCCTAAGCACTGTCCTTGGGCTTTCTCAAGGCTAGAGCTTTACCGCTTGAGCCATAGGACCATTTCTGGCTTTTTCTATATATGTGGTACTGAGGATTCAAATCCTGGTATATGCATGGTAGACAAGCACTCTACCTCTAGGACAAACTCCCAGCCCCTGCTTTTTTTATTAAAGAATTTATTAACATTGATTTTTACATCATATTTCAGATGACATATTTACAAACAAGTATTCAAGAAGGAAATCTCTATATAAAATCACTCGTATTTAGATTTTTAGAACATAATTGAAATTAGGCTGAACGTTTGTATGTCATAGATACATATTAATCTATGTATTAAAACATGTCTATAGAGTCATAAATTTTTATGTCTATGTAGTTATGTTTTTATGTCTATGTAGTTGTGTTTTTGTGTGTGTGTGGTCAGGAAGGGTTTACAGACAAGTTGTAGATTCCCACTCCTAAGCTTTAGTTTATAAAATGGGAAAATCTTGTTTTGACTACAACGATCCTGTTAATGCACCAGGGGGAGAAGCTATTTATTCAGCCAGATTTTTCTAGCATCAAGTGTTCCCTAGAGTATAAAAGAGGCACTTTGAGAAACTCATTCACTTTTTTCAGGCCTCTTGGGAAGTGTGCAAGAACTGAGCCAATGTGCCAGATGGCCCCCTGGTGAGCTCTGAAAATGTGTGTACCTTATACAATGCCCAACTCACTTTGCAGATGTAGTTTATACACTAAGGGGCATAGACTTTAATATTTTGTTATGGCTTCTCTCAGTGGCTCACTTTATAGCTATTTAGTTGTTATCACTATAAAATGATCTAGATGAGCATGGAGCATCCCAAGACAATAATGTAAAGAACCCTAAAATGCTTTCCACCATGTCATAATTCTTTACGTTATGAAGCATGGAAATAGAGAGATTTCATTGCTACATGCCTTTCCTGTGGAAGGCGTTGGAAACGTAAGTCTTTATTAATGTATCCTCTTGCGGCTGACAAAATTAAAAAGGTTTCAGCTCCAGATTTAATGGATAATATTTATTATATTCCTACTAATGCTGCAGAAGAGACTGGCCTGCACTTAAAAAAGCTTCCATATTCCTAGTGGAAAAACAATGATCTCAATACCTCATATGGATTTTCATGAAATATTTTCTCTCTCAGGAAAATACTAAAATGGGCAAGTCTGATATCAAGTGCCTGATGTGTATAAACAACTCTCTTGACATCTTCATATTAATAATTCATGCCTCATCCATGTTCTACTTGTTTTTTAGTTTTCCCTTGTCCCCTCATCAAACTTTGCATTTCTTACTTGACTTTCTCACATTAATTGTTCTTTTATTGGTTCTTTGTTTGTTTTCTCTTACCCCAGTTTTTTCCCTCTCTGGAACCCATGCAAGTACAAATTCAGTCATTTAATATTTATTCAATATAATGAATTATATATTTATTCAAAATAATGGAATGCATGTCATGGAAATCTATGGTTCTTTTTTCCCCTGTGGCTTTAAGACTACCAGCAATTGTGGGGGCAGGGATTCATATTTGATATCCAAGCATACTAAAGCAATTATAAATGGCTTTATCTTTGGCAGGATAGAATGGGCCATGCAGTTTTCAAGTCAGTGGTTAACCCTGGGACACACTCCTGTTGTTGTTCTCCACAAATGCAGAGAAGCACGACAAAAGGTAAACGAGGCATGTTCTAGTAGAATCAATCACTTCCCCCCTCTGTTTTCTTCTCTTGCAAGCCATCTTGCTCTGATACAGCTCACATTATTTCCAGTACAATTAAACTGTTCTAAGTTTGGCACTTACTATTTTTCAGGGATGGAGGCTATGCCAGTCTCAAACCCATCATCACTCCACAGTGATTGGCACCAGGGTGATGATAATACTTCATCAAAGCAGTGACTTGAAGATTATTTTGAGCACCATAGATAAACAAAGTTAAATAATAGTATTTGATTTGGGTGGTACTTGGAATCAAACTTAAGACCTCAAGCTATTAAGCAAGCTCTCCCACAAGAAATTGCACCAACAGTTCCTTGTTTGCATTAATTATTTGGAAGGCAGGTCTGCTATTTGTGACCAGGCTGGCCTGAGATGAGATTTTCCTGCCTGTCTTTCCAGGTTTCACTTGGGATGACAGGTATGTATCATGGCAAACAACCACTGTTCTTTTTAAAATTTTTTTCATATAATTTTTATTGTAATTAATAGAAGGGTTACATTATATTCACCAGATAGAAGGTGCATTACTTCACAAACATTGATACCCTTTCTTATGTTTTGGTGCCCATTTCCCTCCCCGCATGCCCACCCCTAATCTTGTTTTAGAATTAACTTTTTCTTGCTCCTTTAAGTGCTTCAATTTCTTCTTTAGGTTATTTACATGCTCTTCTTCTGTCTTTTTAATATGGGCTTCTAGTGCAATAAATTTGCCCCCTAGAACTGCCTTTCCTGTGTCCCATCATTCCTTTGTGATGCTCTTAATTGTCATTACAGTCAAAATTTTGAATTTCTTCTTTGATTTGTTCTGTAATCCAGGAGTTATTCAGAAGTGTGTTGTTCAGCTTCCAAGTCTTTGAATGTTTTTTAACTTTTACTTTGTTGTTCAGAATTAGTCTGATTCCACTGTGATCAGATAGAATGCATGGGATTATATCAGTCCTCTTGTATCTGCTTAAGTTTTCTGTATGAATTATTATATAATCTATTTTGGAGTATGCTCCATGTGCTGCTGAGAAAAATGTATAAAGTTTCGCTGTTAGATGGACTCTGTGTATGTCTGTAAAGCCCAGCTGGGCTATGGTGTCTTTTAAGTCAATGGTATCTTTGCTTATCTTTTGTTGAGTTGACCTGTCATTTGTTGAGAGTGGTGTATTGAAGTATCCCACTATGATTGTGTTTGAGTCTATCTTCTTCAGTAATTTTAAGGGAGTTTGCTTGACGAATTTGGGTGCTTCCATGTTGGGGGATAAATGTATATTATTGTAATATTCTGGGTATGGATTGTACCCTTTACTAACATGTAGTGGCCATCTTTATCTTTATGTACTGATTTTACTGAGAAGTTAATTTTGTCAGAGCTTAAGATTGGTACTCCTGCTTTTTTGCCCGGTGTGTTGGGGTGGAAAATTCTTTTCCATCCTTTCAATTGGAGTTACAACTATTGTTTGAAATAGAGTCTAGTACCTTCTGCTTGAGGCAGGCCTGGAACTATGATTTCTCAATCTGTGCATCCTAAACAGCTAAGTGATCAGGTTTAAGTCACGGTGTCCAGCAATTTTAATAAGATGATAAAGCAAGGGTAAATTGTTTTCAAAATGTAACACAACCATCTTTCAGTGCAGTTTCTAGAAGTCTAGTAACCCTGCTCCCTTTAGTTGTGTTCTGAAAATCACCATAGCTCACTTTTACTAAACGGGGTGAGTAATATTTAGTAAGTAAAAGCTATGAAATAAAGTGGCAGTGCTCAGTGGGTAGAATTTTATTTTAATGCATTTTCTGGAATGGCAACAATTACAGGGAAATAAGTTGCAAACTTAGTAACCAGCAGGAAAGGAAGACAGAACTTAAGAAAGGAATCCTACTATGGCCAAAGGCATACATTTGGGAACCATATGCTTTGCTGAGTGTTCTAATCAGAGATTAATGGGAGAGCTAAGATAAGATTCTATTTACACCTGCATAATTATGGTAAAGCACTGAAACAGCTAACAAATTCTCAACATGATATACATGCTCATCTTCGTGTGCATGTAACTCTCCCTGAGAGAATGGAATCCAAAGGATGAGAAATAATGGACAGAACCACAGGGTACAGGCATATGTAAGTGTAATTTTTAAAAATAGGTGTATTTCGGCAAAACCTACATACATAAGACCATACAGGATGAGGCTAAATGATACAGAAACAAGAGCCATATAATGTGTGTGATGTTCTTAATGTAGTATGTTATTTCTCATCACTTTTGTTGTCCCTTGATTATCTCATATTGTTACAGTATTTTACCTTGTTATCTGATATACTGTATACATGCTTATTTGGTTATTTAACATAGGATAGGGAAGGACAAGATGAAGTGGGGAGAGAAATGGAGACAAATACATGAGAAGAGGTAGCAATGATTGTTAAGTAATACACCTTCTATCTGGTGAATATAATGTAACCCTTCTATTAACTACAATTTAAAAAAAAAGACTTCACTTAAAGTGCCATTTTGAATAGTCAACTGTTAATAAGTACAAGGAGCACTGAAAGTGAAAATTCAGTGCTCAGAGAGACTTTCAATAAATGGACAGCATTCCATGAAGAAATCATCTCCTAAAAATCACTACCAGATTAAATTTGCACAGCAGAGGTTGATCGAGTTCTTCTCCCTCAACCTAGCATTCCAGGCCATGATGTGGTTTCACTCAAGGTGCCTGGGTCCCGGGGCCTTACCCTCAGGACCTACAGACAATCTTCAGTACCTATCGCCTTCATCTTCTGATGTATCAGGTACAGACATAAGACCCAGGCAGGGTTAGAGCTCCTCCTTATTTTGCCAACTGCAATTAAGTGAAGAGAGTTGTTGGTAACTGTGGCTCTGTGTCCTAGGGAAAAGAAAATGGGGAGACTTCGGGCGGTGCTCATGACCTCTGCCCCAGTCTCAACATTGCTATAGCCACCTCCCCTTAATGGGGCTAGCTTCTTCAACTTCTTTGAGCTGCCTTTCCTTTCCCACTGAAGCTTGTGTAGTATTCTTGCACGCAAGAATACTAGAATAAAACACAACCTAATCTATTGTCTCAGCCTTATCTCTTAACTACTCAACTTTCTGAATTCTTTTTAGACAAACATGACTTATTTTTGAATAAAAAGACTTTTGTTGGCCTTCTGCAAATAGGAGAGGGCTTAAAAAAAATTCCCAGATACCTTCTTCTGTCTCCTTTCTCACTTTTTAAGACCTGTTTTAAACTAACATTTCCTGGAAAGCTTTTCCTGAACACATACTAGTTGGACTCTATACTATTTTGGAAGCAACGTTAATTATCCATCATTTGTAAACCATCTTCAGAAGCAATAATCTCATAATGGTCTAGGAAGAATATGCCAAAGGAAGCATTGCTGCTTTATTAGCTTATATTAAGCATAGACTTGACCAAAAGGTAAGAAAGAAGAGGAGAAGAGAAGAAAAGAGAGGAGAGGAGGGGAGGGGAGGGGAGAAGGGGTGGGGGCAGGTGAAAGGAGAGAGAAAAAGTTGGGGGAAAGGAGACAGAAAAGAGAAGACAAACAAGGAGAGACAAGAAGAGAAGTGGAGAAAAGATTGACTATGAGAGGACAGGATAGTAGGGGAGAGGATAAGAAAGGATACAGAACATAGGATAAGATAGGAGGGGGACAGGAGGGAGGAAGAGAGAGGTAGGAGGGGATATGAAGAAGGAAAGGGAGGGGGAAGGGAGTGGAAGGAGAAGGGGAAAAGGAAGGGGAAGGAGAAAAGGAAAAGAAAGAGAAAGGGAGAGTGGTAGAGGGAAAGAGAATAAGAGGAGAGGGAAGATAAGAGGAGGAAAAGAAATCTCTGACATGTTTTTATTAATAAATGAGCCTTCTCTTATTTTTTTGATTCTTTCAAAAATTCTCCATTTTTTTATTGTTGGGATACAGTTATATTGTCGGGATTACAGCTATATTCACCAGATAGTAGGTACATTACTTTTCACATATTGATACCCCTTTTCATGTTTTTGTCTGGATTTCCCTTCCCCCAAACATCTCCCAATCATCTTGTTTCCCCCCTTCCCTTTCTGATTTCAAATGAACATATATATATATATTATATATATATATATACTATACCAAATATCAAATTCAGATACAGTAACAACATGAGATAAACCATAAGGGCAAAAAAAGAGAAGATATATAACATAGTACATTAAGAACAACAATCACACAAGATAAAGTTCTTGTTTCCATAACCTAGAGTTTATTTTATTAGGTCTCATCCTATGTGACCTTGTGTACTCAAGGTTTTGAGCTATTGTATTCCTCTGCTAAGAGAGTCCTAGATGTGTACTAATTATAACAAATGAAGGAAACCATTGAGCCTATGTTCCTTTGGGTGTGGCTTACATAGTATCACTTTTTCCAAGTCTTTTCCTCTTCCTTACAAATGGGGAAATGCCATTTTTTTTCTGATGGCAGCATAGAATTCCATTGTGTATAAGTGTCACATATGCGTGATCAACTGCGGGGCATCTGGGTTGGTTCCTTATCTTTGTTATGGTAAATATTGCTGCAATGAAATCATTGTGCTAGTGGATTTAGTATGTCCTTGTTTCCGGACTTTTGGGTAAATGCCAAGTAGTGGAATTGCTGGGCCATAGGGGAACTCTATGTTTAGTCTTTTGAGGAATCAACATATTGCTTTCCATTGTGGTTGAACTAGTTTACACTCTCATCAATAGTGTAGTAGTGATCCCTCCTGGCAACATCCCCTCCAGCATCTGTTGTTATTAGATGTCTTGATAATGGCCATTCTAACTGGATTGAGGTGGAATCTTAGAGTTGTTTTGATTTGCATTTCTCTTATGGCCAGAGATGTGGAGCATTTCTTCATGTGTCTATAGGCCATTCTTATTTCCCCTTCAGAGAAGTCTCTCCTTAAGTCTTTGGCATATCTTTTAATGGGATGGTTGTTTCTTTGAAGATTCGTTTTGAAGAGATTCAATTTTTTGAGCTGTAAATATATTTTAGATATGAGGTCCTTGTCTGTTATATGGCTAGTGAAGATCTTCTCCTACTCTGTGGGCTTTCTATTTAACTTGTTAACTATGTCCTTTACCAAACAAAAGCTCTACAGTTTAATGAAGTTCCGTTTGTCCAAACTTTAATATGTTATGTTTCTGAGTCTTTGTTATTAAAGTTTGTTCCAAGGAGACCTAGTGTTTCTCTTATTCCTTCTTATAAAAGTTTAAGGGTATTTGCTTTTACCTCAAGGTCTTTGATCCATTTAGAATTAATTACAGTGCAGGGTTATCTAGAAGGATCCAACTATCATTTTTTTTCAAATGAGCCTTCTTTAGTTTTTAAAATTTTGGGCAATGAAAAAGGTCAACAATCAAGTTCATGTAAACATAGTATTTATTACTCAAAGCCATAGTTTACATCTGTTCTTGCTTCTGGAAGCTATAAAGAGCAAAGTGATCATGGAAGATTTTATAGAAAGTTAAGTATAGAGATAGAAATGAGAGAGTTACACTGGTAACTCTCATGCCTATAATCCTAGCTATGCGAGAGGTTGAGATCTGAGAATGGAAATTCGAAATTAGGCCCAATAGGATAGCCTGTGAGATCTTATCTTCACTAAACTACTGAAGATGATGGGAATTGAAGCTGTGTCTCAAGTGGTAAAGTGCCAGCTTTTAGCAGAAAGAGGTTCAGGGGTAGTACCCAAGCCCTGTTTCCATGTTTCAAACCCTGGTATCAGCACAATAAGTATGTAAGTAAGTAAGTAAATGAATAAATAAATAAGAAAATAGATGTAAAAGCAATAACAGCTCATAGAGTATCATGACAATGTGATTTAATATTGCTAGAGATTTGAAAATATAAGCTAATTTAAGGAAAGATTATGTTGAGAAAATGGAAAATATGGATATAATCATCAATACATACATGGTAAGGTAAAGTAAAGAAATTGTAACTCAAGTTTTAGAAAGTCATAAAAATTATGAGAGTTTGAGGCAAAACCAATACAAAACAGTTATCGTTTTTTAAAGGAAGATTACTTAAGCTCTATAAATTGAAGAGCAGAAATAAGTAAAGACTCAGTGCTTTGTGTTGAGAAACTATTTCAGTGCACTTATTTCCCATAATCTTAGCTAAGCTCCACACTGTGGGAAAAGCAAGCATATTTGGAATAATTTTGAAAGCCAAACAATAGCTCAATACTTTGCTTTGTTCAGATGAACTCCCAATGAATTATTATAGGAAGGTGGATAAAAATTTTAAAAATGAGTAAAAGAAAAAAAGCTACAATTGAAGGTTATAATTTATGTGTGAAAGGATGGAAGCTTGGTAACATGTAGCAGTAAAAATAGAATTCCTTAGAATTAAAGCCAAACCTAAGTTCATCAGATATATTTGCAATGAATTGTATATGTAGGTAAATAAAACTGAATTTCAGTAGAAGAAATTCTAACCATCTAAAGACATTACGGAATCAAATTCACACATATTCTTGATTACATGACTGGTGACTAGAG
Source organism: Megascapheus bottae (assembly GCF_031878675.1). Lineage (NCBI taxonomy): Eukaryota > Metazoa > Chordata > Mammalia > Rodentia > Geomyidae > Megascapheus > Megascapheus bottae. Next base: position 55,849,142 of record NC_143511.1, read on the forward strand.
ATGCCTAATTGTAGAAATGCATAAGGAAAATTCAGACACCTAGACAAGCAATCAAGCCAATTATTATAACCCCTACAGTTTCTCTGTGTCTCACTGTGTCACTTGTGAACAAAATGACACCATATCCTTTTTCTTATATAGAAGTTTATCTGATTTGGGGAGGAGAAAGGGAAGCACAGAAAAGGTGGAACAAAGGTGAACCAATTCAGCAGTGAGAACTAGATATTATGTTGTAAATGAACTATTCAAATTGAGGGGCATGGGTATTGGAACAGGAAAATTGGGAGAGAAACAGGGAGGGGTGATGTTGTTAGAAAAGAAATGTACTCATTACCTGACTTACATAAATGTAACCCCTGTGTACATCACCTTTTCCACAGAATTTAAATTAGAAACAAAACAAAACAACAACAAATAACAATATTGAATAAAAATGTTGGTTTTTATATAAGAAAAAAATAATGATATTTTCTTTGCTTTGCTTAAAAAATGATATAGCTAACCTACCTTTGTCCTTGATCTCAAAACAAACTTAAATGGTCACAAAACATATACATAAAAAAAGTATATTTCAAATAAAAGTTTAAATTGATGAATATACCAGATACCTTTGGTAGAAAGCAATGCCTGTTTATTATAAGTAGCACAAATAGTATTGTTAAACTGGCATTGCTAGGAAAATCAAGAGTAGTAAAGAGGAAATGTATATTGATATTTATCTGTTTAGCTTTCTGTAGATGTTAGAATATTGTTTTATTTTCATAATTTATTGATAAGCATACCATTAAATATATTTCCCACATTTTATACATTATAAAGTTTATGAAAATCTGGTTTACTATATCTCATTTTATTGTATTGTCATTTTGAAAATTACCTAGCATATGCTCTCAGATCTGAAGGAAAAAAAAATCATGTGGTGATATGACCTGCTTGCCAGTAATTAAGTATTTAACCTGCCAGCTAAATCCTTGGTAAGTGTTTCTTATCTGCCCACTGAAAATTTCATGGCTAGGTTCCCTTCTATGAGTCAGGCAGAAGAGTGGCCTGTTCCTATTATTATGCCCATAATATCATTCCCCATTTTCTACTTTGGATTGTTTATAATTGAAGGGTCTGCATTTTTATTATGTTCTTTCTGTTGGGCAATTTTATTTCAAGATGATGATTGAAATTCAATTAATTCAACCAATATAGGACTCATTCTAAGTGACACTTGAGTTGGTTTTAACAATTCAAAACACCTGTAAACAACAGGCAATTTTTCTTTAAAAACCAACTTCAAGTTTTGCATTTCATTTTCTGACACAATGTTCATAACTAGACCTTACCTCCTTATGCACTGGCCTTTTCTAAGTAGCACAGCATATTATTTACAAGAGTAAAGTAATCAAGAAATGAGACACATTCTCCTAACCTAAAGCCATTTGCTCTTCTGCATGGGTCAAATGGTGCTTTGCATTGTGATCTAATAGTGCTTATCAAAGAGCATTGTTACTTTTCATACATTTTTTCTCTCTTTCTTTGAATTCTGGTAACAGCAAAGGGAAGGTCTTATTCATCTATGCACTTATAATCTGGCATGCTTCCTTGCACATGGTAATACAAAATAAACATTTCTGAAGAAGTAAATGAACCCCAAATCTCCCTGAGCCAAGCAAGGGCAGATTATTTTCTTTGGGACCAAAGAAAAGGGTGTAGTATATGCAGGTCAGGCCCCCAATGATGTAACTCCTTTGAAGAAAAATTACATTATAGTCTAATCAAATGAACACAAGAAAGCTGAGCTTCATGTAGAAGGGGGTCTGAGGTCAAGAGGTCATAAAAGACAAAGTAAGAAAAAAAGGGTAGAGGATGTAGCCCTAATAATCAGTGTGGGTATGTAAAAGTGGACCTTGGAAAACTGAGGGGATGGGTCAGGTTGGGAGAAATCGGGGAGGATGATGAAAGATGATCAAGGTGCATATGGACTTGATCCTCTCTGTACAACTACTTAAAGATAATAAAAAAGAGCAAATGTCTATGAATGTCACCTGTGATCCACTTTTCAATATGTGGTATTAAAAGGTAGTTACTTCTCAAAATTCCTCTATCTATTGGAGTAACTATACAAATGAATATTATAGAGATTTCTTTTTTGTTTCTGTGGGGGGGTAGGGGAGTGAGGGTGTGGGTGTGTGGGTGTGTGTGCATGCGTGCATGTTAGCCCTGGGGCTTGATGTAGGGCCTGGGCACTGTCCTTGGGCTTTTTCAAAGCTAGTGTTCTACCACTTGAGCCACAGGGCCACTTGTGGATTTCTCTATGTATGTGGTGCCCAGGAATTTAATCCAGGGCATCATGCATGCTAGGGAAGCAGTCTACCACTAAGCCACATTCCCACCCTTCTTAGTGTGTTTTTAAAATTGTTATAATAAAGGTGAGGCACAGAGGGGTTACTTTTTTTATCTGTTAATTTGTCTGTAGCGAGGCTAATAATGATCTCCTGTAACAAAAATGCTTTTCACTAATTGAAAATACAAGATTATAATCTTGAACACAAAAGAAAGAATGAAAGGGAGAAAGAAAGGAAGGAAGGAGGAAAAAAGGAAGAGAGGAGGGAGGAAGGGAGGGAAGGAAGGAAGGAAGTGAGGGACCAAAGAAAAGAGATTGATTGCCTGTAGAAAAAATTCCTCAATTTTTAGAAAAAAATGTCTTATTTTAGTACTGGGAGTATTGCCTAGTGGTACAGTACATGAATGAAGCCCTGGGTTCAATTCCTCATTACCACTTACATAGAAAAACCTGGAAGGGAGGCTGTGGCTCAAGTGGTAGAGTAAGTAGTAACCTTGGGAAAGCTCAAGCACAGTACCCAGTCCCTGAGTTCAAGCCCCTAGGATGGCAAAAAAAGAAAGGAAGAGAGAGAGAGAGCGAGAGAGAGAGCGAGAGCGAGAGAGAGAGAGCGCGAGAGAGAGCGCGAGAGAGAGAGCGAGGGAGCGAGAGAGAGAGAGAGAGAAAGAGAGAGAGAGAGAGAGAGAGAGAGAGAGAGAGAGAGAGAGAGAGAGAGAGAGAAGAAATAGAAAAATGTCTTATTTTAATAATCTGTATCTTAATAGAGTGAGGGGAGGAGGCAGAAAAATGCGCAGAGGAGCATGTTATTGAAGTGTTTTTCCTACATAATATAAAAAAACACTAGCCTGTTAAGATAGATATCGTGATAACTTCCCAAATACGGTGCAGTGAAGTTCCTGAGATGTATGCTTAATAGAAAAACTACTTTGATGAAATGTGTGTTTTAATCTGTAAGACATGGGTTCAATTTTGCTGTAAATCTCATTTCTACCATTTTACTGTTGCCTTTTGTTATATTAAACCCGTCCTTGGGAAAAATGGATGAATTCTCTTAGAAAACCATGCAGCCAGTCACATTCTTTACCAGATAAGAGAGATTTCCCTTTATTAAAAGATCAACAATTGCTTTTCGCTGATGGATCTCCATACCATCTGATAGAGGAGATAGGATGTCTTCATTGTTCCCATTATTTTCAAACATTTGTAAGGAATAAGCTGAGTTAAAAAAAAACCGAAGAAATAAAACAATGTTAAGTTTTAAAAAAAACAAAATTAAAACAAAAATGGAATGAAACATCTCTTATTGAGGTCAGTACAAAGGAGGAAGGAAATTAAATAAACATTAAATGGGATCACTTTGAGATCATTGTATGTTATTGTTTCCCTTTGGGAATACTGAAGTATTAAAACCTCTGGTTCTTAAATGAAACTATGAGTTTTTTTTAATGTGATATATTGCATATATGTGTGATATGATATATGATATATTTAATATTTAATATATAATATATTTTACAGTGATATAATATATTTAGAAAGGGTTTACTTTCATATCAAACAAAAAGTAGAAACAAAATCACAATAGACGAGAAGTTATATTCATCAATTGCATAACAGTTGGTTTCAAAAGCAATATTGACATCTCTGCATTTTGTAAGAACTCTATAGATATTTCTCTCATTTCTTTTATCTTTTTGAGGACAGAACCCTGTGTGTTTAATATGCTATGTATTTTTAAAGTATGCATGCGTTGAAGAATGACCAAATCAGGCTAATTAACCTATATATTAACATTTACTCTGACAATACATTTCAAGAATATGTCTTATTCCTGGTAAATTTAGTACCTTTTGGCTTGAGTCCCTTGTAGCCAATAGTCTAGGCATTGCTTTGATCAAATAACTATTTTCAGATTCTGTCTATGAATGCGGTCAACACTTCTGCGCATGCAATTATTAAATTTAACATAATAACCTCAAGTGTCATCCATGCTGTTGCAAATGGTAGGATTTTATTCCTTATTAGAACTGAATAAAATCCCACCACACACCTATTTCTTTTTTTTTCTATTAGGATGTTGGAATTTTATGAGCCTGAGTTTTTGAAGGCTAACGACTGTGGGTTTTTTTTTTTCTGTGAAAAGAATTTTGTAAAAGTATGTTTTCTGTAGATAATATTTTGGTGACTGATTAAATGAAGTTTACACAATTTTCATTTCAATGGGGGAACTTAATACAATAGGCTTGTCTTGTTTTATTTTGTACTTTGAATTTTCATTTAGTTAAGGCCTTACTATATGCCCCAGGCTGGCCTTGAAGTCAAAATATTTTTGCCTCTGTCACTGAAGTGCTAAGATTACAGATAAGCACCAGTGTTTATACTTTTCAATCAATTATGCTTAAATATTTGTGCTGCATTACATATAGGGGAAATCTTGGGAAATATTATATGCAGCCTGGTACAAAGTAAGGCAGAAATAAAGGAAGTAAATAAATCAGTAATTGAAAGTACAAAATGTTACATGAAGATAAAAACTCCCAATATAATCTTTAATGTATCATGCTAAACAACATAGAAAAATGAATTGTACACCAGTAGGTTAAATAGCAGGGCAATAAATTTTCCTAAAAAAGGTCTTAATCTTATTCAAAATACTTTTAAATAAGTAATGTTCTGCCATCAACTAAAGAATTGCTTTCAATAGTGGAGTGTAACCATTGAATCTGTAAGGCAGAGATTGCTATACCTGTGTGTTTCTGTTAGACACTGATTACAGGCTGATTTCCATAGTACAACTCCTTTATAAGACAATGAAATTTTATTAAAAAAATTAACTTTTTGACAAAAATTTAAAAGCCTGCTACATAAAATCATGTACCCTAGCCAAGCTCTGATGACTGGAGCCTGTAATCTTAGCTATTTAAAAAACTGAGATCTGATAATCGTGGTACAAAGCCAGCTCAATATGTGAGACTCTTATCTCCACTTAACCACACACACACACACACACGCACACACACACGCATATACATACACACATGCACCACCACAAAAAAAAACAAGAGCTCTGTGTCCTAGACACTTAAACTTCTCTAAATTTGGCTGTTCCATTCATAATTTGCAACTTATGGTAATTCTGAGCTAGTTACTGGAAGCAAGGCAGGTGAACTAGCTAGCATAGTGAACTTAGTACTTAGACTAAGGGAAGACTTCCTCTGACCTTCCAGGAAGAGATGAAGCTAGTAAAACGTAGGTGAAAAGAGAGTCTCGTGACTTCCAGGCAAATATATATGGAAGGACTAGAAAGAAAAGTATGATTCAGATACATGGTGTATAGAGCCACCTTCTCATTCTCAGGAAGCTCACCAACTTGTACCACAGAACCCATGGAGGGGATGATAAAAACCAATCCATGTGCTCCAGCCAACATCCATCTACTGCAAATCTGTCAAAAAGTCACACTAGCTTCTGTAGTTTGTCCTGCTTGGAAGTAATTTAGACAATGAAGTCAAATAATCAAGAGAAGATATACATCATTCAATTCTGTGTTTCTGTGTGTATAAGGGAGGGAGGAGAAGGAGAGGAAGAGGAAGAGAAAGGAGAGAATGCAAAGGCAGAGAGAATGAATGTGATTGCAAATATATCTCTCACTTCTTCAGATATCCTACACAGTGTGACTTATATGTCTTCTCATCTAATGAAACAGTGTATTTCCTTTCGAATCTAGGCTAGCTGGATAGTGATAAAAGCAACCTCGAATGGCTATCTATAGAGTTTAGGATAGATAAGCCAAACCAGAACTTAGCCAAGCCTGGTTCAATTTCCCAAACTTCCCAACAAATCCGCAGACCGCTGGGTCATTGAAAATTCTCACTATAGTCAAACACAGTGGTATATCCCTGTAATATCAGCACTCAAAAAGCTGGGACAGGATGAATTATGAATTCTAGTCTAGTTTGGCCTGTATAGTAAGACTCTGTCTCAAAAATGCAAGGGAAAAAGAGAGCTTTTTATATAAATGATCTTGCTATACAGTTTATCACACAGCTATAGCTCAGTTCTAAGTTCACAAAGTGAAAAATTAGTGTTGAATTTAGTCAGAGAATGGAAAAAAAAATAAATTCCACTCTATTTCATGACTAACTGAAAACAGTCATGTCTTATTTTTTTCATTGACCCTTGTCCTGTGGGAACTGGAGAACTTGGCCTTTCAATACTTAGCTTTCTGAAGGCTAGATGATTGCCTGATCCATCCTAAAATTCTCAGCCAGTGGTTTCAGGGTGGTATTGAGGGTCGCAGTTGGTCTCTGAGATCCCACTTCCTAGGTTTCAAATCCGGCTAGATGATCTTAAATATACCAGTTAATGTTTATAAACCCAAATTTCATAGGTCTAATAAATACAAGAGTAACTAAACTTATCTTCCTGATAGGGATTAGATTTGATATAATGGTGGATGCCGGAGCACACTAAGCATCCTTGTGTTCCTTATTATTATGATTAGGTATTCAAAAGAAGATCGCCTTTACGATGGCCAGAGAACTCTGTGGTCTTCTCCATCTCTAGCTTTATAACTACAGGACCTCTGAGGCAGCCCTCAAGAATCTTCATTTTATTCTTTAAGTATTTGTGTTTCGGTGATTACATGTTTCTGGGTTGTTGAAGAAGAAAACAAAGTGATAGATCTTTCATGAAGACTGTCAGCCTGACATGTTTGAACTCATTTAGTTCAGTACATTAAACACAAGGAAACAGGGCTTCAAACAGGCAACTGCAAAGAAAATAAAAAAGCAGTAGCTGCTTGGAGCCATTTGTAAACACGTCACAAAGTGCACTGGGGTGAGGCCAAGATCCTCCCTTCTCTTCCAAGTCATTTCTGCCTCCGTGTTTCTTCCAGTAGTAGCCGCTTTGAACATACAAAGCATGGTTGAACTGAGCAGTGGGCAATTGGATCCAAAGTCCAACTGTAAATACAGTTTGGGGCTTCCATTTAAAGGAATCACTGAACTAGTTTAGGAAATAATTTTCTCCAACTGTTATGATAATTGGTAGGCACTTCTAGAAGTGCTTGATACTTAGTGGCAAGAAGTTCTCAATGTGCTATCACTCAAGGAAAACAAAGTAAAAGATTGCTGAGTGCTGTATAAATCCTGATGAATTGAACTGAGACCTATTTTAGGTCTTCCAAGTGTACCACGTACAGTCAAATCTGCTTTAAAATGTGGCACACTAGTAGAGATTTTTTTTGTCATTTTCCTGAGGAAAGTTATTTTTATATGGAAGTAAATTGGCTGAAATCCCTCTATATTAAAATATTGGGGAAAATTACATGGTTTATAAATTCTATAATGCATAGTTTTTTACTTTTGAACTTCAGCTCACTTTAGATTTAAAGAAAAACTGCAAGAAACAATGAGCTTTTGTATAGGCTTTACTGTTCTCCTAAAATTCACTTAAGCATTTCCACCTTTATATTAATGTCTTATTTCTATTCCATGAACCTCCTCAGGAACCAGATTTACACTTACTTGTTCTTTTCCAGTTTTCCTTCAGTCTTATTTTGCCTTTTGTAACTTTTATCTTTTGGAAAGTATCTCTTTCTTGCTGCAATATATGCAATTAACATATTAAACATAATTTTGTTAGGGTTTAAATTGTGGGCCTTTACCATTTCAGCCACAAAACCAATTGTTTGCTTTATAAGATCTCACAACTGTGTAGGCTTCACTTCCAATGGAACTCTACAGCCTGCTAGTTGATTATTTTGATTAGATATGACTAATGTCTTGCATAGTCTAGCAAGTAACTTCCCCATTTTGACTGCTAAATAGTTAGGATTACAGATACATGCAACTCTATCCAGATGAGTTCTTTTTCTTTATGACACTATTGAGTGTAAGAGTGCAGATGTCTATGTGCATAATGTCTCAATTTAACTTAATTTTGCCCCAGAAATCACCGTCAGTAAAGTCTAAAATACAGGTGTGGCTCATCTGTAAGAATGATTCCAGGCTTACATCCTGCAGGTGCTTGAATTATGTCAAACGCATGCCTGAAACACACAGCTCAAGAGCAGTGCCAAAGCCTCCAGCAAGGCACTAATACAGTTGTCATTAACTGTACGGCTATTTAATTAAAAAGCAATTGCAGTAGAAACATCACTCCCATAGACAATACATAAAAATTTTAATATTACCCAGTATTGTCAATATTAATATGGATATCCTATTTTATTTCATTTTAATGTATGTAGGCATTACAGTTATATTGGCCAGGTAGAAGGTGCATTACTTCTCACACATTGATAGACCTCATGTTTTTGTCCCCACTTCCCTCCTGCCACCAGCACCCCTCATCTTATTCCCCTCCTATTTCAAATAAATAAATAAACACACACAAACACACACACACACACACACACACACGCACACACATACATATATTATACCAGGTAACAAAGTCAGATACTACAACAATATGAGATTAACCAAAGGGTGACACAAGAGAAGAGAAAAAAAACTTAGTACATTAAGAACAATAATAATTCATATTTAAGCTCTTGTTTCCATGTCCTGGAAGTCCATTAATTGGCCTCATCCTATATGGCCTTTGTTTCTAGGGTTTGAACTATTGTAATCCTCTGCTAGGAGAATCCTAGATGTGTACTAATTATTACAAATGAATGAAACCATTGAGCCTATGTTCCTTTGGGTCTGGCTTACTTCACTTCATATGATTTTTTTTTTTTTTGCTTTTTCAAAGTCCTTGGAGATTTTTTTGATATTTTTATTGTAATTAATAAAAGGGTTACATGGCATTTGCCAGATAGAAGGTGCATTAATTCACATACATTGATACCCTTTCACATGTCTTGGTCCCCATTATCCATCCCCCCCCAATCCCCCCATCTTGTTTTCCCCCTTCCCTACCCAATTTCAAATACAAATATATCCAATATATCAGATAACAAAGTGAGATACTGTAACAATATGAGATAACCAAGGGACAGCAAAAGAGATGAGAGATAGCATAGTACATTAAGGACAACAATCATTCATTATATGGCTTTTGTTTCTATATTCTAGAGGTCCTTTCAATTAGTGTCATACTATATGGCCTTATGTATCAAGGTTTTACTCTATTGCAAATCTCTGCTAGGACAGCCCAAGGTTTCTACTGATTATGACAAAGGAGGGATAACATTGAGCCTAAGTTCCTTTGAGTCTGGCTTACTTCACTTAATATGATTTTTTCTGTCTTTCCATTTCCTAACAAATGGGGCAATGTCATTCTTTCTGACAGCAGCATAGAATTCCATTGTGTATAAATACCACATCTTGTTGATCCATTCATCAACTGAGGGACACCTAGGTTGGTTCCATATCTTTGCTATGGTAAAAAGTGCTGCAATGAACATTGTTGTGCTAGTAGTGGATTTAGTATGTCTTTGTTTCTGGACGATTGGGTAATTGCCAAGTACTGGAATTACTGGGTCATAGGGGAGTTCTATGTTTAGCCTTTTGAGGCACTGCCACACTGCTTTCCATAGTGGTTGAACGAATTTGCACTCCTACCAACAGTGTAGTAGTGATCCCTCCTGGCAACATCCCCTCCAGCATCTGTTGTTATTAGTTTTCCTGATCTTGGCCATTCTAACTGGAGTGAGGTGGAATCTTACCTTTGTTTTGATCTGCATTTCTTTTTTGACCAGAGATGCCGAGCATTTCTTCATGTGCCTATAGGCCATTTTTATTTCTTCTTCAGAGAAGACTCTTTTTAAGTCTTTTGCCCATCTTTTAATGGGATGGTTGTTATTTTGGAGGTTAGTTTTGGAGTGATTCAATTTTTTGAGCTGTTGATATATTTTAGATATGAGGCCTTTGTCAGTTGTATGATTAGTGAAGATCTTCTCCCACTCTCTAGGCTTTCTAGTTAATTTGCTAGCTATGTCCTTTGCCATACAAAAGCTCTGCAGTTTAATGCAGTCCTACTTATCCCCCTTTCTCTGATTTGTTGTGATTCTTGGTCCTTATTAAGAAAATTTCGACCTGTGCCAAGGAGGCCTAGTGTAGCTCTTATTCCTTCTTGTAAAGTTTTCAGTGTGTCAGCTTTTACCTCGAGATCTTTGATCCATTTGGAGTTAATTCTAGTGCATGGTGACAAAGAAGGATCTAACTTTAGTTTTCTGGTGGTGCTTAACCAGTTCTGCCAGCACAGGATTTGATTAAAATCATGTTTTGGGCTGGGAGTTTAGCTGAGTGGTAGAGAGCTTGCCTAGCATGCATGAAGACCCGCGTTCAATTCCTCAGTACCACATATATAGAAAAAAGCCAGAAAAGGTGCTGTGGCTCAAGTGGTAGAGCTCTAGCCTCGAGAAAGCTCAAGAACAGTGCCCTGGCACTGAGTTCATGGCTCAGGACTGGTAAAAATAAAATCATGTTCTATGGGTAAACTAGAAGATTTCATCTGAATTTAGAATTCATATTTCAATGCATTTTTCACACATCACTCAACTTGTCAACATGTAGTGTTTGAAAATCTATTCTTGAATAGCTGATAAACTGGGGAATTCTTTGCAGGATTTTAGTTGAAAGTGCAGGCTAATATAAGTGAATAGCCTATATTATTTTAAGTATTTTATCCAACCACAAAAACACTTGTCAGAGAAAGGAATGTTACCTTTGTCATAGAGCATCCCTTTGTGCAGTATTAGAGACTTGGTGATTTCTTGATATTTGCTAATTAAATGGAGGCATAGATGAATGCACCCAAACTGAATACACATATCCACTAAATTATTAAAGATGATTATTAAACCAATGACATAGGTAGAGCAGAAGAAGAAATATATAAAACATACCTATTCATGTAAACTTTAAATTATTTGAAAGGAATGCAATACATATAGTATAATATTCATTGTGTCATGAGGCAAACGTTTTAGTTAGTTTAATTTTAGAAACAGCACATTTTAAAATGTAGGTTACTTGAGATTTTGAATTAACATGGTGTGACCTTGGGTAATGACCTAGCCCATTGTAGACATCTGAGTTTGAAAATTACAGCTTAGAGAAACCATGTATAAAACAATCTCTCCCATATTTTTGCTATTGCTGCTCTTAATGGAATGAGACCTTTCTTATTCCATTAAAAATATTAAAAGCCTCCTGGTGATGATTTTTACCACTTCTCTGATCAATATTTTGCTCTGAACTCAAGTGCTTTTATCGGGAGCTATTTTAAGATATCCATTTGATCATTAATCATTGAAACACAATGTCATAAAAATGACAGAGATGAAAAATTTCAGAAGAACTATCCTCCTTTCATTAATACCTTGTCTGTTCATAGAAATACTGTGGTAAGCACTCACCTTTCTTGTCTACTGTATTTAGTGTTACAGATTCACTGGCATCACAAAGCAGCACGTTATGTAGCAAAAACAAAAAACAAAAACAAAACAACCTAAAAAACACCAAAAAAAATGACATAAACTTCTTTGTATTGCCCCTAGTTTGGAAAGGTGGAATATAAAATCTGAAATAATACATATAAGGTTTCTAGAATCAGGGGCTTCAATGTATGTTCAAAATTATTATAATTTCCCACATTTAAAGTCTGGAACATTATGTACTCAGAGCTGTCTTTTAGTGTACTTTGTGGAGTACAAGTGTTTAATGATTAGTCAGTTTATTTAGAGTTGACGTAATTCTGTACTGCCCAATACTCAGGAAATAGTATTTAGTAGAGCTGTTAACCCAGTTACAATAAACGTTACATAAATTTGTGATCTATGTGGCTACATTGTTTCATTATCATTAGGACATAGTTTACATTGTAAATGAAACAAATATTTACCATAATAGTTTCCGTTTTTCTAATACAATGGGTAGGAGTGATTTTTTTAATTGGATGTACCTCCCCATCATGTTCTCTCTTTCATATCCCCCTCCTCTTCTCAAAGCTATCTCAACAAGCTCCACTATTTGATTTTTGAACATGTGTATGATATTTTGCACCCTTTCATCCTCTCTCATATTCTGTTGCTCAACCCCAGTCCCACGATTACTCATGCTCTGAACAGGATATGTTTTACCTTCCAGTCATTCATTTCTTAAAAATACAACAATTTTTCAAACATACACTAATTATTTACTGCCTCCCTAGCTTAATCTCTTTCTCCACCCACACATCTTCCTATTATTCAGTGAATTGTCTTTGGCCATCTGCAATCACAGGTGCAGTGTATTTCTGTATGCTTACTTTCTAATATTCTCTTTTCCTCTTTCCTCTCCTTTTCCCCTTTCATTTAAACTATCAACACTCTCACCCCCCAAAATTCCTGAAGACTAATTTTAAGGCTATCAATTAGAAACAATATTTTCAGAGAACTATTTCTGAAATTTGTACTAGGGTATAATGTTAATCTAAGTAATTATATTATTGGTACCTACTCCTAATCATGGCTTTAACTGAATGTGAGATCTTCATTTCCCATGCTAAGCTCTCACATAATTTTATTTGGGTCTCTGTCATATTTCTCAACTGCACCACCAAAAATGCTGGATCTTATAGTCAAGGAAATACTTTTTGAATTGAAAAAAATTACTAGGGGTAAAATATATATTTGGAATTTTGAGAATACATGAAATTCACTAGGTTATGAAGTAATTATCCCATATATGCAAATATCTGATAAACACAGAGGGAAATTTCACATTTTTTAAATAAGCCTGGACAAGTTATAGAAATCCTTTTATACCTATTAATCTATTGATTATATACATAATTATATAATATACTATAAAATTATTAGTGATCATATTAAAGCTTAGTTTCTCATCAAAATGTGCTGGTTGAGAATCCTCTAGGTGACTTATACAAAACAAGGGACAAATAAAATTCATACATTTGAAAAAAAGCGAAAACATAACTTACAGAAACCTATTTCTGAAAAACAAAAGATAAAGCCTTTGTTTATCCTATTATATATTCATCATCATTGGCCATTAACATAACGATTAAAACTAAATGGGAAGCCAGGCATGGTGGCACATGCCTGTAATCGTAACTACTCTGGAGGCTGAGATCTGAGGATCAAGGTTCAAAAGGAGCTGAGACTCTTATCTCCAATTAACATCTAGAAAATGGGATGTGGGTCTTGGTTCAAAGGGTCTTGGTTCAAAGGGCAGTAGCTTTGAGCTGAAGAGCTCAAGGACAGTGCCCAGGCCAAGTCTATGACCTACTTAAAAAAAACTAAATGGGATGTACCAGGCATTTGTCAAAATGGCTAATAATATTGTGACACCATGAAATGCAAGAAGATAAAGATGTTGGAACACTCACACTGCTGGTGGGGATCAGAAAGCATAAGGTCACTGTGGAAAACAGGTTATAAAATTAAAGTTGCCATGTAACTTAGCATTTGTGAGAATGTCAGAACAAAAGAATCATTATAAATATACATATATATGTATGTACATTATATACATATGCGTGTTTATATGTCCTGACTTAATCTATGTAATTAGCTTGGCTGAGAAATTTCACTATTATTTTGCAAAATATTGCTCTTTGTTGATACTTGATAAAGAATGACTCATCTTCTTTAAATAATGTTCTACACCATCTTATCCACAGTGTTGTCAAAAGAAAAAAATATTTTAGAACAGCAAAAATAAACCCCAAGGCTTCATTAAATAAATGTAAGTGGAAATGATGGAGGAAAAATAGCAACCCATATTATTTCTCTTGTCTATTAATTAAAGAGAAAGAACATTTGCTCATCAGCAGGGATAGATGGGGAAGGAGAAATGCTATTATTGTAATTATTCCTCTAGCATCCAAGGCCCACATTTCTTTAGGGTGATATCATTATGTTCCTATGAGAAATTTGTGTTATTGTTAGGACTTCTATACTGGAGGTTCTGCAAATCTTTCCCAAACTTTTAACTTAGGCCAGATGGACTTTGTCATCCTCTGTGATTACAATAGACAAATGACCTCTGGTTTCTATAAAATGATTGATTGTACTATGAAATGAGTTATGCATGTGTTGAAAGTACTTTCCTGTCCTTTCCTCTCCTTTCTTTTTTTCGTTCTCTATTTCTTTCCATCCTTTCCTCTGCTTCACCTTCTTTTCTTCCTTCTTTCTATTTCTGGGCTAGAGAAACATTTCATAATTAGTTGGTAGCCATTCCTGATTTTCAGGTAAGCAATACATTGGTTATGAAATCCACCCAGTAATCATAGAGTGAAGATATATAACGCTCTATTATTATTATGTAATATAAGTTGACCTTCCATGATTTTTTAATGCAATAATCTAAACCCACTGGTTTATCCAAAAAAAATTAGAGAAATAGAATCTAAAAGTAGCAGCAGAACAAATGTGGGCTCTGAGTTGCACCAGAAATGAGGTGTTAATTTGCTTTGTTCTTTTAATTTTTATACAGTAGAACAAACATACGTGCTGCTGTTCAGGGACAATGCAAGAAAAATCTCATTTTTTTTCCCCCAACTCATTCACCAAGTGTTGTCTCTCTTGTGAAGGGAGGTAAGAGAGTTTTTTTCTCTAACAGACTGACTGAGTTTGAATTTGGCATTTTCTCTTGCTTGAATTTAGACAGTTGACCTCAAGGTTATATACTTCAATTTATCCTAGTATAAAAGCAGGAGAATATTATTTCATTTATGGAAGGTTCCGAGAATTAAATGAGTCAACATCACTAATGCCTTTCTAATGCATAGTGGTAAACTGTTATAGCAGAGTTTATTGATTAAAATAAATAGATAGGGCTGGGAGTTTAGCCTAGCATGCAGCAAGGCCTGGGTTCGATTCCTCGGTACCACATACATAGAAAAAAAGCTGGAAGTGGTGCTGTGGCTCAAGTGGCAGAGTGCTAGCCTTGAAGAAGAAGCCCAAGGACAGTGCTCAGGCCTTGAGTGCAAGCCCCAGGACTGGCAAAAATAAGAAATAAAAATAAATAAATAGTAAATATTTAATTTAGAAAGCATTGAATTTAGAGTTGAATACATTCTGGGTATAAAGGGTTTTCATTTGTTCTTCAAATTATTTTATGATTCTATACATTCTACTTTCTTTAGTTATCTATATACTCTGATTTCATTAGCCCACACAATAAACATCCACAACTTCACTATGCAAAAAAAAGATCTTTCTTAAATGCTGAAAAGGAAGAAGGTAATGAATTTTAAGTTGTAGGAAAAACATGAAAAATGGTCCTCAGATATTACTAGTGAGGAGGACATAATGTGGAACAAACATTTTGTAGACTGTTAATAAATTACTAAATTATACATTATAGGTACATGATATGTATTCCTATGAATTATTCCTAAAATTAAAACTTCAATGATACATTTGAATGAGGTTCATTAAAGCTTGCATATATTGAAGCAGTATTTTTAAGAAAGCTACAGCTTCAAGCATAGCAACATAATCAAATACATCATAAAAATACACAAAATTAAGTAATTTAGAGCAAGAAGAAAGATTTCTATGAATTAACTTGCAACATTTTCCCAGATATTTCATGGAGAATATAAAATCAGTGAAGATATTCTGTAGTGTTATTTCATACATATGATATAAAAAGATCCAAGAAAATAAATATGGAAATATTCTTTCCATGCTAAGAGAGCTCTAATTAATAATGACCCAAAAGGTAATGACATTGTTTACCATGTGAGGTGAATGTATTATGACAGATATCAAATACAAAGTGTGTGCATGGGTTTGTCTGCAGTTTATGAGCATTCACTGAAGCAGCATAAGATAAGAGTGCTTCATCACACTATTTAAGTTTTATCATTTAAAAATCTTTCATCAAATTGGTGAATTTAATATGTAGTTTACCTATATTATATAATTTAATGAGATATGATTTAGAGAATATAATTACATAATTTAAAGGCATTTTATGTAGTTTTAAAGTTATGTAATTACAAAACTTATTCATTTATATATTTATAAAATTATATTAATCTAATGAGTCTATTTTTCCTTTGGCTGCCATCTTTGCAATAATAATAGATGACTCACTGAGAACAGGTGATAATAATAAGCTGGTACTATTCTACCTACAAGTATATTTTAGAGAAGTGCAGATTGGAAACGATGGTAAAATGAAAAACCAGGAAGGGGAGTTAATAGTTCTGAAAAATACGTATCAGTTAGTCATAATGTCTAAAATGGAATGCTATTTAATACATGTGTCATTGTTTTTTTCCCAGATGGCACTACATACCTTCCTAAAAAAAAAAAAAAGAAAAACTGGAGAGACATGTTGATGTATATTTGTAATCCTCACTGCTTGGAAAATGTAGATAGGAAGAACACAGTTCAAGACCAGTCTGACTAAAAGATAAGAAAAACTTATCTTAAAAGTAAAGCAGAAGGAAGGGAAGGGAAGGGGAGGACAGAGGAGAGGAAGGGGAAGGAGGAAGGGAAGGGAGTGAGGGAAAGGAAGGAAGATGAAAGGGGATGGCAACAGGCAAAGAAAAGGGGGAAAGATGAGAAAAGGAAAAGACACAAGTGAAGAGCAGAGGAAAAACAAGAAAAAAGAGAAAGAGAAGAGGAAAGAGTGGATGAGACAAAAGAGAGGGAAGAAGAAAAGAGAAAAAAGGAGGAAGAAATGGGAGAGGAGGAGAAAAGAGGAAAAGAATAGGAAAAAGATAAAAACCTGGGGGTGGTGGGGTTACACCCTGCAGTCCAGGGAGGGGAGGCAGGAACTTTGAGTCTGTAGCCTCTCTAATCATGATTTTTATATAAAAATATACTAAGATGGGGGTTGTGACTCAGGTGATCACACATGAAAGATGAGTGCAATCTCCTGTATTTCTAAAGCCAAATAAAAACAAAACATGAACAACAACAACAACAATAATCGTGGGATTTTTTTTTTTTTGGTTGGTAGTGGGGTTTGAATTCTGCGCTTGGGCACTGTCCCTCAGCTCTTCATCTCAAAGCTACGACCCTACCCCTTGAGCCACAGCATTTCTTCCAGTTTTCTGATGGTTAATTGGAGATAAGAGTCTCATTAAGGACCACAAAATTTAGTTTCCCACATGTCTGACTCCACTTATGGGTAGCTCCTCAGCCCCTTATTGCGCAATATTTGTTGACCCAATGGAACATAGGCTTCATGGTTTCCCTCATTTGTAATAATGAGTGCATATTTAGGATTCTCCTAGCAGAGGATCACAATAGCTCAAGAGCTATGTACATATGGTCATACAGGATGAGACTAAATGAAATGACTATAGGATATGGAAACACAAGGTTTATCTTCATGATTTTTGTTCTTAATGTACTATGTAAAATTATTCCTTTTCTCTTTTTCTCCCCTTTTGGATAATCTCATGGGGATACTGTATCTGATTTTGTTACCTGGTATATTGTGTATATGTTTATTTGTTTATTTGAAATAGGGAAGTGAAGATGGAAAACAAGATGATTGGGAGGGATGGGAGAGGGAAAGGCAAACAAAATCATGAGAAGGGGTATCAAGTTTCGAGAAATAATATATCCACTACCTGACAAATATTAACTGTAAGCTCTCTATATATTAACCTGACAATAAAATACAATTAAAACAAAACATTACAAACCTACCTTGATACTTTGACACCCCAAAGTCCAAAGTTTAAGGAACCCCTAGGTAGTGTATCTTCTGTGGTTTGGACAAATTGTTAATGGCATTCATCCACCATGACACTGTAATTCAGAATACTGACACATTTCAGATTCTTCTATGTTCTGCTGTTTATCCTTCACCCCCAGTAACTCCCAGTAACCTGGATTATTTGTTTGTTTGTTTTGTTCTTTGTATTTGTGTGTCCTAGAGTTTGAACTCCACTTGGGCGTTATCTCTGAGCTCTTCGGTTAAAGACTACCGCCCTACCCTAGAGCCAAGCTTCACTTCCTGTTTTCTAGAGGTTAATTGTAGATAGGAGTCTCAGGTCCTTTTGTGCCTGGGCTAGCTTTGAACCTTGATCCTCAGATTTCAGCATCCTGAGAAGCTAGGATTATAGGAATAGCCACGGTGCCCAGTTTAACCATGATTTTTTATACTACCATTTAGTTTCACTTGTTTCAGAATGTCATTGAGTCAGAACTTTACAATATACAGTGTTTAAACTAGTTTCTTTTCCTCATTGAGAAAATGCTTTGAGACTTTCTCTATGGCTTTCCATTGCTTGACAGTTAATTTCCCTTAAACAATGAACTTGATGTATTTTTGTTGAACTGTGCTACTTCTTACAACATAGATGAAAGACAAACCTATTCATCTATTATGCAAGGCCCAGATTTTCTTTAGGATGACTTCATTCATTTCCTAACAAGACAATTTATTTTTATCAGTTTTAGAAGGTCTGTACTGGAGGATCCCATAGCCTTCCACAAAATTTTATACATGGTACAGATATTTCTGCTATATAGTACACAAATGATTTTATTGAAAAGGATTAAGTGATTTCGAATGTCAGATAGACTGGGCTTCGATTCTGTCTCCCCTCCTTATTAATATTGTGATCCTAAATCTTCAGATCTTGTTCTGTTATACTTCTCTAAAAGGAGAATCATAATAATGTGGCTTGCTTATTGTGTTTCTGATATGACTATGAAAACTTTTGGAAAGTTCATTAGTACAGCTTTAGCTCTCAATAAATTCATTTTTGTGAATAGGAACTTAGGAATTCTTTAGGAGAATTCAACAGGCAGCTAAGAGTCAGGTAGGATCATATAAAATTGTGAATGTTTGAAAGAGTTCAACCTAAAAAGTAGCAATTTCATGTGGTTGAACTGTTGAACTGATATTTTGTCATATCCATTAATAACTAATGTTACAATCTTACTATAAAATACTGACTATGAAATATTAATATTCACTTAATGGTTATAAGAAATGAAGCTCAGAAAAGAATCCAAAATCTAAAATATATCTTTTAGGACTGCTTTTTACTCATCCATCTAGCATCCAAGATATAATACAGGTTTCAAATGCTGTCAAAGCAGCTCCCAACACACCCTCTCCTGAACTACTTCTGATGACATGATCATTGCTGTTCTGGAAGTACAAACACTAAAATTGTGATTTTTACAATTTTAATAAGCATTTCATGGTACAGTACAACATTTTCTAATGATAAAATTCCATCATACTAACCAATGGAAGAGAACTGGAGTGTCATGTTTCTATGGTAGTATAGATTGAGGTCCCATCATAATAAAACAGGCTGAGTGTGGTAGTCATAGATATTTGAAACCTAGATACATAAGGCTATATACTATGACGCTAATGAAAGGACCTCCAGGATATAGAAACAAAAGCCATAGAATGAGTGATTGTTGTCCTTAAAGTACTATGTTATCTCTCATATCTTTTGCTGTCCCTTGGATATCTCATATTATTACAGTATTTCATCTTGTTATCTGATATATTGTGTATTGGTTATTGAAAATCGGATAGGAAAGGGGAAAAACAAGAAGGGGGGAGTGGTGGGAGGGAAATGGGGTCCAAGATATGAGAAAGGGTATCAATGTATGTGAAGTAATGCATCCTCTATCTGATGAATATAATGTAAACCTTCTATTAATTACAATAAAAATATATGAAATAAATAAGATCACAATCTAAGCTAGACAAGTAAATAAAAGCATGAGAAGCTAACACCAAAAAGGTTGGAGGAATAGAACCCCCACCTAGAAAAATGGGAACTCCATAGTTTAAAACCCAATATTATAAAAAAAATCCATTCATTTTATAAAGAAAAAAAATTAGGTAATTTTTTATTGATCATGTCAATATAGTTTAAAAATGCCAAATGATTAATGTAGTAACTATGCCATATTAACTATGGTACATGAATGGAATTTCTTGAAAGCACGTTTAAAATTATATATTATATATAACTACTAAGGTACGCAGGATATAAGTTAGTTCTAAACTTAGCAACAGGTTTGTCCTTCAGTTGTTTAACATTTTATGCTTTCTAAAAAGAAACAAAAATTTTCATTAACTTTTTGCTGCATCTTAAAAGACATGGTTAGAGCTTTTTTTTGTTGCTATTGTTTTTGTGCAGATCTGATAGTAGGGCTTTTACTGAAGGCCTGTGATTCCAGCTTAACTTTTACAGTTGAGGCTCTAACACTGAAAGAATTTCTTTACTTCTGGCTTTCATTTGGTAATCAGAAATAAGAGTCACAGACATTTTCTCTCTGGACTGTCTATGAACAATCATTCTCAAATCTCATCTTCCTGAGTGTCTAGGATTATACTACATTTGAAAAGATCTCAAACTTCAGTGACATACATTATTCACAAAGCAGAAAAACAAATGTCACAGAATTAGAGTGGTTAATTGCTCTTTCAGAGTTCCTTTAAAAGAATAATGACTTCCAGACATCTTTAAATATTTCCTTTACTGCCATTTTTTTTGGATTTCATACTTGCTTTGGGATTCTTTTAATCTTTTGCAAATTTATTTCAAAGCACCAAAAGATGTTTCCAAGGAATTATTTTCTTTCTTTGACCCAGTTGCAGAGACAAAATTACAAATGCTTTAAAACAGAAGTTTGCTTTAGCATCAAGACGAAAACAAATTTCAAGTAATTTTTGATGCTTTCTGAAACTTCTATGTTCATAGGTGTATAAGCAGTGATGTGCCATTATGGGACCAAAGAAGAAAAAAATAAAGCATGATTATAAATGGGACCAAAGAAGAAAAAAATGAAGCATGGTTATACATGCATATAATCCTAGCTCTTCAAGATACAGACAGGATAAATGCAAGTTCCAGGCAAGTCCAGAAACACCAACAGACTCAGTTTCAAAACCAAAGATTTAATAGAAGGAGGTATTGGGTGTGGTACAAGTGGTAGAATGTGTTATCTAGCATCCAGGGGGCTCTGAACTATCACCTCAAGACAGAGGGAAAATGAGGAGGAAGAAGACAAAGAAGAGGAGAGAAAGAAGAGAAGAAGGATAGAAAAAAGGATTAGTAAATGAAGATGAAGGAGGAGTAGGATGTGGTGGTGGAAGTGATAGTGATGTTGGTGAAGGAAGAGGAGAAGTAAGAAGACAAAGGAGAAGAGGAGGAGGAAGAGAAAAAGGAGGAGACAGAAAAGAAGAAAGAAGAGACAGAGGAGAGGAAGGAGAAGGAAGAAGAGGGGCATCAGGAAGGGGAGAAAATTCTGTCCTTGAGTCTTTAAAGTATGAATGTAACAAAAAAAGTCTATAAATTAAGAAGAACTAACCATGAGAACATATAAGCACATGGCAGAGACACTAATTGGGTGAGATGGCACATGTCTGTGATTAATTCCAAGACTTTGAGGTTATCTAAGCAAATTTAATGCGAACCTGCTTGCAAATTTACTAGGTATGTACTCAAGTGGTATGGTGCTTACCTAGAATGATAAGAATTCAGTATCTAAGAAAAAGGAGATGGAGAGAAGTGATACTAAAACTATATGTGAGTGATTGTATGAAATTGCCAAGGTAAATGAAGCAAACACATGAAGATGAAGTAATGCAAAAAAGTAACTTAGATCACATGAGCTAAGAAAGTTTCCTTAAAGTTGAATGCAAAGTGTTTATTTGAAATCGACTTTGATCCTTACAACGTATTAGCAGAATCATGAAAAGAAAATGTTGTGTAACTTACATCTAGTGAAGAATATAAAAAGCAATCTAGAAAAAAGTTTTAGTTTATCCTTGAGATTAATTGACATCTCACATGGCAGTATTCTCTGTTTTTATAGGGCAAATAATATCCCACCCTATGTGTATCCAGATTTTCTGTATCTACTCATCTGTCATGGATATTTACTTGTTCTTAACACCTTACCTATTATGAATAATGCTACAATAAATATCTGAGTAAAAACATCTCAAGTTCTGAATTTTAAGTTTTTATTCATATCTACACAGGTGCAACTACTGAATTATACAATAGATTTATATATCAAAGAACCTTACTATTATTGATGAAAGTATATCTCTTGTTAAATATTTTCAACAACAATAATCAAAGGGCTATTTAGAGGTGCCATTGGATCTTTAAAAAGGGAATAACTGCTTTCAGCAAAGCAAAGATATGAAAGTCTTACATAGTCTGAATCATGTGTTAGAAAGGAAATAGAAATAGAATTTCTCATCTCATTACACCAATAGGTAATAGCTGTGCTGAGGAATTTAAGGAACTATGTGAGAAGGAGGAAAGTGAAAGAAAATGAAGGAGGGGGTAACACTGTTCAACAAGAAATATTCTCATTACCTAACTGACGAAACAGTAACCACTCTGTACATCACTTTTACAATAAAAGAAAATTTAATTCATAAGGGTAAACTAAAAAAATCCATTGCTGTTACTACCAAGAAGCATTAGAAATTGTCAAATCTACGTACCATTTGAAAGGTCTGCATTCCTATACTTTTGACTGACATTATTAAGTATTTCCTAATACATCAAATTGAATTTCAGTGACCATGGTTTGAGAGTCTAAATTCATATACACTTTTCTAAGATATAGCAAAGGGAAACATTTTTTCCCAATAACATTTTTTGACAAATTCTGTGAATGCAGAATGGAATCTTCACAAGAATTTTCCATGATTTTGTAACATATTTACATATATGTATTTTAAGTTGAGTTCTTTCAATGTCAGTCTTTGATATGTATATTTATGTATTTGTAAGTGTTCAGTTTTGCTTTGGTACTTCTTTTTAAGGCTATTAAATCGGATGTTTTTCTTTTGTAAAGTTTTCTGAAACAACTTCAAAGCACATATAATGGAATTACTTTTATTATTGCAATTACTGTGTTTAATACATGCAAAGGCATAATGCTTAGGAAAAAGTAGTTACTTGTTATTTACTTTAGGATAAAGACACACAAAATTGATTCTCAATGGAAAACATCAGAGAATTATCAGAAAAAAATACAATCAAGCTCCTATCTGGAGAAAAAGAATCAAACAAATTACTTTTCCATTGTGCTATTCCCAATAAAGTAAAATGCAAAGGTACAAATTATTAAATTAACTATGAAGTCCTCCTTCCTGTTTCATCTTAACGTGAGGGAAAAAAAAACACAAATACGGGAGTTACAATTAAAGGTCAACCAGAATACCGAGAAATACCATCTGGCAAAATGAAATGTACTCACACATTATTGGAAATATTATTGGATTATTGGAGATGAAGAGGGCCTAGATCTTTCAGTGGTATGGATTGTCATATGATTGCTTTCTTTTGTTCTTTTCAGATTTCCTTTGGACATATTAATTTACATGTGACCCTAACTAGGTATTACAAGGTGGAACTTTAGTAAAGTTGATCAAAACGCCTTCCTTCCCAAATCTTGTCAAAATCCTACCTGACTTCAGAATAAGTAAACATCCAGCATAAATATAACTGAGAAAAAAACCTTTGCTTTCAAAAATAAAACTGAAAAAAATAAAAACTAAAAAAAGTACTTTAATTATCAGATTAAATGGGGAAGCAATTTTTCTAGGTCCATTAAGCAGTTGACCAAAATATTTATCATGTCAGCTCAAGACAGACATGAAAGGTCAGATTCCAGTCTCTACACTGGAAAAAATTAGTGGCTTATTACATAGTATGTTGCTAGATAAAATGGCCAAGATGGATTGACTAAAAGACCAGACACTATTACAGATACAACGTATTTTAGAGATTTACAGTTGGATGCTTCACATGCAAGCGTTAATCTATGAACCCGGCACAGAGTTAGAAAGTCTGTACACCTGAGAATAAAGCAGCTTAAGGTTATATTTAGACATGACAAACAGAAATATCAACAGAGGAGAAAATGAAATTAAGCTGTTTGTGTTTTAAGTCTATAGTTTTTTAAATGTTTTAATATGGAATTAATAATCTAAGGATCTAAGTACCCTTGATTTTATTATTCATAAAAATTTAGTTGGTAGTGAACAATACATAAAATAGAAAAAAATGTTAAAATTATGTGGAGCTATGTTATCACAGAAAGTTGTAACTCCAAAGATTGAGCAGGGAATAACCAGTAGAATGAAACAAAGCACCATCCTAAGTGTCTTCCTGCAAAACATTCTCTGGAAGCCAAGCCCAAATAATTCATAAAGACCCTCCTGAGAATAAGAGACAGATATTGCATTTGGGGTGACTAAGTTACAAGAATTTCAAAGGCAGAATTCTGAAGAGACAATATTGTAGGTAGGCAACAAAGAAATATAAGTACAGATTATCAGCTCAAAGAAACTTCCTATGTCTGGCAGAATATTCAAGAAAAGGGGGTCACTATGGGTAAGAAGGTAAGGTAAGGAACTCAGAAAGAAAGCTGAAATAGGGAACCTTAAATTCTGTATGTGACATCTCATGCCTCTTACTACTTCTGAACTGCATATATAGGGAACGGAACTGAAAAACGGAAATTAACCCAGGCTGATCTCCTATGATAGTAACAACAAAACCTCATATGATTTCACAGGATGCAAATAAGACTCAGGAATTGTACAACATGGTATTTTAAATGTCCGCACACAATTCAGGATTTCTCAACAATTGAAGAAAACCATATTTCAAGATAATTCCATACTGGAAACATCTGTTAGACAATGGTTTAAAACAAACTAATACTCCATGTAGTAAAAGCAAAAACAGTTTAATTGAATAGAAACATAATCATTTAAGAATGATAAAGCTGTGGCCAGGAATTTGGCCTAATGGTAGAGTGCTTGCCTAGCATGCACAAAGATCCAGGTTCGATTCCTTGGTACCACATACATAGAAAAAACTGGAAGTGGTGCTGTTGCTCAAGTGGTAGAGGTCTACCCTTGAGAAAGCCCAAGGAGAGTACTCAAGCCCTGAATTCAACCTACAGGACTGGCAAACATTAAAAAAATTAAAAATAATAAAAAATGATAAAGCCACTTGAAAGAATATGTTGAAAATTTTTAAGTGAAAATACAGTGTTTAGAATAAAACTTGCCCAATACTTGCATGGAAATAAAGTAGAACAGAATTGGCAAAGTTGAAAGAAAAGTAATTTTAATATATATGTATATGTCTAATGTGAATATATATATGTATCTTAAAGAACTTGTCAGAGAAGATTAGAATTACCAAGTTATATCTTTAGAGCTCCACTCTAGATGAGATAGATTGGATACAAAATATTTGTAGAAATAATGGTGGAAAATAATAAACTTTGAGGAATGTCTCAAAAGTACAGATTAATGAATTCTGGCAGATCTAACCTAAAATGAGATAAAAAAGTAAATGACTCTAGACACATCATAATGAAACTGTCAAATAAACAGAAGTATTATTAATCTTGAGAATCTTGAAAAATGCTAGAGAAAAATATCCGTACATCCAATAAAGCTGAATATAGTTCAGCAATAAAGGCAGTTTACAAAATTACTAACACATGAAAAAAATAGATAAATCTCCAGAGCACTGTAATTTATGTACGATTTTTTAACCAAGCTGATGATATGAATTTACCATGATGCATAAGACCAAGGCTTCAATTCATAGAACCATAAAAATGCCATAAAAACAGAATTATATGGTCAGCACCATCCAACACAATTCACAGAATCAGTATTAGCCCTATCATAATCCCAACAATGATGTTCTGCAGAAAGAATATATTCTGTTCCAAAAATCTAATGCAATCTTGAATGACCAAAAATAGTCAAAGCAGTCATAAAAATTGAACAAGAAAATTGAAGGACTACCATTTTCCCTCTTCAAAAGTTTCAACAAAGCTACAATAATGAAAACAGTGTAATGCTGAAGTAACAGCGATTTAGAAAAGTGGAATGATAGAGTACAGTAATAACCACCTCTATATAGTCAAATAATTTTGGGGACAGATACTCAGTGGAGAGCACATTCTTTTAAAAAAAAGTGTGTTCAGAAAACCAGTTAGATATATACATGAGAATAAACGGTGTACTTTTACCTTATACTACACATGAAAGGTAATTGAGAAAAGATGAAAGGTATAAACCTAAGAACTACAAAACTATAAGAAGGAAGTATAGGGAAATGCCTTCATGATATTAGATTTTGCACTGATTTCTTGGATAAGACACCAACAGAATAGTCAACCAAGGAAAAATGAACGAATTCCACTGATATTTTGGGGGATCTATAGGGTGGGTGGGGGAGAAGCATTATCATTTCTTCTAAATCATTTCCAGTCATTCAGAAATGTCTCTGCCTGTGCACTCCTAGAGACAATGCCCTACCCACTTCTCTGCATCATTATGCATTTCTGACTCTGATCTAAACAATGCCCTGATAAAATTCTAGAACTGTCAGTCTCTTGGCCTTAGTAGACCTACCATGTGTGTGTGTGTGTGTGTGTGTGTGTGTGTGTGTGTGTGTGTTATTTTTTCCCCCAAAACTTGAAGTTCTTGCATTTGCTTTAGGGTTCCATGAAGATGGACACTTCCTTGAAGGGAAATAATTGACAGACACAAAAAGTAATCTGGGGTTCTAGGCAAAATAATTTAAGTTGGAGGCCATGTGATCCAGTCATGAGTATTCCAGGGAGAACATGTAAAGACAAAACTCTTCCTCCTCCCTGAAAACATCCCAAGATGGAAAATAAAAGAAAGCTACAGTTGCCCACACAATCATGGTGGGATTTTCACAAGTTGTGAATGCATATTTGCTTGTCATTTGCTTCTAAGAAGGACTTACAGTCCTACAGCCATTTTTATTCAATCTTAATGAGCTTGTGGTGGTCATCTATTACGATCAGGAGATTTTTTACCTTACACTGTAAATGCATATGAAGTTTTAGTATATATGGCATGATTCTTAATATTTATTTGTAATAAGTATAGATAACAATTTCCACATTGGAAATGCTCCTGATACCTATATGAAAGCAATTGGTAAACTCAATGAAAAGTATTTATTATGATGATCATCATTCATTTTCAAAGTCTGATCCTTGTATTATTATATAGAATACAAAACTTTGTAAGTTTACAATTGTTTGTTATATAGTTATTTAACAGTGGTGATATAATACCAATCATTATCAATATTCAACTGGTTGAAAGAAGCTACTATTTAATATTATTGGAGCCTAGGAGAATATACTCATAGTGCTTTAGAAACTAAAAGATCACAAAATGCCCAGGGCGATGACTACAAGGCTCGAGCACATAAATTCTACCAAATTATCTGACATACAATATTCTGTCTGCTGTCTTTAAAACCCTCATAGATCCATGACTTAAATATTAACACTATTTGTTATTTCTACACTGCAATGTAACACAAAATAATTGCTCTACTATGATGAATAGTTATAATAAATATGTAATTAAAATTATATGTGACAGCCTGCCATCCACATAATAGATTTATCTAATTAAAATTACAACTATAAAATTTCTCTCCTAATTAGATAATTGCTATAAAAATCTGCTACTCAAATACTCACACATACGGTTTCATGAGTAGATTACTAGATCACATTGAATCCAATGAAATGCCTATAATAACCCAAATATCCATATACAACAATAAGTATGATTATGGCAGAATAGCAAGTTTATTAGTTTATAATGGTAGAATAGCAAGTGCATTTAATCATTTACTGTTTGAAAGACAGTTTTGCTTTTTTCACTGATTAATTGTTTTATTAAGAAAATTCATGTAAAAGTCTCATATTGGGAGGGAGAGGGCATTAGAATGGGAATTGGACACAGGACACCCTATATGTTAGACAACTGTTCTACCATTTAAATAGTTCCCAAACTATTATGTATTGTTTCTTTGTTACTATTTTACATATTTTAAATACTTCCTGATTACATATATCTATATATCTAGAGGAATTACTGTGACATATCAATATATGTACTGAATGTGTGAGGATCAAATTAGAAGAGTTAGTATAACCTCCGCAAATATTTGTCACTTCTCGACGCTGAGAATATGTCAAATTCTCATTTATAGCTATCTTGAAATACGCTATTAAATATTGTCAGCCACAGTTGTCACCTAAAACTTTTTCAAACTATTCCTTCTCAATCAAGAGGTTTGATGAAACTGGTAATAATGACAAATAGCCTAAGACAGTATGAGTGATGGGTGGTTATTGTTAAGATAAGAGCAAGGATAACAGAAACATCAATTTAATTAATATTATTCTGCTTTTATGATTTCTTTCACTGCTCTGATTTATACTTACATGTTTATGTCTATGTCACTGAAGTGAAGTTCATTGAGTGAAGTCTTATGGGCCTAGAAAAATGATGCCAACAAACAGCTGATTTTGAACCACGATCTTCAGATCTCAGCCTCCTGAGTAACTGGGATTACATCTGTGAGCCACTGCGCCTGACTTGGGTTTGTTTTTCATTGCCTTCAAAGAAAAGATCCACTAAGAAGAAAAACTATCTACAGAATTTCCATTGTGCAAACATTACTAAGATTTCCTTCTATTTGAACTTTCCTCCACAGTGTAACTACAATATACTTTTGAAGTAGCCATCATTACTGGAGGAAATACTGAAGAAAGAACAAATAAAAGTACAGCACTTGTACTTCCAGGTATTTAACCAAAAGACTACAAACCAGAATTTAAAGATGCCAACACAATCATGTTTGTTGAAGCACTCTTCACCATAGATAATGTATGGAATCAGCCCAGATGCCCTTCAATGGACCAATCGATCAAGAAAATTACGTGTGTGCATATACATATATGTGTGTGTGTGTGTATCTATATAGTGTAATATATAGTAGAAATAATGCTATTATAATCTTTTTAAAGAAATGATAAAACTGGAAAAGAGTCAAATCAAGTAAGTCAGGCCCAAAAAGAAAAAGGACACGTATTTTCCCTTACATTTGAAAGCTAGATTTAGCTATATACGTATATGTAAATATATGTTGGGTTGTAAACAAGTTATACTTGCAAGTGTACACTGAAATGTAGAAAGAGAGATCAAACAGTATAATTTCTTAGAAAGGCAAAGTCAAACTTCAACAAAATACACTATCAGGAAGCAGGTACACAAAATGTTTTGTTTGTTTTTCAAGAGAGAAAAATAAAAAAGAAATTTGAAAGCAGAGTAGCAAAAACTGCAAATGAAGAAAATCTAGCTCAGACCTAAAATTTTGCCCTCTACAATTACAGGAGGAAAGAATTGAGTCATGATTCCAAAAGGCACTGGAAGAAATGATGGTGGCATAACTAAATGGTAATGTTCCTGGGCACTGAGGAGAGATTTGGGATATACACAGTCATCTTTGCCAAGTAGGTTATATAAAGGTTACTCAAATAGTTTTGTATTGCAAGCATCCAACAAACTCAGTGTTTTGGGATTCTGGTGGCACCCTAGAGATGAGAGATAATTTTCTTGAGTCATAAAATCAGAAATATGGTGAATAGTTGTGTGGAGCAAGAGAATTACACTGGAACAATGCTTCTTTTTGTGCACCATATTTAAAGGGATTTAGAATCTTAGTCCTAGAAGACAAGGTGTCTGTATAGAAAAGGATGGTAGAGAACTCACCATTTCTTGAGAACAAAAGATACAGATTTGGAAGTTAACTCTGTAGCACCAATTACTGCTATTTTAAGACTGAAAATACAGCATAGCTATTTCTTGCTGTGATATTAAATTTTTACCCTTTTGCTTTTAGAATTTTTTTTAAAAGCATGATTTTTCTCCCCCTGGCTTTTCTAATCAGAACTCCTACTGTTATATCTTTTTAGCCTTTAAATTAAGCTATTTCAAATAGTCACACTGCAATTATCAGAATTAACCTCAGTCAGTGGTAAAGGGCAGTTCATTGTCTCTGTACTGGGAGAAGGTTAGCTATACAACAATGTTAGGAGAATAGACATGAAGGCAGAGTTGGTTATCCTCTCAAACCCCATACCTTTCCTCCAGTAACAAATATGACATGAAAGGAGAATTTTACATGTGACTTCTTGGCCATCACAGTGGTGTGATCTTATTCTGTATGCCCACATCGGGAGCATATCACAGAGATTAGATGATTCTAAGTATAGAACCAGTGATCAATTTCATGACCAAAGGTGGAAAATTTATATTCTAAACACTGAGGAAATTAAACATATATCAGATGATATAAAACATTGGGGGACATGTGAAAGGGTATCAATGTATGTGAATTAATGCACCTTCTATCTGGCAAATATCATGTATCATGTAACCCTTTTACTAATCACAATAAAAAAAATAAAGAGAAAGCATTTGTAAAACCTAAAAAAAAAAAAAAACATTGGGGGATTGGGGGAAAATTTAGGATTCTGTTAATTTGTAAAGATCCTGGAATTTCATAATTTTTCTGGCTTAAATTTTCAACAAAACTAGGATGTATATTAAGTATTTTGTGTTGAAAGAAAGGACAGTTCACAGCCAGGACCTGTGGCTCAAGCCTATACCCTTAAGTACATAGGAGTCTGAGACCTGAGGATCAAAGTGCAAAGCCAGCCCCAGCAGGGAAGTTCATGAGACTCAACTCCAATTAGCCACCAGAAAAAAAAACAAAAGTTGCACTGTGGCTCAAAGTGGCAGAGGCTAGACTTGAGCAAGATAGCTCAGGGAAAGGTTCCAAACCCTATATTCAAACCCCAGGATCAACAAATACATACATACATATCATAATATAAATAAATACATAATAAATAATGGACATCACAGAAGAATTGCCAGAAATGTCTCATGATGGAATATGCTTTTACTTCCAGAGATTGAATTTTCTGACATTATTTTTCAAACCAATTCTGATGGAAGAGGGACAGAGGTTATGACTTGAACTAAAATTGTTGTGTGCTTTAAATTCAAAATTGTCTCTTACAAAAACCCCATATGTGGCTATTAGATCCAAACAGTACAAGAGCGAGGACTCAATATTTGCATACCCAATGCTATGGACATGGTATTGGAAATATAAACACAACCACATAGACATAAAATTTATGACTCTATAGACATAAGGTTTTAATACAGAGATTAATATGTATCTATGACATACAAACCCTCAGCCTAATTTTAATCATGTTCTAAAATCTAAGTGCCAGTGATTGTGTATAGAGCTTCCCTTCTTAAATACTTGTTTTTTAAATACATCAATTGAAATATGATGTAAAAATCAATGTTAATAAATTCTTTAATAAAAAATAACAGAGAGAGCCCTCTTCCTCCACCAGATATAAAAGCCAGCTTGGGAAAATTATACAGGTACTATGTAGACAAAAAGGAAGACAACATTAGCATGGAGGAGGGCTATAAATTAATAACTGCAAACTTCCAAGAGTATAAAGACGTACATAATCATACCAAATATGAGAGGGTTTTATATATATATATACATATATGTGTGTATATCTATCTATCTATCTATCTATCTATCTCTCTCTCTCTATATATATATATATATACCCACATACAGTGGAATTAGTCTTTTGAATCCTTAGTGTACAAAAAGTCAGAAAATTTTATATTAATTTATTTAAAAAATATTCACAGAGAGATTAGCCACAATGTACAGTCAGGACATTGAGAGGATGATGATAAATTTCAAAAACTGTATTATGAGATGGCTTTATTACTGAGGAAGCTTACTAAAATAATTAGATATAACATTTAGGATAAGTGAATTCTATAGTTGTAAATCAAACTCAATTAAAGATACTTAGACAGTTGCGTATGTGATTGGAAATTAAAGGAAATATATATAGTGTGTGTAGACATATATGCAAAAATACCTTTTCTTTTCCTTAGTAGGTAAATAACATTTTCATTTGTTAAGATAAAATGTCAGAGTGACATTCTTATTAGAATTATCACTCAGATAGTTCATTTGATTACTTTACTCTGTGCTAAACACCGAAGGTTACAAACAGAAATGGGGCACTTTTGGCTGTTATGTGGATCTCTAAATCTACACCAAAAAGAAAAATAAAATCACTGGATAAATTCAAGCTGAATTCAATCTGCCATGGATTAGTTAAGAGCTAAAAACAATGACAAAGTTTTGTTTGGAAGACATTAAGGAAAATTTAGTAAAATATGAAAATCAAACTTAATTGTCAACAAATGAAGCTTTGTCAGCATGAAACCAAACATGGCAATTCATTGTTTATGACTGATTTAATGGTATATTAACAGAGTTCAGTATTTGAGCATATAACCTATCCTGGAATATTTACAATTAGTCAGTAACAGATAATATCTGAGACTGATTAAGGCAAAAATGGAGAGTGTAGAGTGAAACAATGTGCCATCATTCAATTTTTTTTTTTAGTAGGGCTTTAACTCTGGGCCTGGGCGTTGTCCCTGAGCTCTTCAGCTCAAGGCTATCGATTGCCCCATAAACCACAGTGCCACTTCTGGTTTTCTAGTGGTTAATTGGAGATAAGAGTCGCTCAGTCTTATCAAAGATTAGGTAGTCATAGGTCTGTGGTTTAATATCTGGGTCCTCAGTTCTATTCCATTGGTCTTCAGAGCTGTTCTTGTGCCAGTACCAAGCTGTTTTGGTCACTATAGCTCTGTAATAGAGTCTAAAAGTTTGGTATTGAAATTCCTCCTGCACTGTTCTTTCTGCTAAGAAGTGTTTTTGCTATACGGGGTCTTTAATTGTTCCATATGAAATTTTGGATTTCCTCTTCTATTTCTTTAAAGAATCACATTGGGATATTGATGGGTGTTTTGTTGAATTTGTAGATAGCCCTTGGCAAGATTGACATTTTCACGATGTTGATTCTACCAATCCAGGAGCATGGGTGGTTTTTCCATTTCCTCAGTTCTGCTTTAATTTCCTTTTTCAGGGATTTGAAGTTTTCATTAAAAAGGTCCTTTACATTTTTAGTTAAGTTAATTCCCAGGTACTTTATTTTCTTTGAGGCTATTTCAAATGGAGTTGCTTTCCTGATTGTTGTCTCGTTCCTCTCACTGTTGGCATAGAGGAAGGCAGTTGATATTTGAGGGTTAAGTTTATACCCTGCTACCTTGCCAAAGTTTTGGATCAGCTCAAGGAGCTTAGGAGTGGAGTCTATACGATTCTTTACATAAAGAATCATGTCATCTGCAAAGAGGAATAAGGGAGCAAAAAAAAATAGAATGGAAGAAAGACAGCCTCTTCAACAAATGGTGCTGAAAGAACTGGTTAAGCACCTGCAGAACACTAAAGTTGGAACCTTCTTTGTCACCCTGCAGTAGAATTAACTCAAACTGGATCAAAGACCTCGAGGTAAAAGCAGATACACTGAAAACTTTACAAGAAGGAATAGGAGATACACTAGGCCTCCTTGACACAAGTCAAAACTTTCTTAATAAGGACCAAGAAACACAACAAATAAGAGAAAGGCTAAGACTCAAAGGAATTTAGGCTCAATGGTTTCCCTCATTCGTCATAATCAGTAGAAACCTTGGGCTCTACTAGCAGAGATTTGCAATAGAGCAAAATCTTGATACATAAGGACATATAATGTGAAGCTAATTGAAAGGACCTCCAGGATAGTGAAACAAAAGCCATATAATGAATGATTGTTGTCCTTAATGTACTATGTTGTCTCTCATCTCCTTTGCTGTCCCTTGGTTATCTCATATTGGTATAGTATCTCACTTTGTTATCTGATATATTGAATTTATTTGTATTTGGATATTTGAAATTTGATAGGGAAGGGGGGAAAACCAAGACGGGTGGGGGGTATGGGGGGGAGGGAAATGGTTACCAAGACATGTGAAAGGGTATCAATGTATGTGAATTAATGCACCTTCTATCTGGCAAATATCATGTAACCCTTTTACTAATTACAATAAAAAAAATCAAAAAAAAAAAAAGAGAAAGGCTAGATAAATGGGACTGCATTAACCTGCAGAGCTTCTGTATGGCAAAGGACTTAGCTAGCAAATTAACTAGAAAGCCTACAGAATGGGAGAAGATCTTCACTAACCATACAACTGACAAAGGCTTCATATCTAAAATATATCAACAGCTCAAAAAATTAAATCACTCCAAAATTAATCTCCAAATAAACAACCATCCCATCAAAAGATGGGCCAAAGACTTAAACAGAGTCTTCTCTGCAGAAGAAATAAAAATGCCCTATAGACACATAAAGAAATGCTTGACATCTCTGGTCATATAAGAAATGCAAATCAAAACAACTCTAAGATTCCACCTCACTCCAGTTAGAATGGCCAGGATCAAGAAATCTAATAACAACAGATGCTAGAGGAGATGTGGCCAGGAGGGATCACTACTACACTGTTGGTGGGAGTGTAAACTCCTTCAACCACTATGGAAAGCAGTATGGCAGTTCCTCAAAAGACAAAACATAGAACTCCCCTATGACCAAGCCATTCCACTATTTAGCATTTACACAATCGTCCAGAAACAAGGACATACTAAATCCACTAACACAATGATGTTCATTGCAGCACTATTACCATATCAAAGATAAGGAACCAACCTAGATGTCCCTCAGGTGATGAGTGGCTCAACAAGATGTGGTATTTATACACAATGGAATTCTATGCTGCTGTCTGAAAGAACAATACTGCCCCATTTGTAAGGAATTGGAAAGAAAAAAAAATCATATTAAGTGAAGTAAGCCAGACTCAGAGGAACATAGGCCCAATGGTTTCCCTCATTTTTCATAATCAGTAGAAACCTTGGGCTCTCCTAGCAGAGATTTACATTAGAACAAAATCTAGATATATAAGGCCATATAGTATGATGCTAAATGTAAGGACCTCCAGGATATAGAATCAAAAGTCATATGAGTGATTGTTTTCCTTAATGTACTGTGTTATCTCTCATCTCTTTTGCTGGCCCTTGGTTATCTCATATTGTTACAATATTTCACCTTGTTATCTGATATATTTTATAAATGCTTATTTGGGCATTTGAAATAGAATAGGGCAGGGGTAAATCATGATCAGCGGGAGGTAGGGAGAGAAGGAAATGGGGTCCATGACATGAGAAAGGGTATCAATATTTGTGAAGTTATGTACCTTCTATCTGGTGAATATAATGTAACCCTTCTATTAATTACAATAAATATAAATGGAAAAAAAGAGTCTCCCAGTCTTTAGTTCCCAGGCTGGCTTTGAACAACAATCTTCAGAACTCAGCCTCCTGAGTAGCTCGGATTACAGGCCTCAGCCATCGAGCCATGCACAATGTGGAATCACTCTTGTTACTTTCAAGGTTTGCTATAGAGAACCTTTCTAAAATCCTTATCTTCGAGTTTTATTGTCCTAAATTTGCCCAACTGTAAGACTGAAAGCCACAATGCCTCAACTACTGTGATTAGTTAAGGTTTCAATGTTTTAAAATTCATAGCTTATTCTTGTTACTGAAAACTAATACCCAGAAAAATATTCCAAAGACTACAATCACTGGTATAGATTTTCACAATTTTTATCATTTAAAAATAAATCACTAGGGCTGGGAGATTGGCCTATTGGTGGAATGCTTGCCTTGTATGCATTAAGACCCAGGTTGGATTCCTTGGTACCACATACATAGGAAAAAAAAAAAGCTGGAAGTGCTGCTGTGACTTAAGTGATGGCGCTCTAGCCTTGAGAAAGCCCAAGAACAGTGCTCGGGTCCTGAATTCAAGGCCCAGGACTGGCAAAAAAAAAAAATCAATCACTAGTCTTCCGTTTAAAAAAAAAAATTGGAAGAGGGGGAGCGTGGCCTAGTGGTGGAATGCTTGCCTAGCCTCTCACAAAGCCCTGGGTTCTATTCCTTGATGCCACATATACGGAAAAAAATGAAAATGGTGCTGTGGCTTAAGTGGTAGAGCACTAGCCTTGAGAAAACTCAAGGACAGTGCCCAGGCCCTGAATTCAAGCCCCAAGGCTGGGAAAAAAATCTAAAAGCAACCTGTTCAAGTTAGTCTTAAAGAACTGCTCCAGGAAAAATAAAGAACATTTTATCAGTGTCTTCAGATTTACTGAAGACACATACATAAATCTGAAGAAAAGTGACAGTATTAAAAGTTGTGTTTGAAATCTGGGTGAGGTGGTTCATGCCTATACTCCTAGCTACTCAGGAAGCTGAGATCTGAGGTTTGAGGTTAAAGCCAGCCCAGGCACTAAAGAACATGAGACTCTTATCTCCATTTAATCAATAGAAAATGGGAAGTGGAGATGTGGCTCAAAGAGTAGGGCAGTAGCCTTGAGCTGAAGAGCTCAGGGACAGCGCCCAGGCCAAGTTCAAGCCCCATGACCCACAAAAAAATAAAAATAAATAAATAAATAAATAAAAATTGTGTTTGATAAGTCTTCACAAATCAATCAACATGTATATTGAATGCAATCAATGAAAGGATGATGGATTAAACATTGCCAAAATTATATATTAATATTCTCATCTATTCATGAAGATTCAAGCCCATACAAACAACACACACATGCACATGTATGATTTAATAAAATTATCTTTCACATAAAATCATGTTTTCCAGAGTATTTCAGTGGTACTACCTTGTACTACTGAATTGATTTATTCATTCATACTGACATTTCACAACATTATAATACAGGATTCCTCTCATCATGCTTTTTCTCCTATAGAAACTCCTTGCTGAAAACACCTGGTTATCACAGATTTGCTCAAAATGCTAAAAATTATTAGAAAAGCAATCCTGAAAGCTTTACTTAGGAATGTCACATAGTCATTAATGTATATCATATACCTGATACTATTTAAAAGTGATCAATTCAATCCCCATCAAAATCCCAAAGACATTCCTAACTGAAATAGAAGATATAATCCAAAGGTTCATATGGAGCAAGAAAAGACGTAGAAGAGCCTAAACAATTCTAGGCAAAAAGAGCAATGAAGGTGGTATTACAATATCAGACTTCAAACTCTACTACGGAGTCATAAAACAAAAACAGCATGGTATTGGCACAAAAATAGACCAGAAGATCAATGGAACAGAATAGAAGATCCCGAAATAAAACCATATACCTATAGTCAACTTGTATTTGACAAAGGAGCCAAAGATATACAGTGAAAAAACACACAGCCTATTCAATTATTGGTGCTGGCAAAACTGGGCAGCCACAAGCAGAAAACTAAAAATTGAACCTAGCATTTCGCCATGCATAAGCATTAACTCAAAATGAATCAAAGACCTCAATATCAGACTGGAAACCTTGAAACTGCTACACAATAGAGTTGGAGAGACACTGGAATTCATTGGCACAGGCAAAAAATTCCTGAACAGAATCCTAGGGTCACAACAGATTGGAGAGAGATTCGGTAAATGGGAATACCTAAAAATAAAGAGTTTCTGTGCAAATAAAAGCATAGCCGCTAAAGTAGAAAGACAGCCGACCAACTGGGAAAAGATATTTACCAATAATACATAAGACAACTGTTTAATATGCAGTATTTATAGAGAACTCAAGAAACTAATCCTACCCCCCCAAGCCCAACAAACCAATCACTAAATGGGAAAGGAACTAAAGAGAGACTTATCTAAATAAGAGGTTAAAATGGCAGAAAAGCATATGAGAAAATGCTCATCATCCATGGTCATAAAGGAAATGCAAATAAAAACAAACCCTAAGGTACCACCTTACCCCAATTAGAATGGCCAAGATTTTGAACTCAGACAATGACAGTTGCTGGCCAGGTTGTAGAGAAAAAGGAACCCTACTACACTGCTGGTGGGATTGTAAGCAAGTTCAGCCACTCTGGAAAGCAGTGTGGAGGTTTCTTAAAAACTGAAAATAGACCTTAACTATGATCCTGCCATACCACTCCTGGGCATCTATCCTGAACATCATAACCCAAAATATGATAGGGACACCTGCTCAGCTATGTTCATCTCTGCACTATTCACAATAGCCAGGCAATGGAAACAATCCTGATGCCCTACTGAAGATGAATGGATACAAAAATGTAATATATATATATATGTGTGTGTGTGTGTGTGTGTGTGTGTGTGTATACACACACACACACACAATGGGATTCTACATAGACAACAGACAAGATAAAATAATGGCATTCCCAGAGAGAGAATTATATTGAGTGAGACAAGTCAAGATCAAAGGAACAAAAGACGATGGTGTCTTTAATATGTGGAATTAGATCCAAACAGTACAAGAGTGAAGACTCATTATTTGCATACCCAATGCTATGGACATGGTATTGGAAAGATAAACAGAACTACACTGACATAAAAATTTATGACTCCATAGACATAGTGTTTTATTACAGAAAATAATATATATCTATGACATACAAACCCCCTCACCCTAACTTTAATTATGTTCTAAAATGTAAGTGCCAGTGATTGTATGTAAAGTTTCCCTTCTTGAATACTTGTTTGTTAAATACATCAATTGAAATATGATGTAAAAATCAATGTTAATAAATTCTTTAATAAAAAAGATCATTACAAATGGAAAAGAAAAGATGACAAAAAGATTTTACATCAAGGAAGACTCTGTAAGATTGCTTTGTTTCTAATGTACACATAAAAGAAATCACAGGGCCCAGAAGTGTGGCCTAGTGATAGAGTGCTTGCCTAGCATGCTCAAAGACCTGGATAAAATTCCTGGGTACCACATACATAGAAAAAGCCTTAAGTGGTGCTGTGGCTCAAATGGGAGACCTCTAACCTTGAGAAAGTCCAAGGACAGTGCTCAGGTCCTGAGCTCAAGCCCCAGGACTGGCAAAAGGAAGGAAGGAAGGAAGGAAGGAAGGAAGGAAGGAAGGAAGGAAGGAAGGAAGGAAGGAAGGAAGGGAGAGAGAGAAAGAAATCACAAAGCTCCAAATGAATACAGACAAAGTAAATATGCCTTAGTTTAATTCTAGAACCCAAATAATTTTTTTAAATGCACTGCCTGGCTCACTACTACTTTCATCTAAACATCTCTGAGTTTATAGCCATCATTTTCTATGTGACAGAAAAAAGATAAAATCAGATACAGTACAGAAAATGCGATAAACTGCAAGGAACTGTTTGGGGGAAAACATA
This sequence comes from Megascapheus bottae, assembly GCF_031878675.1. NCBI lineage: Eukaryota > Metazoa > Chordata > Mammalia > Rodentia > Geomyidae > Megascapheus > Megascapheus bottae. The sequence goes on from NC_143511.1 coordinate 55,888,525, forward strand.
ATATAAAGCCATTTTATTAACAATTTGCAAATATTTCATATGTTACCTTAATATTAAGTTTTTAGTCACAATGTAACAAACACGGAATAGTAAAACAGAAACTGAATAGGAATCTATATTATCAGTAAGTGCTATTTGTCATAGTTTTTATGGCAAGAGACAGACAGAGGAAAGAAAGAAAAAGAAACAATGAATGAAAGCGAGAAAAGAGAGAGAAAGAAACAAAGAGGGGGAGGGAGGAAGAGAGGGATGGAGGCACTATGTTGACATGCCATCACACCTATTAAAGATACCATCATAGATGCCATGGCTTTTTGGAAGCTAGCACTGACCCAGCTATATATACATGAAGTATTGGGAGAAAATAATGTAATTTAAACTGTATCATATCTCAAAAGAGAATGGGTGAAGTCAAATTCCAAAGTCGAAAGGTGTCTGAAATCCAAAACTGAATCATCACTTTTGTAGCATCAGAACTGAAGAGCTTTCCATTCTCTGGGACAAAAGGAACATACTTATTGTTTCAGCTTTCTGTTAGTAAATTTTTCCTTAATCATGATTATCATTAACGTCAATGTAATAGTAGCAATAAAGCTGCCCTGCGAATATATAATGGAGAGAGAAGAAAAGATCACATTGGGAAAGAAGTAGCAGCTAGAGATCCTCTGGAGACCCTGGAGCAGAGTGTGAAGAAGAAAGGATAGACCAAAGTTACACAAACAGAGGAGCTTTCGCATAGACAGTGATGACAGGATTGGAATTAAAGCCAGCAAATGAAATAGGACTGATTTCTTACTTTAATAAGTTGTTTAGGAAATGAAGAGCAGCATGATTAACCACACTGGTAATAAAAGTTGTTTATTTCATGTCTGCCAATTAGAAAATGAAATAATCAAGCCTGAGAAAGTCTCCACACAAAAATTTTCTTCTATGAAGGTTTGGCTCCTTCTTTGAGGTGACCTTTAATGATACAGCTTTCATTGTCCCCAGCATTAATCAGGCTCAAAATGTTCCAGTGTATGAACAAAGCATCTTCTTTTAAAAAAAATTATTGCATTTTCCAAGTAATGTGTTGAAAGGGGCAGCCACAGTTACATTCATCAGGTCATAGGTACATTACTTATTCCTCGAACACTGATACCCCTTCTCATGGTTTTGTCCCCCTTCCCTCCTCCACCCCTTTCCAATCATCTTGTTTTTTTTCTTCCCTATTTCAAATAAACAAATACTTATATAAACAATATACCAGGTAACATGGAAATAGAAGGTTATCTTTGAGATTGTTGTTTTTAATGTACTATGTGAAGTTATTTCTTTTCCCTTTTTTTCCCCTTATTGTTTATCACCTTATTGTTACTGCATCTGCCTTTGTTACCTGGTATATTGAATGCAGTATTTACTTTAGAGCATGCTTATCATCAGTTCTCAAAATTTGGTTCATTCTTGCACATTTGGGATCTATACTAATATGTGCACACATGGTAAACATATGGCTTATCAAATCAAAATTATGACCAACTTTTCATGAAATGGATAGCAATCTTCTATTTGGAAAGCTAACAAGGCAGATAGAAACAAGAGAAACATGATTTCTGCAATACATTATTAACAGGTGATCTATTGATCATCTGATTAGAAGCAGAATTGCCACTAACTTAGATATTCCGATCACAAGATCCTATGCTGAACCTGAGTTATTTCATCAAACTATTGTATCACGCCCATGAAAGGGAGGACCATACTGCAATCTCCACACTCCATGAAATAATCAAAAACATCAGAAACAGGGATCATCCCTGTCATGACAACCAGTAAAAACTCACTTATATACAGAATCAAAATTTGTCTTGCTATTATGGTAGATGTATTTTGTGCAAAGGTTGAAATGATGATTATCACGATGAATATCCCATTTATTATGTTGTTACTTTTATTCTGCCTTCCTACTCATGATGTATTAAAAATGAAAACAAAGACATATGGTTAAAGGGGGATGGTTTCTTTTACAGTACTCTTAGGAATCTAGTACTAATATCCCTCATGCGATTATGTGGGGAGGGGGGGGGAGAGTTGTGCGTTCTTGCTACTTTTAGCCCTTAAACTCAGGCCTGAGAGATGTCCCTGAGTTTTTCTGCTCAAATATGGCACCCTACCATTTGAGTCACAGCTCGACTTCGGGGAATTTTGCTGATTAATTGGTGAAAAGCATCTCACATATTTTTCTTCCAGTGCTGACTTTGAATCCAGATCCTTAGAATTCAGCCCTCTAAGCATCTAAGATTACAAACATGAACCACTGACACCTAACTCAGGTATCTAATATAATTAAACAATAATTTTAAAAAGAAACCATGAGAATTTACACAATGTTAAAATACCTATTAAAAGTCATACAGGTATCCTCCAAAATACCATAATAAAAACAGAAATTACTTACAAAAATTATAAAACTTTTATCAAAAATACACAGAAACTTATTCCAGGATTCCTAAAACCCTGACAGATAATCTGTGTTGGTTTCCCCAAAGATGGCAATATTTATTGTCTTTTTGAAGGCAAGAAATCTATGGGAAATGGTTCGAAAATAATGATCATTCATAAAAATAAAAATCCTTGTTGAAATAGAAATCTTGATTTCCATTGAGATCCACTTCCAAAATTTCTTCTCGAAGACATACAAACCTTGAGAGAAATACAAATATGATGGCATAGAGTCCATTATGCAAAGGTATTTGTTACTTAGCAAGTATGCACAGGACCATTCAGAATGATGGGAAATGTAATGAAAAGAATAAGTGTGTGCTGAGATTTAATCAGATTGTGTTTGGGATTAGTTTCAAGTAGCTGCACTGGATTGCCCATAAGCACTGGATAGATATGATACACTGGCTGGAATCTAGCCATGAATCTCATTTCTATCACTTAACTGACTACGATTAGGACTGACAAAAATCTTACAATCCTTATGCTAGAGACATTTTGCCTATGGACATCTATAAAGTACTGTCTCTGAGGGCTTTTTCAGCTCAAAGGATCTCCTACATAAACAGTGACATTCCTTTTATTCAATAACTGAATGCCTAAGAAATTCATCAACTAAGTAACATTCTTACTCTTTGGAAAAATTCAAATAGGAGGAGACATCAGAAATCTGATGCATACCCAATACTATAATTAAATGGCATAATTAATTATGAGCTCTTCTTGGAGTATAATTGCCAGAGAAGAAAATAGATGCTTTCTTTCAGGCTAAAGACAGGTTAAAATTTAAGACAATTTGACTATAAAGAAGTTAGTATTTTAAAAGTTTAAAAACACAAAAGTGATATGCTCTCTATGGAGTACTGATTTGGACTGGTAGCAAGAAACTATTAAGAATTGCTACCATCTTAAATTAGTAAAAAAAAAAAAACAAAAACAAAAACAAATTACGTTTGTACTGTTTCTTGAAAGACATGTCAGTGTCCCATAGTGACTGCTTCAAGCAGGAAGAGAAATCATTTCCACAGATTTGATTCTGTTTTACATCATTTTTCACCTCACATCAGAGCAGAGCAGTTTCCTTTGTTTTATTTTGTTTTGTTTTTCCTCCTGCCAGTCCTGGAGATTGAACTCAGGGCCTGAGCACTGTCTTTGGACATTCTCAATGCTAGAGCTCTTCCATTTGAGCCACAGCACCACTTCTGGCTTTTTCTGTGTATGTGGTACCAAGGAATACAACCCAGGTCTTTGTGCGTGCTAGGCAAGCACTCTATTGCTAGGCCACACTTTGGGCTGCAGTTTCCATTTTTAAGGGAAATAAATAGTCCAATCAAGTCATTAGGTTAGATTTTTTGTTTTGCTGCTCAAAAGCCATCACTTAGAAAATTAAAACCATCATAAACAAAGACTAGTTACAGAATCAGATACTGATGTAATCTCAGATTCTTTTAGGTATCCACCATCGAACTTTACGTGGTGATTCCTGTAATTATATCAACTTGAATATTGTATTGTTTTATGCTTTTAAAGAACCCTTATTGTTCTGCACACTTATATTTCTTGACATGCCAATATTAAAATGTGCAATTATGGGGCCAGGAGTTTGGCCTAGTGGTAGAGTGCTTGCTTAGCATGCACGAAGACCCAGGTTCAATTCCTCAGTACCACATACATAGAAAAAAGCCGGAAGTGGTGCTGAGGCTCAAGTGATAGAGCACTAGCCTTGAGAAAGTCTAAGGACAGTGCTCAGGCCCTGAGCTCAAGCCCAGGCCTGGCAAAAAAAAAAATAAATAAAATGTGCAATTATCACACTCTAGTCTCCTTTACAACTAGCACATGCTCAGATCTCAATGCCTGATACACAGAAAAAAACACCTTGTATACAAATGAAGGAATGTATAAAGGCAATTATTCAAATAAATGGAATGTAAACAGAAGTCTTCAAGATCCTAAAATCTGTGCACCCACCACTACACAACACTATTAACCAAGACTTGAACTCATTTACTCTTAGCTGTCTTCTTCCTCAGATTTCTTACTTATCTCAATATTTTATATTTCCAAAAGGCCCATGATAATGTCTTTTCCACAGAAAGAACTTTCTGTATGTTTCCTTTTTCTGCTGTTCAATTAAAGTTCATTCCTCTAATTATTTTAGAACTAGATATTCTCTTTCCGGTAAAATTTAAAAAATATATATATATTGGGATAACATTTTCGTTGAATGTGAGAATTGGTTCCTAAACTCATCTATTTTATCATTATCATACCTCTAGGGTTCAAAATTAATATCTGCCACCCTGGTTTAATGATTTTCCAGATATTCATCTCACATTATATTCTTTCCATTGTGGAAAGTTACCATCTCATTAACTCACTCAACAGGAAGCAAGTAATTGTCCTCTGACAAGTAGAAAAAGTACAAATTAAACCATGGAAAATTTCCAGATGTTCTATCTCTTCAGAAATACAGGAATAATGATGAAAAATAATAGTGGTTTAGCTGGATGCTGGTAGCTCACGCCTGTAATCCTGGCTAATTCATGGGAAGTTGAGATCTGTGGATCACAGTTCAATGTATTTTTCATAAAGTTTTCATTAATGTATTTCTATACAGAAGTAGCTAATCAAAGACACAGATAAGGGCATGTTCAACACATACAGAATACAAATTTGCTCATCATCACTAATTATCAGGGAAATGAAAAACAAAACCATAATGAAATATCATTCCACCATACTGAAAATGGCTATTACTAAAGAGAATGAAGATCCCGAGTGCTAACAGAGACCTAGATATGTTGGTGGTAAGTTAAATGAACACAATAAACATATAACTAAACTGTATGGAGGTAGTTTAAAATCAAGACCGAATTACCATATGACCCAGTGATTCCATTACTGCATATATATCCACTGGGGGGGGAACTCAGTAATTTGAAGGCATATCTATTCTCCATGATTCACTGTTATATTATTTTCAATAGAAAGATAACTATCTAGTGTCAATTACCTGATAAATGGATAGTCATATACAAATATACAATGGAATATTGTTTAGCTGTTAAATGAAAGACTTTCATTTGTGACACCACAGATGGAAAGGAGATCATTATATTTAGTGAAGTAAGACAACTCTGCATGATCTCATTTGTGATAGGAAATTAAAGCACTGATCTTACATAGTTGTGAGTAGAAAAGTAATTAATAGAGGTTAGGGAGAGATGGAGGCAAAAGACATGATTTTAAACATTCCACTATAAAAATAATCTAATGGAAAGTAAAGTTAGAATTCTACAGAATTCTAAAGCCTTGTCCACCTTCCTTAAGTCCACAGTGCTTATTAAAGCTGTAATTCTCTTCCTCGTAGCCTGTTTCCAAATATCTTCTTACCTCATAATCTCTTAATGATTTGGCTGAAACTCTAATCTGATGACCAACAGTTCAAGTGTTTTCTATTTGTCACCCATTATTTCCATACTGGCCAATAATAGATTGTCCAGTAAAGGCACAAAAAAAATAATTAAATTAGCCCTATTCCTTAAAAAAAAGGCACATATTAGGATCAGTGTTTATGGCCAAGCAACAACTTAGATTTAATTTCTTTAATAATCTATTCCTTCATTTTAAATGAGTATTTTCATAGATATCTGCCTTATAAAGATCAAATTAGATAAATTAAATACTTTAACATATTGAGTACTCAATAGTTGAAAAGATCTTTTAAATATATTGAGAACTATACAGAAGGTTATTTCTGAGGGTGTGATTCCATGGTGATGCACATGCTTGTCCTAAACATAAGGCCCTGGTGCTCAATCTGTAGCAACAAACCGCAAAACAAAAATACTTCATTATATTTATTCATTGTGTTTTCCTTTCTTCATGTGTAAGATAGATAGTGCTTGTCCTAAGGTCAATGTGAAGGTGACATGAGGAAATATATGTCCAGTCCCTTGAAGAGTGCTATTTCAGCTTGGCACTGTGGCTCACATCTATAACCCTAGCTACTCGGGGGCCTGATATCTGAGAAGAAAGGTTCAAAGCCAGCCCAGGCACAAAAGGACTTGAGACTCTTAATCTCTGATTAGCTTCTAGAAAACAGGAAGTGGGGCTTGGCTCAATGGTAGGGTGTAGCCTTGAGCTGAAGAGCTCAGAGATAGCACCCAGGCAAGCCCCATGACCCGCCCCCCCACACAAAAAAGAGTGCTATCTCACAGTAATGTATCTCTTTTAGGGGTATATAGAGCAGAATACAGGCTCCAAAGCATTGACTGTATTAGATGCTTTTGGTTCCTCCATCTTTCTATATCCTCTACCCATTGTGGCCTCTATAACATTCTTGTCTCCAGAACAAATGCACAGCCCTTTACTAATCCTTTGTCAAAGAAAAAAGGCACATCATGCATACAACTTGCCTTAAAAGGTAAACTCTAGGTACTAAATTGCAAATATGAATATCAGTCTCTATGAGACAGTGGACTTTCCTTTATATTCTAGAGACCCACTGCCACTGTCTCTCATTCAGATAATACAGAAACCCTTCATGATCTTTTGATCACAATGCAATTTTCTAACACCATGCAAATGAGAAAAATATAAGGAAATTTAACTTGATAGCTTGCTACATAAAATAACATGAAGAATGATATTATGAAAATTATTGTTTCCTTGGGCAAATATAGTATACTATTTGTAAAACTCAAAATCTGATGGTAAGCTCCTCCTTCAAAATCCACATCCCTGAAATTTAAAGTTAATGTTGATATGTTTATATGCAAAAGATTGTCAAAAAAGCAACACTGATAATAAGAGAGAAAGACTGAAATATTTCATTCAGAACTCTAAAACCCAAGTAAAATATTCTATCAACAGTATTCATACACACCCTTCAGTGAAACTCAGGTTGTGGTTTGACACATCCCCAAGCATTCATTTTTGGAAGATGCTGAAAATACCAAGAAAGCTTTTATAAAATAAGTAGAATTCACAGGTTTTTAAAATATGGCCATAAGCATTTGAAGAGGAGTGTGCTCATACAACTTAACTGAAAGTGGTAATCTCTTTTCAACCATTGAAAAGTGGGTATCCCAGAAGCTTGTTTGCTGCAAAGACAAACTCAGGCTAGTACTAAAGATGTGTCCAGGCAGAGAATTGGTATACAATGCTGCACTGTAGATTTGGGGGCTATAGCTCTATTCTGACATTTCTGTCTAAAATTAATGTCAGAATGCTTATAGCTTCAAATTATTTTAGGATATATTTTGTACCCCAAATTTCCAGAAAGCAACAGCAAATCCACAGTATTTTTGTCTTGAGAAATGCCTGGGTAGTGATTTTCCAAACTGTTCCCTATATGTACAAATTGCTTAGCCACTGATTGCCTTGCTATTTTCTTACTAGGTTCTTTCTGAGATAAGGGAAAAGTCACTGGTTTGGAGTTAGCAATGCCTAGTGAGTGTGCGTCCACAGGCGGTACCAGGCAGTGTAAACAAGCAATGCCAAGCAACCCAGATAAGTAGCACAGGAATTACGTTGCTTGGGAAGTGATGTGGTAGCATGTTTGTAGCTTTTCCTCTGGAGTTAACATTTTCCTCATTTCCAGAAGGCTGTTAGAACCAGGCTGCAATGACAAAGTGAGTGGAGGGACTTCGTCAGGAGTTTTTACACTATTTTTCATGTAAAAATTAAATTGCAGATTAGTATGCCCTGCAAAAGGCTCTGAATTCAGTCTTAGAGTCTTCGTGTCCCACTGGAATTTGCTGTGCCGAGCTATAAGCTTCTCATTTTGTAGCATCAGCTAGGCCAGTAAGAATGGACTTGGGACCTCCTCTCACATGTTGGCCGGCTATGTAAACTGCCTATTTCCTATTGCCAGAGTTTTTATTTTTAACGAAGTGCAAATCTGTAGATTTTCTCCTCTCTCATACCAGAAAATAAAAATAATGACTTTTGCCATTCATTTTAGAATTTTAAAATTAAAAAATGATGGTACTAACCAAAATTCTATTTTTGAACATGACAGTAGATAATATAGACTCAAGATCAGAACATCATGCCTCATAAGTGCAGATAAAGGCTGTTGATTCTAAGAGTTTTGATCAATACCATCAGAAAACTTTTTCATTTGACATGCTCTAAATTTTATTGCCCATCAGTGTCCGTACCTGCCTAAGGAGAATTATATTTCTGGTTCTGTGTGCAAAGGGTGTATAAGGCAACATGAAAAGCCTGCCCTTATTTTGTTTTAAATTACAAACTAATGTTCTCAGAACTGGATTTTCTTTCTCTCAAAATTAAGACCTTTTGTTGTTATTTTGGATTTAATGAAGTATTGCTAGCTGAAGCCAATCTGACATGGAGAGAGATGTCAGACTGATGAGATGTGTGCAGCCTGATTAAAACCAAACCCTGAACCCTTTTAAAGAACAATAAAATATATTTTACATGTAAAAAATATGGCCATAAAATAATATTAAACTCATTATGCTGACTATATAATCTGCTATCTTTATATTTATTACAGTAAAGTGCTTCTTAGGATAGAGCACACTTCTGGTTGAATAGTGGGTGCTTTTGTGAAATATTTCACTATTTCAAAATGTTTCAGGGCAGCTCCAATAGCTAAATGATAGTAATAGTACTATTATTGTTAAGATCCTTCTAATCCAGTTGAAAACCTACCCATGAATACGGAGGAAAAATAAAAGACAGAGCAAGAAATCAGTACATACCAGCATCAATTGTTAATAAGATGGGGTATTTTCCAAAATCTTTTCACCAAACAAAATCTAACATCCGATACTTTTCATTTTCTCTCCACCTCATTTATTCTTCCTAATTTATGAGGCCTATGATTAATGCACATAAAGAAAAATCAGAAAATGGTAACTTTGTGAGTGAATGCTACTTCTGTTTGCTGGTTTTTAACTGCATGGACTTTGTATAGTGTTTTACACAAAATCTATTTTCATGAATGACACTCATGGTGGGAAGGTTAAGATAATACATGGAACATCATGCTCTTTATATTAGAGAGCTTCGTTGCCTGCCATATCTCCATCCATACTCAATATCAGTTTCTGGAAAATACTAGGTACTCCATCAATATTTGTTGAATGAACATTGTATGAATTGCAATCCTAAAGCTCTATTTTTATGCTGAGACTGAACTAAGAGCCTCATGAGTTGCTCTTTCAAATCCTAAGACTCTTGTCATAATAAACAAAATAACAACTAGACAAATTTTAATATTACTATTAATTCTCATTTTATATACTATTAAGTTAAAAGTTAGTTATATATGAAACTAATAATGTGAAAGCAGGCATCAGTGGCAAATGCCTGTAATTTTTGTTACTCAGGATACTGAGATCTGAGGATCTCCGTTCAAAGCCAGCCCAAGCAGGAAAATCCTTGAGACTCTTAGGTCCAATTAGCTATTGGAAAACTGGAAGTAGCGCTGCAGCTCAAGTGGTAGAGTGCTAGCCTTGAGTTAAAAGAAGATCAGGGACAGTTCTCAGGTCCTGAGTTCAAGCCCCATGACCAACGAAGAAAAAAGAAAGAATTTGAAAATTTTGGGATAACTTTATGTTTATTGAAATGTATGTTTTGGAGAATGTGTGGCTGATAGATGGATTCCGCTTCAATCCGTGCTAATGTATCTCCATTACAATATTTGTATTCCCCAGAGCTCTCTTGTTCCTAAATACACTATGCTGTTCCACTTATCTTTCATTCACATTATTCCACTTACTCACTGCCTAACTCCATGTAGTATATAGTCTTACCAAATATTTCTTCCCTCTGAAATATTATTTCCTCACTCAAGGTTTTCTTTCTAAGGTGCCTTTGAATAGTGTCTCACTGTATTTATCTACAGTGTGCCTATTTCTGCCAACTCTTTAAATGTCCCAAGATACTTTTCTTGTTTCATTGTTTTTAATTTTAAGGAATGAATCCAGTTCTTGTCACAGATCAAATTCTAAATTGATACAGCCTGAAAGAATGAACTAATTTAGCAATGTATTATTTCAGAAAGTGTGATTATAAAGTACCCCAAGGTACATACCTCATTAATTGTTTGCATAATTCAAGTTTTTGTTATTTTCATGTACTCATTCAACTCAAACTGATAATCAGAAATCTTAGGGATAGAGACATATGAGTGAGGATCTGACTTACAATTGAACCTAAAGTCAATGTATCAAGTATTTGTGCCTAACAAAGTACTTAATATGGTACAAGTTTATTTAGTTGAAAAATCATAACCTTGTAGTACTGTACTTTTATGTATGACATATCATTCAATAAAATAATCTCAAAATTAACATCTATAAAAAGAATTAGCTAATTATGATTTATACACATGCCACACAAAGATCAATAAAACACAAATTTCTTTGAACTTTATATGTGCCCAGTCTATTTGTTGTCATTCATGACACTGGTTATTGAAATTTAGATTCTTCATGAGTATTGGAAATTCCACTTCCAGATCTGAAATCTCTTGGGAAATTATCAAAGGATTATTCTAAGAGAAAATTAAAAGCTACAACTGAATGTTCTATTTTGACAGCTAAAATATTTATTCATCTCTCTCAGTTATGCCAATGGACCCCCATGGAAAAACAGCCTCTTTTTGTTTAGTTTTCAAACAAAATGCTACATATAGTGAGAAAGGAAAGATTTCGTGCAAGTCTAATATTTCCAAAATATCTGTTTTCATCAAACATCAAAAAGATTGGGAAACAAAATCCATTTTGTTTAAAATTCAGTGCTAAACAAGGGTAAAACAGTGTTCACCCACCATCAATTACCAATATGCTCTGAAGTCTTGTATGATATTGTACTTGAGATCTGAAAATTTTGGGCCACCTGAGAAATAAAGCCTGGTTTGCAGAATAAATTGGAAAATCCACTGAATTCCATCACCAAATCACTAGAATCAGATAATGTGTGTCATGGCTACAAGTAAGTCCAAGTAGATACTGGTCTCTTCAAGTCACAGGAGGGTGAGTGCAGTATCAAAATACCTATTTGTTTATATATATATGTATATATGTGTGTGTGTGTGTGTGTAGTATTCACACACATATTGTAGACTCTGAAAATTTCCATTATTGAAATTATAGTCAATGTTTTCATGACTAATAAGTAGTTGGATTAAAGTTGCTCATTATACATAAATAAAATGGAAGGAATGTACATACTAGAATGAAAATTACTATGTATGTCCCTAGGCTGATATTCCAGTTACATTTGTGGTAGAGCAACCAACCCTAAGTAATGTTATAAAATAGTTATGATAACCATAAAAGAAAATGATATTAATCATATACTGCATGGCTATTATATCCCAGCCACTTTACTGGAATCTAAATTGTATTATTTAGAAGAGTATGTATGACTAAATATATGAACAGTATCTCAATTATGGAGTTGAGGATTTCATAAATATGAATAATACTTTCATTTTAGAGTTAAGGAAAATGAGATTTAGGCAAATTGAGAAAAATATCAAAAATCTTAGAATTAAAAACAGTCAGGCCAGGGAACAGAAGAAAATCTATATATGATTTATGATATAACTATGCATGTATCCCAAGCATAGCAACATGAGGTAACAGATCCTATGACAAAGTACTGTGCCAAGGATCAAATTCCTCACACTTGCTCACAAAATTATTGTGGATTTGAGGAAACTATTGGTATGAAAGGAAAAGACAAGCACAAATCAAGATTAATTTGTTGGCGATAAAATCTAATATTATCCCCCTGCTCATCTTGATTTGCCCCCTTCCCTATCCAATTGCAAATAACCAATTAAACACATATAAAATATATCAGATAACAAGGTGAAATATTGTAACATTATGAGATAACCAATGAATAGCAAAAGAGATGAAAGATAACATAGAACATTAAGGACAAGACTCACTCATTATGTGGCTTTTGTTTCCTTATTCTGGAGGTCCTTACATTTAGTGTCATACTATTTGGCCTTATATCTATAGATTTTTCTCTATTGTAAATTTTTGCTAGGAGAGCCCAAGGTTCCTACTGATTATGATGAATGAAGGAGACTGTTGGGCCTATGTTCTTTTGAGTCTGGCTTACTTCACTTAATATGATTTTTTTTCTTTCCATTTCCTTACAAATGGGGCAATATCATTCTTTCAGACAGCAGCATAGAATTCCATTGTGTATTAATAGCACATCTTGTTGATCCACTCATCAACGGAGGGACATCTGGGTGGTTCCATATCTTTGCTATGGTAAATAGTGCTGCAATGAACATCACTGTGCTAGTGGATTTAGTATGCCCTTGTTTCTGGACGATTGGGTAAACGCCAAGTAGTGGAATTGCTGGATCAGAGGGGAGTTCTATATTTAGTCTTTTGAGGAACTACCATACTGCTTTCCATAGTGGTTGAACGAGTGTGCACTCCCACCAAAAGTGTAGTAGTGATATCTCCTGGCCACATCCCCTCCAGCAACTGTTGTTATTAGTTTTCTTGATCCTGGCCATTCTAACTGGAGTGAGGTGGAATCTTAGAGTTGTTTTGATTTGCATTTCTTTTTATTTATTTATTTATTATTTATTGTAATTAGTAAAAGGGTTACATGATATTTGCCAGATAGAAGGTGCGTTAATTCACATACATTGATACCCTTTCACATGTCTTGGTACCCATTTCCCTCCCCCCCACACCTCCCACCCGTCTTGGTTTTCCCCCCTTCCCTATCAAATTTCAAATATCCAAATACAAATAAATTCAATATATTAGATAACAAAGTGAGATACTATACCAATATGAGATAACAAGGGACAGCAAAGGAGATGAGAGACAACATAGTACATTAAGGACAACCATCATTCATTATATGGCTTTTGTTTCACTATCCTGGAGGTCCTTTTAATTAGCTTCACATTATATGTCCTTATGTATCAAGATTTTGCTCTATTGCAAATCTCTGCTAGTAGAGCCCAAGGTTTCTACTGATTATGAAGAATGAGGGAAACCATTGAGCCTAAGTTCCTTTGAGTCTGGCTTACTTCACTTAATATGATTTTTTCTAAGTCTTTCCATTTCCTAACAAATGGGGCGATGTCATTCTTTCTGACAGCAGCATAGAATTCCATTGTGTACAACTACCACAACTTGTTGATCCACTCATCAACTGAGGGACATCTAGGTTGGTTCCATATCTTTGCTATGGTGAATAGTGCTGCAATGAACATTGTTGTGCTAGTGGGTTTAGTATGTCCTTGTTTCTGGATGGTTGGGTAAATGTCAAGTACTGGAATTACTGGGTCATAGGGGAGTTCTATGTTTAGCCTTTTGAGGCACTGCCACACTGCTTTCCATAGTGGTTGGACGAGTTTGCACTCCCACCAACAGTGTAGTAGTGATCCCTCCTGGCCACATCCCCTCCAGCATCTGTTGTCATTCGTTTTCCTGATCCTGGCCATTCTAGCTGGAGTGAGGTGGAATCTTAGAGTTGTTTTGATTTGCATTTCTTTTATGACCAGAGATGTTGAGCATTTCTTCATGAGTCTGTAGGCCATTTTTATTTCTTCTTCAGAGAAGACTCTCTTTAAGTCTTTGGCCCATCTTTTAATGGGATGGTTGTTACTTTGGAGATTAGTTTTGGAGTGATTCAATTTTTTGAGCTGTTGGTATATTTTAGATATGAGGCTTTTGTCAGTTGTATGGTAGGTGAAGATTTTCTCCCACTCTGTAGGCTTCCTAATTAATTTACTAGCTATATCCTTTGCCATACAAAAGCTCTGCAGTTTAATGCAGTCCCACTTATCTAGCCTTTCTCTAATTTGTTGTGTTTCTTGGTTCTTATTAAGAAAGTTTCAACCTGTGCCAAGGAGGCCTAGTGTATCCCCTATTCCTTCTTGTAAAGTTTTCAGTGTGTCGGCTTTTACCTCAAGGACTTTGATCCATTTGGAGTTAATTCTAGTGCAGGGAGACAAAGAAGGATCCAACTTTAGTTTTCTGCAGGTACTTACCCAGTTCTGCCAGCACCATTTGTTGAAGAGGCTGTCTTTCTTCCATTCTATTTTTTTGGCTGCCCTATCAAAAATTAGGTAGCCATAGTTCTGTTGTTTAATATCTGGGTCCTCAGTTCTATTACGAGGGAAATGGGAACCATGTCATGAGAAAGGGTATCAATGTTTGTGAAGTAATGCTCCTTCTATCTGGTGAATATAATGTAACCCTTCTATTAATTACAATTAGAAAAAAGAAATAAATAAAAATAAAAATAAAAAAAGAATGATTGTTTTGGGCTGACAGTTTTGGTTAGGCATATTAGACTTGCAACTCTTCAAAATGTGGATTAAACCTTCCTTGTTTTCCCACACATAAGCACAGATTGAAAAACACTTAACTCTTTCCCCAGCCCTCTTTGTCAGAACACTATATTACTCTGTTTCAAAGAGAACAAATATTGTAGAATTTATTTCTCTCTGCCTTTTAATAACTAAGGCTCAGTAGAAGGTAAGAATAGCATACACATAGCCTGAGAATAATTATTACAGTATAAGTACAGATTAATTGTTGTTACAGGATTTCCTAATCTATTTACACTATTTACCTTAAATTCCATATTCATCTATATACATAGTTTGTTGTCAGGTGAATGCTAAAAGTTTCTTCTAACCTGTTGTTTGAATGATCTCTTACCTGTTCTCTCAAGACTACTTTAAAAATCGTTTTAACATTTATGTAACACAATATATGTATATATATATATATGCATGTCTTATTTCTTGAATAAACTTGAAATATGCATTGTAAAAAAATCTAATATTATCTTCAATGATTCCCTTTAGCTAAAAATTCCTAAAAACATATATAATATAATCTTTTTGGGAGTGACATATGTCTTTCCAATATTTCCTACAATGGGCCTTCAAATTGAAATATCTCTACACTGGGAAAATTCTAGAGAATATATACATGAGTAATTATTTTTCCAAATAGTACTTCAGTTGCTCAGGAAATAAGAGCAAGGTCTAACAAAAGTGACTCCATCACATTAAAACTTCTTGTATGTCAAAAGAAGCAATTACTAGACTCTTGACAGAACCAACAAAGACTATCTTGACCACCTGTTTAACAACAGATTGAATTCGGGGACACACAAGAAAAGCTGAAATGATTTAAACATTGAAAGACCAAATAATATAATTAATAACATGAACAGACAGTTTCCAGGAGAAGAAATACACAAAACTAATAAGTATGTGAAGGAATGTTCAACATCTTTGATCATAAAGAAAACACAAAGTACAATTACAGTAAATTACCTTTTCATCCTATTAAAAGTGTCAATGTTCAAGAAAATAAACAAACAATACTGGCGAGGATGCTGAGGACAACAGAATCTTCCTTTACTTTGGTAGGAATGCAAAGTATTACAATCATTATAGAAATCAGTATGGAGGTCTCTCACAAAACAAAATCAGATCTAGTTTATAATCTGCCCTACTATTTGGGGCCATATATATAAAAAAGAGTAAATCAGTGTACAAGATAAATGTCTGCAGACTCATATTGGCTGCTGCTTTGGTCATAGTATCCAAATTTTTGTATAAGTCCAGATACTCAACACATGATGACTGGATGAATGAAATACATAATGATATTTATTATATGTGTATATACACACCATGAGATATGGAAATTATGTCAGAACAAAATGGAGCTTATTATGTTCAGTTTGATAAGAGAAGCTTAAAAAGCCACATATTATATGATCCCCACTTTTGGGGTGTAAAAAATAATGATGATGATGATGATGTTAATTCTGAATCATTTTCAAAGAAAGATTTTAGGAGAGAAAAATTAGGTGATATCGAGAGGTAGGTGATAATGATTTGAGAGTATAGTACAATGAAAACCTCAAAAAGGTGGAAGAAAAGAATGGGAATAAGGTAGAAGAGGTAAACTTGTTCAAAGTATACTGCATTCATGTATAAAAATATCATAATAAGACCCCTTTGTGCTATAAAATGGATAATCATGAAAGAGAGTCAAGTATATCTGTTATAGGGCTAGAATTTTCTTTTTTGTGGTTGCTGTTATTTTTAAGATTTTATTAACATTGATTTTTACATAATATTTCAAATTTCATGTTCAACAAACAAGTATTCAAGAAGGAAATCTCAATATAAAATCACTGGCACATAGATTTTAAAATATAATTAAAATTAAGCTGAGCAGTTATATGTCATAGATACATCAGTACATTTCTTTTAGTGTGTACTTGCTTAGAAAATCTGCATGTTTTCATAATTACAGAGAGATGACATATATCTACATAAGATTAGAATGCCTTTGCTGATATTACACATATATAAGTATTTCATAAATATTTCATTCTTAGTGTGGCTATATAATAGATTTTCTAAAAACTATTTTTACAAAAAATGTATAGTTATGCAATTACAACTTGCAAACAAAATTGAAATCCTACCAAAAGACATTTTTTTAATTGTAAAGGTGATGTACAGAAAGCTACATAAGTCAGGTATTGAGTATATTTCTTTTTGAAGTGTCACACCCAAAATGACCTCTCTGCTTGTATTTATGATTATTTTTTTCAGTGATGTTAAGGATTAAATCCAGGGCCTTGTGTGAACTGGGTGAACATGGTTCCACTGACCTACATATACCGAGATGAATGCCTAGATGGCTATATGATCTATAGATATATATAGATAGAATACTTTGTACATGTTTGTTTCTGAAAACAAGGAAAAGAAGAGAGAACAGTTTTTCCTAATGCAAAAATTTATTTAGTTTGCAGTAAAAAAGAAAAATAATTAGTCTGGATGTCAGTATTTGTATGTGTGTTTGTGTGTGTGTGTGTGTGTGTGTGTGTGTGTTTGAGAGAGAGAGAGAAGGGGAAGAGAGAGAGAGAGAGAGAGAGAGAGAGAGAGAGAGAGAGAGAGAGAGAGAGAGAGAGAGAGAGAGAGAGAGAGAGAGAGAGAGGTGGGAATAGTGTTCCAGGACTTGAACTCAAGGCCCTGGTGCTGTCCCTGAGCTTTTTGTTCAATGCAAGTGATCTACCACCTGAACCACAGCTTCATTTCTGTGTTTCTGAGGTCAACTGAAGAATCTCACATACTTTCCTGGGCTGGTTGAACTGCAATCCTTAGGTCTGGCTTTCTGGGTAGCCACAGTTTAACCAAAATTCACGTGAATTAACCAGATTTTCTTCACAAAATCATATGAGCAATGTAAAATGTAAATAATATTGCATCCATCTAAAATAAAATAACAGTATCTCAACCAGAACTTCAAGTGCTTTCAGGGGGAAAAAAAAGTCTGTAATCTGAGAATCCTGCAACAGGCTTATAAAATGTTATTTGTACTATTTTCATTATTACATATATGTAAAGGTTTATTGAATTTTAAAAAGGCAATCATTACATAAATGAGAAAGAAAAAAATGGTGGAAATTAAACTTCATTTCTAAGCATAGCCAAATACACAGAGCTTTTCCTCATTGTTAGAGGACATTAAACTCTGCAATAAACTTTGCAACTTCTAGTGAATATTGGTCAAATTTGCTTGCTGAGTTTTTCAGGTAATGAGCTTGACAGAATTCATTAACAAAAGTTGCAAATTTTTAAAAAGTTACACATTTTTGAAATTAAAGAAAATATTTCTTTTTTCTTTTTTAAAATTGTAATTAATAGAAAGGTTACATTATAGTCACCAGATAGAAGGTACATTTCTTAACAATCATTGCTACCCCTTTTCTTGTTTTTGTCCCCATGAGGGGAGGGGTTGGGGGAGGGAAATAAAGAAAATATTTCTAAACATTCAGATCACTCTTCCACTCTCTCATTTCAGAGTAGTTGTCTGACCAGCTGACATAGTATCATAAAAGTACTTTGTCATCAAGCAGGCTCTTATCAAATGAAAATAGCTAGTCAAGTAAACACAATTAATGATAAAATACATTAATAATTCAGAGCCAGTCCTAATACTTCATTCTAAATTGTACGATCACAATTCATTGAATCCTCCTTGTAAATGAACTTTATATCATGAGGATTCATGAAGCATGAAGAATGAATGCCATGTGTGGAGGACAAGAGGATCAAAGAGCTGTCTACTGATTGGCTCCCTTCCACAAAGAATTCTACACACCTTTTTGACATAGAGTGATGTAAGTTTTCCTTATACAGTCTTTTCCAAGAATGTATTATACAGCTGTATAGCTTAATATAAAACTCTAGAGCAACAGAATGAAATGTTAGAAAAGCAGCATATACTATTCATCTGACCCACTTATTTTACAAACAAAAGTGATAGCCTTGAGAAAGCTCAAGGACAGTGCTCAGACTCTAAGTTCAAGCCCTAGGACTGGAAAAAAAAAGCAGCTAAAAAAACACAAAAACAAAACTGTAATACTCCTATGGGTATCACTCTACTACTTCAACCCCACAACCACTTTCAGCCTTTTCTGTGTATGTGGTACCAAAAATCGAATCCAGGGCTTTTATGCATGCTGAGCAAGCACTCTACCACTAGACCACACTCCCAGCCCCTGTATTACAATTTTTATATCACCATTACTTCCCTCACTCAATGGCAAGAGGAAGTATACCAATAAAACTATAGAAAATTCCATCACCTGTATTTCTAAAAATATATACATATAGTTAAAATTCAATGTATAATGAATCTATGAAGATAGATTTACAACTAGGATCATAGACATGCAGGTAGCATACCCACATTTAGACAATTATTTATTGAGAGAATATGTAGAGACAGGAAAGTTCATTCTGTCATATAATTGTATTGCCTTTTAATTGTCAAAGATTTTTATAATTTCATGGAACACAATTATGAGAATAGTGAGGTCTGGATGAGATTTACTAAATTCAATTTTTTCCAAGTGTAGTAGTTTTTTTTCTTTACCTTAATCTGAAGTAAGACATTATATATGCACGGTTATGTGAACATCACTCATAAATGTAAACACATATGCATGTGTGCTTCCAAAGAAGATGTTAGCATCTGAAAGGAAATACGGTTACACTCCTTCATTGTTCATTTTGTTAAGATAAAATCATGCAGTAAAACATAGGTAACAAACAGGGCACCAAGGGCTCACACCTATAATCCTAGCTGAGATCTGAGAATTGCAGTGCAAAACCAGTTCAGAAAGGAAAAGTCCGTGAGATTTTTATCTCCAGTTAACCACATACACACAAGCACACACATGACCACACTCATGCACACACACACACACGCACATGCACAAACATACTAAAGCCAAAAGTGACTAACGTGATAGAGTTTGCTTGAGCAAAAGAGATTATGAACAGCACCAAGACCCTGAGTTCAAGCCCCAGTACACACACACACACACACACACACACACACACACACACACACACACACAAAATGATCTTTCTGAAAAGCTCAAGCGTAACATATACATGCTGCATTAAAACCTAATGAAGCTTCTTAAGAAAAGAGTGTTTTTGCCACCTTATTCTCCAAAGAGGAGAAAATGCCAACTTGAAAAGCAACCTGTGACCCAGGCATAGTGGCAAACACATGTAATCTCAGTTTTGGGAAAGCAAAGTAGCAGGAGAAAATGTTCAATTCTTCCTGCTTTATGTGGCAAGATCTGTCACAAAAAATACAATAATAATAACCATTATGTATTATTACTATGTTTTTCCACTACTTTCCAAATAAGCAGAAAAGAAATGAAAGACAAGAGAATTTCCAAACAAAACTTTTGGGAAAAAAATTAAGGCACATACAAATGAATATTTTTCTATTGAATGATATGGATTCCTGCAACCTCAGTTCATAGCACTAACAAATCAGGGTTGGTGGAAATGGCGTTGTGACTCAAGGGGTAAGGGTGGTAGTCTTGAGCTGAAGAGCTCAGTGTCAGCCCCATGAGTTCAAGCCCCATGACTGACACAATAAAAGGTGAAGGGGAGAGTGATACAAAGGTCAACTGAAACATGAGGTTTGATGACGTGTGAAAGTAGCACAAAAGGTCAAACAGTTTTGTTGGCTTCTAAGAAGTATCTTTTGACTATTAGCTGAACTTAAATCAAGTTATAAAAAGTTTTGAGCAGAAATATTTCATATCCAAACATATGTTCCTTTACCTGACAAAGAATAAGTAATGGCTTCTTGCTTAGGGACAAAAAATTCAAAAGCCACTAAATCTCCTGAAATCAAAATGATGAGCAGACTTCGAAATTCATTTACCCTGCAGTTATTTGGAACGATATTTTATTTTGGATTTTTTTCCTTTGTTCTAATATTGAAGACTAGTACTCTATATCTTGAAAATTCTCCTCTGTTTGAATCCATAATCATTTGCAGACTGGTTTTTATGTGCCAAGAGAAGGTCAAATGTCTCTGTAAGTATATTGAAAGCTCTCTTCCTTAAAGAAATCTGAAATTTATAGATGAAATATAAGGATGATAAAACCTCACTGTTAAAAGAGATCCTCCAGGTTACTGCATCATTGTACATTTGGATATGGAGAACTCCAGTAGTTTAATACACCCTTTTACTCAATCTGAGTTTAGGGTTAGAAATCAGTTCTTTTGCATCCTAAATGCATGCATTCCATTAATCTGTATTTTATGCAAACTAAAAGAATAATAAAGGCTAGGATATGAACTTATTAAACTATTTTACTTATTCCACAATTACTTAAGTGGAAAGAAATTAACTAAAGCAGTTTCTATATTGCATAATCAAAATAAGACAAAGCTTCAATAATCGATTCTGGAATCATTATCCTCATTATCAATCAATGAGACCTAAATAATATCATGCCATTTAGGCCAATCAAGAGTTATCTAAGCAGAGCAATTGAAACCTGCTCAGAGGACACATATGAGCATTCTCTCATAGCATAAAGAAAGATCAGGAGTGTTATTTTTTTCATAAAATCTCAATCTTACCCATGTGTAAAATATAAATATGAATCATCAATCATACACCTTACAAATTCAGTCATCAAAATATAAAGAATCAGCACATATTGCTCAATGCATTCTCCTCCTTGAACATGATGAGAGAAATGTGGCATGGAGAAAGCAGAATCCACAATGAAGTTCACAGAGTTGGGCTGCCATTTCCTATTGTTGTTGCTCATCTATAGTCTATCTGAGCCATGTCTTAAAAATCTAAGGTACCTAACAAAGGAAGAATAAAGATTGTTACCCTGTTTATCTTTCTCCATCCTTGGTTTCTCTGAGGGATGCCCTCACACACCTCTCAAGGAGAGTAAGGTAAGTCTGATGGATGGCTTACTGAATGCAAATGACATCAGTCAGCAACTTGAACTTTAGTCAAAATATCATTCATAATAATGATAATTATCAGTGTAGCTCACATGGTATATTATACATTCTTTTTACTTTCATTTCAGAGTATAAGCATGCAGGAAAGTTTCAATTCATCCCTGAATGTTGGAGAGAGTGGGTTATTGAAAGGCTGAGTAGTTTAATGAATGTCACATATATGATGGGCATTATTAATTTTCAACTGTTTTCTCTAATTTGTGTTGTTCATTGATGTCATGAGATGGTCATGAGATTTCTTTTCAATAAAGAAGTGTGGCAGATTGTACCAACAAATATTAGAGGCCTTCCTTCAAATCAGACTATCATCTTTATAGGCTATAGGAAAAGTATAACCTTTCAACTTATCTATGCCATATACATTACCTTGGCAGTGCCTCTTATTCTTTGGTGATGTTGTCTTGATCAATAATGCTTAATGCACAAGCATAGCATCACTAAAATAAAATTATATCCCATTCTTATCAGGAATCCAGGTGCTTACTGCTAAGGTTACTACACTTCTGCAATTATGCTTTCAGTTTCACATATGCCAATATTCCTCACAGCTCTAAAGGAAAGACATTTATTTCTAGAGTGCATAAATGAAGAACAATACTTGGTCCTTTCAACTCAGTGCACTTTTTCATTCACACTGTGATTTGCATATACATGTATATTGGATGTTGGCTGTGAGAAAGTTTGAATTCAGGGCCTCGTATTTGATAGCTGGTGCTATGCCACTTAAACCAGGCCCTCTGCCCTTTTCTTCTTTTGTTATTTTTCAGAAAAGATCTCATGTTTTTTTGCAGAGAATGGACTACTAATCTCATACCTATATATCCCATATAGTGCATATCACCTCACCCAGCTTGTTAGGTGAGACAGAGTCTCAATAACTTTTTCCTGAACAATCCTTGAACTACAGACTGGCCGATCTCTACTTCCCTAAGGTGCAGGAATTACCGTTGTCAGTTTACTACAGTGTTTTAGTGAAAATTCCAGAATCACTTTCTCATGAATTTATTTGAAAAAAAAGACTTTTTTTCTAGATTATAAAAGGCAACCAAATTTTATCAAGCACTGAAAAATCCTTGTCTTCGCCATTATCTTTATGAAAAATTCAAGCTTTTAAAATCTTACATCTCCTGTCTATGTTGCTATTCTTCATATGTTGAAGAATGGAAATATGTAAGAATCTGAACAAGAAGGACTGTTAATCCAACTATGACTGCTGTATTCCATGGCCATCTCTCTGGGCCAGCAGAGACTCTCAAACACCCAGTACTGCAGCACGCCAGAATATGAATCTGTATCACTGCCATTTTCCACTACATGTTACATCAAATCCAACTACTAGAGTAATTGCTAGCTCCCTTTTTCACCTTCTGTCTGATGCCCTGCTATTCTCACAGAAACATAAGATCAAACCCACAAAAGAAATATTCTTTGTCTGAAAGGCACATTAAAGCCTCTGAAAAAGTAAAAGACTCACAGAAAGCTACAAACAAAAACCAGGAAAACATCTGTGGCATGATAACACAGAGCATCTGAAAGAAAGAGACTAATGGAAGGCCCTGCAACATTCTGAGTGTTTTCCGTTTTCTGAATCATTGACAAGGAATGCTGAGTCTTATTTCATGGGCTATTACTGCATCCCACCATTCACTTATCAGTTAGCATTAGTTCATGGTTTCATTGGAAGAAAATCCACCTGGCCTGCAAACCTAAGCTTGATAAAGCACTAGAGGCCTCTTTGATTCGGGATAATGGATCAAGCAATTGGTTACCAAACGATAAGAAAGCAATAATGTACAGATATCCACTTGTTTTGTTATAAAAATAAGCATGTTCCTTACAAAGGGTTAAACGGAAGCAATGTGAGGTGAAAAATCTTCTAATGGATTCAGACACTATCTGGCACTCAGCTTACAGGAAATATAATATCTTGCCTCCAAGGACTATAATTTGCAAAGATTCAGGAAGTTGTCAATAATGGAGCTAACAGCAAGAAGCAAAGATACTACCAAATAAAAATATATTTCTATTTGGCCCCAAATATATTATCGATAAGTTGCTCTTCTAACTATAGTTTGCTTACATAAATATTAAAATTAGATTGCCATCCCAAGATAAACATCAGCTGATAGAAGGCAAGGTCTTATAAAGGTATGCATGAACAGAAATGGAAATCAAACTAAATTGAATGAACAGGAGGATAATGAAGAGTTGATTATAGTAGTTTGTTTACAGGAAGGATGCTTGAATTCCTGTTAATTTACTGAAGTGGGCACTAACAATGCATGTTAGGGGTCAGCCAGGAAACAAAGCAGGTGACATAATTAAAGGCAAACGGGCAAGGAGTGTGATTACAGTCTGTTTATGAAATGGAATTTGTACGAGCCTAATTACCTGTGAAGAATTCTATGCATGTATTTGAACTATTTTTTGTCCTTGACTTGGAATTTATTCCATAATGGATATGATACATTTTGCTAAAATATATAACATTTTTCTATTTCATTTTCACTCTATGTATGAAATTGAATAAAAAAATCTATGTATTTACATATGAGCCATAAGTGTTACCAGTATTTACATAGAAGCTTTTTCCACTTATTTTGTGAGGGATATGGATTTTTTTAATCTAGTGAATGAAAAGCTACTGCAGAAAGTGCTTAACGAAATCAATTTGTTTCTAGCTGCATAATTTTAGAAGTTTAATTCTATTCTTTATATGTAGAATTCCTACAGTAGCCTTGATTCATGGGAAGGTAGGCCGTTTCAATAACAGGCTATTCTAGAAAAGTCTTCATGTTTTATCTTTTATGCATTCCTTTTATGCAGTCCTCTTTTCTACAGTTTTATAAGCATAAAAGAGAAAATAGTTTAAAAAGCAAATGCAGTGCATATTCACAAAACTCATTTCTGTAACCTCATCTACATTAAATTACGTTTGATCCTTGCAATTTGGAGAGGCAGGTGAATTACAGTTGAGGCTCCTCTAAGAATTAAAAAATTCTAGACTTCGACAACTTAATACTTGAGAGGTTTAACAAATCCAAAACCATATCAAGATCCATAAATTGTAAAGTTTCTCTAAATTTCATACTGAATGAGATATTAAACATGAGTTGAAAATGTGAATAATGTTATTTTTCAACACACACTCACACAAACACAAACATAAGAGGGAATGTAGAAACAGAAACCTATTCCTGAAAATGATATTATTAAAGCTGAGAGGTGTTAAAAGTATTAATCATTTTAGGTGTGAAAGAATAATCTGCTGTGTATAGAAAAAAAGTCAATCAGCAATGAAGCCAAGATGCTCTCTAATACATTGACAGAGTTCCATTCAACCTAGATCTATAAGGTCATAGAGGATGAGACTAAAGGAAAGGATCTCTAGGATATGGAAGCAAGAGCTTTATCTTGTGTGACTGTTGTTCTTAATGTACTTTGTTATTTCTCTTTTCTTTTGTTGCCCTTTGGTTAATCTCATATTGTTACTATACCTGACTGTGTTACCTGGTATATTGTATATACGTTTGATTACTTGAAGTAGGAAAGGGAAGCAGGGAAACAAGATGATTTGGAGGGGGTGGGGGAGGAGGGAAATGTGGTAAAAACATGAGATGGGTTATTAATATGTGAGAAGTAAAGCACCTACTATCTGGTGAATGTAACTGTAACCTCTCTATACATTACAATAAAAATTTTAAAAAAGAAGTCCCAGTTCTGAATGTGAAAATTATTCTCATTGACTGTACTAAAAAGTGCAAAAGAATTTGAATTACCATCCACCCCACTGAGTTACATAGGGGCAGTAGTGTTTCGTAAAAACAAAGTCTCAATGGAAGAATCAGAATTAGAAATGATCAATGGACTATGTGTGCATTTCTCATTGAGGAAAATGGTTGTCTTAGTGATATTTAAGAGTGTGACTCTTCTCTGAAGTCTTCATACACTAGTCTCTACAAATACTCAATTTAATGACTTAATAATTCTGGAAATTTCAAGTCTAGTCCCCTATGGCAATAAATTCTTTCTTAGATGGCTATAAAACTGTGGTACTTCATGATAGATTAGAGCAGTTAGTGATTTTCACAATTAAATTTTGAAAGAAATGAGCTACTAAGCAAGCAAACGTACAAACATCAAGTCAACACTTGCTGTGACATAATATTTGAAAGGTACTTTCATGATCCTTCTGTAGAAAGAATGTGCACTTTTACAAATTTTTGAACCAATTTCCCTCAAAAATATCATGTTCATAAGCTAGCATAACCAGGCTGTATGCTACATGCTGGGTGATTACTGAGTGAATAGGAGAAAATAATTCTATCCTTGTATCCGTGGTCCCTCTATGTTCTTTCTATTGTAGGTTGAGCTGCATTCATTCTTTCCTGGAAAAGAAGCTAAAAGCCTATGACTCTTTCATCTCTTTAAATTATTGGCTTGTGTATACTCTCTCTACATCTCCCTTTTCCACTCATTGGTTCTACCCCACTGATCTTTGAAACCCAAGAAGAAGATAAACTAAATCATTCATAATGAATATTTTGAGATTAGAATTTATGTCTATCTCATTTTCTTTTCCACAGCATAAGAGGCATGGCCTCTTAGAATTGGCTGTGCAGGTTAGCAATTTTTTTTGTTTTATATCCTGGATACTTATTTCCTCCCATTTTTTTCAATTGGCATAACTACTATTTAGCACTTGATCCACTTGCTTCATGTTGCTTACTTCATATTCTTAAGTGTTCTATGTTGAGATATGGCTAACTATCCACCTATATAATTAAGGAAGCGGTGGCATAGGAAGCGTGGGTGAGAATGATGAAGTGGTTGGCATTGATCAGGATGCACCGTATTCAATAACTGCTTTGTCAAATGGCAACTCCTTTGTACAGCTACTTTAACATAATAAAATAAACAAAAACAAATATTGGAAAAGATAAAATTTGGGTTTGGAAAAATAGGATACCATTAATATCTAATATTCCATGTGCATCCATTTATAGATTAAAAGATGTATAAACATATTTCCTATAAATTGTTGTCATAGGTAAACTTTTTGTCTTTTAAAGTAGAGAAAATTGGACTGGGAGTTTAGCCTAGTGGTTGAGTGCTTGCCTAGCACGCACGAAGAACCGGGTTCGATTCCTCAGTACCACATACATAGAAAAAAGCCAGAAATGGTGGTGTGGGTAAGTGGTAGAACTCTAGCCTTGAGAAAAACCCAAGGACAAAGTGCCCAGGCCTGAGCTCAAGGCCCAGGAGTGGCAAAAATAAATAAATACATAAAATAGAGAAAATTTACTTAATGTAACAATATTCTTTTTTTATAAATCATGTGTAAACATATATATATATGAAGTAGGAGTAATAATGTGTTCTGAAAACATATGTCTAATGTTGATCTTTTAAAATGTGATAGAAAATCAGATACAAATCAAAATTTTTCTTCCAAGGGAATCCCTATTGGCTTTCCTAATTTTAAGAGAAAGCATGTTCAATTATTTCTCATTGTTGCTCAGGGAAACTGAAGAAGCTTGAAATATACTGCTCAGGGGAGCCTCAAAGTATAGCTCTAGCAAAAGCATTTTTAGCATTACTTATGAACACGTTAGAAGTACAAACTTTTGGATCCTGTTTAGAAACTACTGAAGTGAAACCTCTAGGTACTGGGTCCGTTAATCTATATCATTACAAGCCTTTAAGAGCATCCAGTGTATAAAGTTTAAGAAGTACTGCCATACATAATGAACAAATAAATATAAAATGATGGTAAGAAGTCACAAGGGGACTTGCTCTTAAAATTTCTGCTGCATCCTATCCAAAATAGCCCAAAGCCATCTATTTGAAAATTGTATTATGTTTTCTTTTCTGTATACATTACATGATAAAAAAACAAGGAGAGTCTTGTACATTTTGGCACACTTATAACTCACAATTATAAAGCAAATACCAACTGACAAATATACAATGGGGAAAAATATTAACCCTTTTCCAGGTAATAATGCTCAAACTTAAATACTCAACTCTCTGAATACAATTTAATATTGTTACTTTTGTTTTTATAACCATATCACACACACACACACATATATATATATATATACATATATATATATGTATATATATATAAGGGTCTCTAACTTAGAAGTTAGTGAGGAAAGTATATCCATCTATGACTACTCTACTGGCACATGTACTCAAGCAAGCCCACTTAGAGAGTAATCCATCTTAGTCCCTTTTCCCAATAAGCTAGTTCCCCAAGACCTCTCATAGAGAAGAAGAGCTAGAACTTGGAGCCAACATGAGATTCTCAAAAATAGACTCAGGGGGCAATAGTGAAACAAGTCTATCAGTTCAGAAAGTTTATGATTCAGGATGATCCTAAGTGTCAGGTCTGGCCAGAAAACTAGACAGGGCTTTTTTTTTTCCCAGAAAGTGAACAATGCAAGCAGAAGGACTGGAAGCATGGTGAATGTAGTGAAGCATTTTTCAAACCTGTCCAAGACCTGGATCCAAACTTTAGTGTCAGGAAAATAGTAAAAATTCAAAAAGAAAGAAAAAAATCTGGGAAAGAAAATCCCCAAGAAACTAATTAGCTTCTTTCTATACATGTGCCACACCACCAGTGTTAGACTATTTTACTTTGTTTGTAAATTCATAATAAAGCCCAAATGAATTTGAGCAATATCCTAAGAAATTGATCTTAATTTGCTAACTGATAGGAAAGACAAACTTGTTAATATTCTAAACAATAAAAGAAATCATTGTCAAAAAATGCAAGATTAACTACATTAAATGATCTTCAAATTATTCAATAGCAATAATTATAGGCATGAGTTTTCTTGTAATGGTCTTGTCATTTTTATGGTGTTAAAATGATTGACGCATTCTATTATTGTAATGATGGGAGAGGAATTCTTGAGGCCTCCTGTGAGATAGTTAAGTGCTTTACCATTGAAATACAGATCAGCAGTGTTTAATTTTTTTTGCCAGTCCTGGGACTTGAACTCAGGGCCTTAGCACTGTCCTTGGGCTTTCTAGAGGCTAGTGCTCTACCACTTGAGCCACAGCACCCTTTCTGGCTTTTATTCTCTATATGTGGTATCAAGGAATCAAACTTGGGTCTTCATGCATGCTAGGCAAGCACTCTATCAGTAGGCCAAACTCCCCGTTCTAATTTTTAATATAAAGAAAACATGATTTTTGACTTTAAAAACAGGTGGTATCTTCAGAAAAATACACTAAACTAAGTTTTATTTTGTAGTTACAAATAACTATACATATATATTTATGCATTTATTACATATACACATATATCATGTATCACACTGACATAAGAAAACAGAAAGCCTTGGAAAAAACATATTAAGTAAAGTAAGCCAGTCTCAAACGCTACATGGTTTCCCTCATTTGAAACAATTAGTATAGGTCTAGGATTCTCCTAGCAGAGGATCACAATAGCTCAAAAGCTATGTACATATGGATTTACATATAGAATGAGACTAAACAAAATGAATTCTAGAATATGGAAAGGAGAGGTTTATCTTTGTGATCGTTGTTCTTAATGTTCTATGCAAAGTTATTTCTTTTCTCTTTTTTCCCCGGTGGTTACTCTGTCTGACTTTGTTACCTGGTATATTGTCTATGCATTTACTTGCTTTATTTGAAATGGGGAAGGGAAGGAGGAAAGTAAGAGGATTGGGAAAGGGTGGGGGGAGGGAAAGGGGGACAAAAACATGAGAAGGGGTATCAATGTTCAAGAAGTAATGTACCCATTACCTGACAAATGTAACTTTAAGCCATCTGTACATTATCCCGACAATAAAATTTATTTAAAAAAAAATCAACAGGCAGACTCACTGTGAGTCAATCATTTGATTCATAGCATAAGTTTTCCTCATTTATGAACTGAAATGAAGACATAACTGGTAGCACAATCCTGTACTCCTGGCAGGTCAGGAGGAAAATATAGGAACAGAATCAACTAGATCCATCTTGTCAAGGGTTAGCCTATCTCTACAACAAAAAAGGTACACAAAGCACATGGCATGGTGACCACTCTTCATATTACTGTGTAGCAGATCTGAAATGTGTTAGGGAAGCTGGGCTTACTTGTCCTCACTACATAGGCAGAAAAATGGGGCATAACTACTTCTAGCTTTATTGTAGTAATCCCTTCAAATTCTATATGTCTATCAAAACACCAAATTCTTTATCTTAAACATACAATTTTATTGTCAAGTATGACTTTAATAAAATTTAGATTAAAAATATTTTAGTTACAAAGTCAAGTGAAAAATGTGATAGGCTAGTAGAAATATAAATAGTCTTGACTGGATAGCTACGTAGTTTTGAATCCATGTATCTATCAATATTCCAAATCTGAAATACCAGGCTAATAATTTAAAAAGAAAAATAGTGTGGCTTTTATAGGCCATCAGAATTAAAGTTTAAATCAATAAAATGATGTAATTTTAAATTTTGAAATCTTCAATCTTCCATTTATACTTAGCACAAGAATTCTACTGTAGATTTAACTGTTACAGCTACCTATGAATATAAAATTATATCATTTTAGAGTGATTCTTTGACAACGTATCATATTTATGTGCCAAATAGTCTCTATTTATCTCTTTGAATAGTTAGAATTTTATCTCTTCCATTTGTACATTGCTAACTGGCTTCAAAAATATTTTATTGAGAAATCTTGGCAAAACCAAATTAAGAGACCAAGACATGTGAAAAGGTGTCAATGCATGTGAATTTATGCACCTTCTATCTGGCAAATATCATGTAACCCTTTTATTAATTACAATAAAAAATATCAAAAAAAATCTAATAGATTCTAAACAAAGAACTGCTAAATTATACTATCCTACATGAATCACCTTGGAAATAGCAGTCAACTTGAAGCTAAGTGGTAACTCTTTCCAAAAACAAGATGACCTTGCATTAAATTTAAGACCGCCTATACATAATTCTTCATGCTTTTCTTAATCACAAGTGTTTCATATAGTTTATTTACTTTTTCTTTCATTTATTATTATTAATTTATTAAGGAGTTACACAAATGGGGTGTAATCCTATAAGTCAGTACAATGCTTATATTAATATATAAACACACGCAAAGCCTTTGTAATCATATTAACTTGAAAAAAATTAATGACACTGAAGTTGTGAGGATATTGGTCCTAAAATCTGAGTAAGTATACTCCTAAATAATAAACATTTAAATTAAGCTTTTTCCAATGAAATAGATGTTAGGTAATAATTACTGAGGTGCTATCCACGAGAATTAAACTCTATACCTCCACAGTGAAACTACTTTAACAAATAATAGTTCAAGTGTGTACTTCTCTAACTACTATTAGTGCAAGAGGTTGGTGATTAAAATCCCACAAATTAAGTCTCTAATCAGGCTATAAATTTCTGGACACACATTTGCTTTCCTTGAAAAATGGGTTTAAAAGCCTGGGATGAAGACAATGTTTCTAATTTCTATGTTAAAAAAAGCAAAATTAAAATAGTTCCATCAAAAGAGAAAGGTATGTAAAATATACACTCTATAACAAAAGAAAGTTAAAAGAAAAAATGTATTGAAGTTTTTTTTATGTAGCCAAAACCTTAAAACCATCTGTCCAATCATTTAAATAATACAAGGGGAAACAGATTCATTGCTTCAATATACTTGGTTAATATAATCTATTATGTCTCTAATGAAATGGACTTAGGACTTTTCACATTTGTACTGCAGTACTTTTTTCTGCTGTTTTTACTTGTGTACTCCCTAGTCAAGGGAAGACGAGGCTGTGATAAAAGCAGGTCATAAAGCTCAATGATACATCCTGTGGGAATTCATTGTCTCATAAGGCAGGAGGCAAAATTCAGAAGATGCTATCACACCCAGTAAAATGAACATTTCTTCCACTATACTTTTCTAAGCATTTACTAAGATACAATCAGGGGAGGGGAAAAGATTTTAATCTTTTTACTAAATGTGTCTTTTAAAGTCAAACACCATTACACATTTCCAAATTACCTTTTTTTCTTTTCTTTTCTCATTCACCTGGAAAGAATTTCAAAAGTGACTTTTTCTGCTTGGAAGAAGAGTAATGGGGTAGGGATGTCTAGAAACACAGGAAATGGAAGGTGTGATTATTCTTCTGTCCGTGTTTCAATCCCAAACAGAACAGAATCTCCATGCATTAACCCAGTTTGAGTGGTTATGTGAGATAATGCACTTAGAATGCATCCACAGAGGAGGCATGTGTTAATCTCCCATGGAGCACACTTTGATCAACAAGGGTTCAGAGTGCACAAACTTTCACTCCCATTAGGGTATAGGATCCATGATAGAAAAGTAGCCTACACTTACCACTTCTCTTGCAGTTAATGTCAAGGCTAAAAGTAACCAACAACATTTCAGAACAACTCAAGAACAACTCATTTAAACATTTGCCCAGGGATTTCTCAGCAAGCAAAGAATGATATACTTCTTTGCAATGTGAAATACATGCACTTGAACACACATTATATGAACACCCACAAGTACGTATGCAATATTTATAAATAAAAGTTCATACCTTGACTGCTAGTAGAGGAGTAGTGAGCCCGATTCAGGGAAAAACAATCAAAATTAGCAAAAGTCTAAATAGTATTCCAAATGTTAGCTCAAACTCAAATATCTTATCTTAAAGCCTTGATAAGCTTTCAGTAAAACATTTGTATCCTGGATATTCATTGGTAAGTAAAAATGAGTATTCCACATAATGAAACAATCAGGATTTTGCTCATAATTTCATTATCACAGGTCATAAATAATGTGTTTCTTTAAAATCTGTGTTGAGAACATGTAAAAAGAAATATATTTTATTATTTTGTTATGACACATTTTATTCTGTTTTATTAAGATTATATGGAGCATGCTGGGCACTGGTGACTCATGCCTGTAATCCTAGTTACTCAGTTTTGAGAATAGTTCAATGCCAGCCAAGGCAGGACAGTCAATGAGATTTTTATGTTCAATAACCATCAGAAAATTGGAAGGTAGAGCTGTGGCTGAAAGTGGTAGAGCATTAGTCTTAAGCAAAAATACTAAGGGTCAGAGCTCAGGCCCTGAGTTCCAAAGATTTTATGGAGTATTCATTCTCAATCTCTTTGAAACAATAACAGACATATCAGAACTCTAACAGACACAAATTTAAAGCAATAAATCTATCTATCTATCTATCTATCTATCTAGTCACTAATGGGGCTAGGACTCTGAGCCTGGAGCCTGGGTACTGTCTCTGAGCTCTTCAGCTCAAGGCTACTGCCCTACTCCAGAGCCTGGGTGTTATCCCTGTGCCCTTCAGCTCAAGGCCACCGCACTACCCCTTGAGCCACAGCGCCACTTCCAGTTTTCTAGTGGTTAATTAGAGATAAGAGTCTCAGGTTCTTTAGTGCCCGGGCTTGCTTTGAACCATGATCCTCAGATCTCAGCCTCCTGAGTAGCTAGGATTACAGGTGTGAGCCACTGTGCCCAGCTCAATATAATATTTTTAATGTTTAACAAAATTAATCTTGATTATCACTGTTTATCTGTTTTATATAAGAAATTTCTAGGTATCTGTTGTATTATTTGTTCCTGCTGAAGTAAAATAAAAATATCCATGTTAAATAAAATACTTAAAGTAACAAGTTTTTATTTCATAAGTGCCTTACCACCCTATTAAAAGTGTGATTAAGTACTCAATTAAGGATTAACATAATTTAGAAAAAGTCATTCCCTAAGAAACTTATTCATTGGCTAAGGTGTTATCACAAATATTTATGTATTGTATTTAAATATCTCTCAAGTGTGTAGCCTTTATTGGCTTTGATAATTATAGGTGAAATGATGTCTCAGTTATGGTGAGAAGAATCAATAAATGTAACACTGACATTTCAACATTCTGTGAAACTGCATATATTTACTAGAAATAAAGAAATAACTAAGGCAATTAAAATAAAACAGTATAAATGAATGAAGATTAATGTAAAATTAACAAACTATTTTAAGGGCGCTCTGTGCCTATATCATTTGCTTAGAACATATGGTTTGTTGTACAACTAATAAATTTATTGACAGTGTTTCCTTTGAAATGTTCAAACCTAATATCCTAACAGGTGTGTTTTTTTATTCCTACTTATTTATAACTAATAAATTAGAAAAACAATATTTTCACCAGACCTTGGAAAAATATGCATTGATTTGTTTGAGTAAATTATTGCAGATAAAAAATGATTTAAAAACATATGTAACATTTCCACTAGAAATTTCATTAAATAAAATAGGATATACTCATTACTTTTGGTTGCTAGTTTACATCTTTCAGAAATAAGATTCTTTCCCCACTTGAGTTCTTTTGTTCTATCCATCAATCATCTCTAATTATGTTGCTATTGAATATTTAGGAGTAAAAGAGTTTTAAAAGGATAAAGTGAAAAAAAGTAACTTTTATTTCCATAGGTATTTGAGTAGAGGATGCATAATTAGTAACAGACACACAATAGATTTCAGAGTCAGGTTCTCTGATTCAAAAGTTTCTCTTTCCATTAACCAGCCACATGACCTTGAAAATGCCATTTCAAATTTCAAGATATGGTTTTCCTAATCAATAAAATTGAGCTCACATGACATATTACAAATAAAGCTTATGAAGAAACAAGTGACACATAACAAATAATAAATAACTCTATCCTTGAATTGTGCCACGTGAGCTTTTCAGGCCCTTTATAAAGTTAATCTCAGTAAAGAAGCATTGATAAAATATTGTTGTTTAAACATACATGTAAAAGGATTATTTTAATCACTGTATGAAACTAAAGTGCCATCATAGACACATTCTACTTCTTTACAGATATTTCTTTTTTTGCAAGGACTCCTGTTAAATTTCCAGATGACTGATGGAAACTGTGATGGTCCCTTAAATGCAATTAAACAGTATGGAAAATAAAGAGTACTCAAGACTCAAAAGTTTTATCATTTATTTATTTATTTATTTATTTATTTATTTATTTATTGCATTTTATTTTATTTTTGCCAGTCCTGGAGCTTGAACTCAGGGCCTGGGCACTGTCCTTGGGCTTTCTCAAGGCTAGTACTCTACCACTTGAGCCATAGCACCACTTCTAGCTTTTTCTGTATATGTGGTACTAAGGAATTGAACTCAGGGCTTTGTGCATGCTAGGCAAACACTCCACCACTAGACCATGCTCCTGCTCAGAAGTTACATCTTATAAAGACTCCTTCTTCAGGAGCTCCTTCTTAAGATTTTGTTGGATTATCCAACTCAAGTTCATGACTGAATGGTTAAAAACAAGCACATCCTAATTCTGGGAATTTAGTGCAATTTCAATATATATATATATCAATTTTATGTCTTGGAGTACATTTTCTAAAGACAATTAGATATTTCTATTCCACAAGCAGATTTCTTCAATAGTCTCCAACCTGGGGTTCCTGGCTTCCAACTTTACAAACTCCCAGTCTACTCATCA
This sequence comes from Megascapheus bottae, assembly GCF_031878675.1. Classification (NCBI taxonomy): domain Eukaryota; kingdom Metazoa; phylum Chordata; class Mammalia; order Rodentia; family Geomyidae; genus Megascapheus; species Megascapheus bottae. The sequence goes on from NC_143511.1 coordinate 55,923,918, forward strand.
CAGCATAGACAAAGTTATCCTTTCCTTGATACTCAGTAAACACATCCCACTGAAAAATATATCACACTGCCCATCTATTCTATAAAGCTATCTTTAAGGCTAGAGGGACTAGAGGAATGGTTCAGTGGGAGAGAAAGAAAGTTGGTGCTCTGGTTCAAGTCCTAGTACCAGCCAAAGATTCGTATTTGGGGAAAAAGCATCCAGTTTTCAACATTCATCATGAAACTGAAAAGGGAATTAAAAAAGGTAGATAGAACTTTAAAATGTAGGTAAGTAGGTAGAGATTTGTCCTTATATTCTTTCAGTTTTTCTAGCAAGTCCATTTATTGTCACTATTGACAGTAAGCCCAAGAATTCTTACATGACTTCTCATTTTCATAATAGCATAGTATTATGATAAGGTTTTCTGATGCTTAATGTAACATTTTTGGTTTGGTTCTTATGCCAATACTGGGGTTTGAAATCCATACCATATGCTAGGGGCTTGTTCACACTTCACTCAAGGGTGGTACTTTATCACTTTAGCTAACACCTCCACTTCTGGCTTTTTGCTAGGTAATTGATTGTGTGGGCTTCCTTCAATCCCTTGATTCTCAGATTTCAGCATCTTGAGTAGCAACCAATAAACTATTTATGTATAAAATTCCCAAGAAATATTTTCCTTACTAGCCTATATAGTTGACACATTTATTTCTTGGCAGAATAGTGAAATATTTGTTGGAAATAGCTACATTAACTTCTCCTTGCTAGAGAATGTTCTGAGAGTTTTCTAATCCATCACTGTCAATCGTGCTATTTCCCTTCAACAAAAGACAGCATTTCTCGGGGGTTATGTTTATTAACACACTATCCAAAAGTCTTCTTTGGTCCTCATATCTAATAAGATGTACTTAATAGCCCACCTGTTAAATGAGCATGGTATGAAAAGAGTTATCTTTTTTACTCACTAAAAGCTCAGACATTCAGAAGAGGAAGATTTGTCACTATTAAAGTTAACAATGTAAGACTCTACAATTAATAACTTTAATCTCTACAGTTTTCCATTCAGGTCATGGATAAGTCTATTGTTTTCCTGCATAAAAACAGAATTTGGGTCAGTCTTCTATTAATCTGACCTACCTACACACTATCCTTCTCTTACTTAGGCTAAGAGCTCTCTGTGTCTGTAGGTGTATGGCCAGTAACTTCATGAATTAGAGGTAAATGTGTGAATCTCTCCCAATGTAAGGAAGGTAAATCTTTCTTGATACTGGAGAGAGAAATAAAGTGTGTGGAGAATAGTATGGAGAAATTGCCTTCTAAGCAGGTTCCAGTGAAAGCAGACATTTTCACATGTAACATTGTTGTAAATTTATGGTAAATTCTCAGAGCAGAAAATGTTCCATCTTTACCATTTTTAATCATATGGATCAGGATACCCACCGTGTTCTGCAAAACCTCTAGATTTATTTTTCTCTTGTGAAGTTGAAACTCACTAGTCAATATCCACTAATCATCTCGCCCATTTCCCTCCTCCAGCCTCCAGCAAACAGCAGTCTGCTTACCATTTCTGTGAATTGGCTGATTCTAGCTAACTCCTAGAAATGGAGTTGGATTTCTCTTTTGTGACTGGAGCCTATTTCACCGAGTACATGTTCAAGTTTCATTTCTGTTTATTTTTAAGGATTAGAAAACTTGTTTCAAAATTTCCTTTGTTTCCCTCGGATATCTTGAAGTGTCTATTAGAACACCAGGAGTGGCAAGCTTAGTGTCAACAAAAGTTTTCCCTCATAACCACGTTTTGAGATACCTCAGCCTCACTGATTTCCTATCCATCCTAGTCTCTACTCTCACTCACCCTCTTTGCCAGTAGAAAGCCTCATCTATCTTAATCCCTGGGGACATACATAAATCTATTAGGAATCCGGGATAGAATTTGGGTGGCATGGTAGGCTTTACTTGTATTATATTAATATTCAAATTCTTCTCAATAGGATTTTTCCCTTTAGTTTATAAATGTGTTTCAAATTCCTGTTCTCACAGACATGACAAAAACATGTTTCTTTCTAGGCGTCCTATACTGGAGGCCTATTTCTGGAATCTTATACTCTGCTTTCTTCCTTTTTTATTTTTTATTTTTATTTTTTTTGTAAGGTGAATTCTCACCTGTTTAAGTTTTTTTTAAAGAATTTATTAACATTGATTTTTACATCATATTTCAAATGACATGTTTAACGAACAAATATTCAAGAAGGGAATCTCTATATATAATCACTAGCACTTAGTTTTTAGAACATAATCAAAATTAGAGTAAGGGTTTGTGTATTTTTATTTTGTCAGTCGTGGGGCTGGGACCCTGGGCTTGGGCGCTGTCCCTGAGCTCTTCAGCTCAAGGCTACTGCTCTACCCCTGGAGCCATAGTCCCACTTCCTATTTTCTAGTGATGAATTGGAGTTAAGTGTCTCAGGTTCTTCAGTGCCCTGGTTAGCTTTGAACTGTGATCCTCAAATCTCAGCCTCCTGAGTAGCTAGGATTTCAGGTGTGAGTCACCATGCCTGGCTTAATTGAGCCACAACTCCAGGCCTGCTCTGTAAAATGTTAATATTTGTTAATATTTGTCATCTGATTTGGCAAGGTTGCTTATGCATTCCATATTAAAATACCTTATTACCATTGTCTAGTTTAGTGTTCTGTACATTGCATTTCCTCTTTTCTAGGTGTCCCCATTTATTTACAAGTGTATCTTCCCATTCTTAATTATATAATTGTCTATAGAGAAAGAGGTAGATAATTTTAGTTATTTCATTTCACTAAAATAATGGTTTGTTGGTTCAATGCGTGTCCCTTGTAAGAAGAAAACACACGTAACCCAAAGACTAAGTACTGTAGAAAACTTCTCTCTGTTGTAACTACTTGAAATCCCAGTCAGGATGCCTTTTTATAGCCTTAACCTTTCCTTAGTATTTTTAGAAGTATATGGAGGAAACTTCTGTTTCAGCTGTCCCCTGAGGAGATCACCAGTTAATGATAACTTCAGTGACATTTTCCCATTTAGAACTTCAGAATCTTTATCAGTAAGTGGAGGAGGGAATTAATTGAGTCCTAAGTATTCTTCTAGTCCTTTTACTTGGTGTATCCAGGCTAGGATTATATTGGTTGACAAAGCATTTTCACACCTATTTCCTCACTCTTGCAAATGTTTACATACATTTGACTCAAAATAACAATAGTTATATAGGGGAGGGTAATGGGAAATATGGAATTCATAAGTAAAAGCATGTTGCTAATACTCATGAGGGCATCTTCTGCAATGAGATAGGAGATGAGTTCATCTTGTACAGTAATTTCCTAACAAGTTTCTGATACTTTTATACCCTACAATTTTGACTAACCCTCAATATATTACCTTGACAATAAATTATTTAGAAAAGAAATATATATATATATATATCACTGCAACTAAATCTATCTTCTTTTTATTCATTCATTTATTCTACAACATAATATAAAATAGCAGTTGTGGGCACGGGCTCAAAAGCTGATCAACTATTGATTCTACCACTTGCCTACAGACCTTTTCTGGGACGAAGTGTAAGATTTTAAATATTCCTCAATCTCCATGTGCTATTGTGTTTCAGTGATAATGATATTTCCAATGACAGGATTCTAAAGACACACTAACCTGTTCCACTGAGGCCTCCTCACTTATTAATTCTAGAATACAGAGGCAAGATATTGAATCTGTCTGTATCTCCATTATTGATCTGTAAAAAGTGAAGAAAATGCTGATAATACAGACCTTTCTAGGTCTACTATGAAAATAAAATGACATACAAAACTCCTCAAACAGTTTCTGGGAAATCATATATTTTGGCCACCATAATATTATTTAGCACTGTGTGAAGTTTCTCACTCTAGCTGCAAGTTTGATTTAGCATAGTTTTGCCTAACAAAGCTAATTATACATTTTGTAATCCTACTCCTCAGAGTGTCATAGCTGTCCCAACCAGTAAGTGCAATGCTAAAACAAAACACTTTTGAAATTAGATGCTATACACAATATACTTAATATGTGTGACAGCAGGTTTATGATGAGCAGAGGAGATATCAGACATCTGCCTGAATTACACAGCGACGTTTTTGTCTAGAAAGCATTAAAAATTCCTTTCTCAGGTGTTTACCAACATCTAGACCACCTGGCCACCAACTCAAGACCCCATCCTACAATTTCATCCTTCATTTACAAAACTATCCTCACTCGCCCCAGTGTTCACTGGTATAGAATTATTTGCAGACACAGCATTCCTCTCAGATTGTAATAAAAGGTTCTGACTTAGCAGCATAGAGTTTCCTATTAGTAAATAGAAAGGTTGTAGTTGAGTATGTTTTAGTATATTCTTCCATACTTGACACATATGTATTTTATGAATGCTATGTCTCAGCCAGTTATTAGCATACTCTACTCAGCCATAAAACACAGGCAAAGACAGAAAATTCATAACATTTATCAGTCACATAAATAGTTCTTGACAATTGAAATGCTTTCCTCCTCTATGGTCCTATACCCAGGATATAGGAACCATTGGGCTCATTTTGTAAATGAACAAGTGAAGATTCAGAAGTGTAAGCAGTTAGTTCATGACAGTACAACTTTGTAACAACAAAATTAATGGGGCCTGTATTTCACTTTTACATTGCTAGAGAACTCAAAATGACCACATTAAGTTGGTGGTAGGCCGGTTCTGCAATGGAAAACATTCTCCCAATCTTCCCAGTGGACTCTTAATGATCTCCTTCAAGTACAGATATATTTGGCTGGTAACTTTCTTTAGAAAGGAACTGAATGTGGCAAACAACAAGCAAACAATGATGAAAATCCTTTTGGAAGTTTACTACACATTGTGATTTCTGTCTTGCTTGCTCCCATGTTTACTCTAATGAAGCCAGTTGTTGTTACCTAAGTTGCCTCATGGAGATGCTGATTGACAAGGAACTGAGTACTTCCCTTCATGCAATGGAGAATTCAGATGTTCGGGTTTGGTAGTCCACAAGGAAATGAATACACCCAATAATCACACTAATGAAGCAATCGGTTCCTGGACAAGGCCTGAAATGGCCACTCACTAATCTAGTATGATCCTAGTTTTGTGGTGAAACTGAACTGGCAAACACATATCTGGATTCCTAACATAAAGAAACTGAGATGATGAGCATGATCTTTTAGCAGTAACTAATAAATACATTTCAATATTGCCATAATGCTAATGATCACTGTTAATGACATGTAAGGTAATTTCCATATGGTTGTTGCACTGAAGACGACTATAGTATTAAAATCTGAACAGGATTATAACATGAAAAAGAAAAGCCTCCAGACCTTCCTTCCCTCATTGAAGCAATGATTGACTGATATATGGATCAACTCTCTTTACTAGAAATCTAGAAAGAAGTTAAGAGGCTTCTAAGCATTAGGTAAGTTAACACACACACACACACACACACACACACACACACACACACACAGTGCCCAGAAGCAAAACTCTACTCACTTGCTTGGCAACCCTTTCTTTGTAGCACAAAACTATTAGGCATAATTCTCAAGTTTCTCCTTAGGAAACTGAAGAAGAAACACATTTGTGTAATGAATACGATAGGATGGTGTGCTAAGGGACTATTTACTATCTTGTTGCTTGGTGATAGTGATGAGATATCGTGTAGTATAGACATCCAGGGACCACTGACAACAAAGAAAGACCTGGGTGGCCAGCTACTGTTTGGAGGCTCAGCTCTGGTCCAGACAGACAGATGCAATTGAGGAGGGTGGATTCTCCCCTCCCCCCCCAAATGAGATGAGCAGAGGATGAAGGAGGATATTCAGCTTTTCATGGGGTCAACTGAGGGACTGGATTCTGTCTCAGCAGTCTTAAAATGTAGACAGGACACAGTACACTCTAGATGGGTGCTGCTAAAAACAAAACAAAACAAAAAGACATGGCATCCTACATAAGCATAGAGACATTGGTAAATAAAGTAAGAGGTTACAAATTCCCCAGCATGGCAGAAGTGGTTATTTATTCATAGAGTAACAGGACACACAAAAAAGTAGGAAACATAGTCTAGCTAAACGAATGAAATAAATCTTTAGAAAATGACCTTAAAGAAACAGGGGTAAATATGCTCCTGTATTTACAATGATTTCATTATATTTTAATGAAACATCATTAGTTGAAAATATCAGAGCTCATACAGATACTGCATTTAAAGCACCCTACCTGTAGAACCATACAACTTGGTAACACTGTAGCTTGAGTATTGCTTTGTCTCCTCCCAAGACTGAAACCTGACCAGAAAGGCATGTCACCACCACTACTAGAACCAGTAAGGAATATTGTACAGCACAGAATAACACTGTGCTGTATACAAATGAAAATTCAAAGTTTAATTTATACTGTATGCATATTACTTCTGCATTATTGTAAAGTAAAAAAAAAAGTCTATCTAGGGACCGGAAGCATGGTGTAGTAGTACAGTACTTAACTAGCATGCACGAAGCCCTGACTCAGGACTGCCAAAAAAATCATTCTATATATACATATAACTTATTTACATATATTGTGGACATCTCAGAAATGCACACACATATGTCTATATATATTTACATATGCATACATATTCTGGCCATCTCAGAAAGGTATGAGAAAGTAAAAAGAGCAGAGGTATATTTAAATAATGACAGAAAGGAAATGGACCTGAGATTCAAGAAGGTATTGTACCCCAACTACCAAGAAGTACACACCATAACAAATTTAAATAAAATTGCTAAAACTCAAATACGAAAGTTAAACCTGTTTAATTCTTTTTAATCTACAAAGGTCGAACAAGGGGGGTACAACTTACTATGCTCATGAATATGAATAGTGTGTCTTGACCAGCCACCCACCTTTCTATCCCTCTTTCTCCTCTCATGTACTCCTCCCTTCCAAGGCAGCTAAAGTTTCTCACTTCCATTGTCACATTGTATGCTGAGTGTTATGAGGGATTCGTTTATCATATATCAGCCTTCTCACACCAGCCTCCCTTATTCAAAAGATGATTCATTTTCCGAATGAAGTTTCAATCCTGTATATATTACACTGGCAGTTAGTTTGATCATATATGTATGAATATGTCCTTTTGCGCATTCATATAGGACATTGCATTTGGGGTGTAAGATAGGAGACAAACATATATTCTCTGTATTTCTGGGTTTGGCTAATTTCATTGGCTATGATTTTTAAAGTGGATCTTTTAAAAACAGTGACTCACTATATACAATGGAATCTGAATAAAAATAACCAGACTTTTCAGCAGAAACTGTATAAATCAGAAAGAAATGGGATGGCATATTTAACGTGCAAAAAGAAAAGACTAGAAAACCAACCATAAAAACACCATGTATCCTAGGGAAAAGAATTCTTCAAGAGAAAAGGAGAAATAATATTATTCATATATGCAAAAATTGAGAAAACCCATTAGTACTAGTCATCCTTCATAAAAATACTAACAGGAGCCATTCAAGATAAAATGAACTGACCCCAAAGTTCAAATATTGTTAATAATGGTAAATATTTAGACTATTCTGTAATATTGGAATAGTGCTACCTAAATACTTTTATAACTGGTTTTGAACTTAAAATGCAAAAGTACAAAACAGCTGTGACTAAAATACATTAATAGGCATAAAATTTTAAAAGTTATAATTTGTGCTGTCAATAGCATAAAGGGAAAATAATAGGTGATTGTGACTTAAGTGAATCTGTTATCAAGTTCAAATGGATCTTATACTTAACATAGAAGAGGCATCAAAGAAAAATGAGACAGGAAATCAAAGCCTATGACAACAAAATGAACCACTGAGCAAAATGAAAGCTGATTAGCAAGAGAGAAAGCAAGGAATAGGAGAGGGAGGGTGAGAGGGAAAGAAGAAGAAGGAAGGGAGAGAGTTATTAGAGGAGCAAAGGAGACAAAGACAGAAACAGGGACAGGGACAGAGAGAAAGACAAACAGAACAAACAACACAATGTTGAGAATAAATTCTCACAAGTAATTACTTTAAATGTATGTTAAACAACCCAATCAAAAATATAAAGCAGTTGAATTGATTATATATTTGCGTACATGTATAGCTAACAATATATTCATGTATAAATGAATCTTTAAATTAAGAACGCATATAGCTCAAAGGGAAAGAATGATTAATGATATTTGGCACACATACCAAGAAAAAAGGACCAGACAAAATAGATGAAAGCTAAAAAATGATCACAGATGACAAGAACATCACATAGTGGGGCTTGCCTAGCATGCATGAAGACCCGGGTTCGATTCCTTGGTACCACATACATAGCAAAAAAGCCGGAAGTGGTGCTGAGGCTCAAGTGGTAGAGTGCTAGCCTTGAGAAAGTCCAAGGACAGTGCTCAGGCCCTGAGCTTAAGCCCAGGACTGGCCAAAAAAAAAAATCACATAGTGATAAATTTTTCAATTTATCAGGAGAAATAACAATTATAAATGTAAATATACTATCAAATAACCTACATGAATAAAGTGAGCAATTTTAATAGTAAAGAGAGCAGGCAGAAGGTCAACAAGGAAAGAAAAATCTTGCAAGGACTATAGATTAAAAGAAGCTGACAAATATAAACAAATATACAAGAATAAATAAGATATACCACCAACATTAGACAAAACACATTCTTCTTAACTACAATAAGAGTGATTTTCCAAGATCAAATCACAAGTATGCCATGAAAGTTAAATTTGGAAGAATGGAAACTACAAGTTTCCTACTAGCCATAGTGGGAGACACTAGAAATTCATAGAAAAAATATAAAAAATTTCAAAAGGTATGTTAGCTATACCACACCCTCCTAAGCAACCAATGGAGTGAAGGGAAAATCAAAAGACAACTTAGAAAAAAAATATCATGAAGAAACAAGACAAAACCACGAAATACCAAAATGTATGGAAAGCAGCAAAACCGGAACTTCCTATATTAGAAGATCTCTCGATTACTCGATTATGCGACAAAATTTCAGAGCTTGAAAACTGCAACAACAACAAAAAACTAGGTATGAGAATGGAAATCCATGTCTATAACCCATTACTGGGGAGAAAGAAAGGATCAGAGTTCAATACTAGTTCAGGCAAAAATAACCCATCATACCCTATCCTTCAACGAATACAAAAAATAGCAGGCATAATGGCTCACTCCAATCATTTCAACTACACAAAAAGTATAAATAGGAGGATTATAGTTCAAGATATCACAGGCATTAACGAAAGATCTTACTTAAAAATTAACTTAAACAAGCAGGGCTAGGGATGTGGCTGGAATGTAAGTATAAAGCCCTGAATTCATACTAAAGTATGCCAAAATAGAATAAAGTAAGATAATATTTATCAGTAGAGCAAAAATAAATGCATTAGAAAAGAGAAGTTAATAGAAGCTATCAAATAAAACAGCATTTGGGATTTTTTTTCTTTGAAAAAATAAGGCTGATAACATTCAAGCAAGAAGAAACAAAGCAAGCACAGAGGTAAAATACAAAAATAAGAGAAGACTGATAGTACGAAAGTATAAAGGAGAAGACTATAATGAACAATTAGACACTAGTAAATTAGGTAAATGCATAAACTACTAGAAACAGTGTTAAGGTGGATGGATCAGTAATCATAAACCCTCTCACAAAGAAAAAAAATGGTGAAGATTAGATGAATACAATGTGGATTCCAACAAACGTAGAGCACCATTCCTTCCCAAACACTTTAAGAAAAAGCTCTTATAAAAACAACTAATTAGGGGCCAGGAGTTTGGCCTAGTGGTAGAGTGCTTGCCTAGCATGCACGAAGACCCGGGTTCAATTCCTCGGTACCCCTTGCATAGAAAAAAGCCAGAAATGGTGCTGAGGCTCAAGTGGTAGAGCTCTAACCTTGACAAAGTCCAAGGACAGTGCTCAGGCCCTGAGCTCAAGCCCATAACTGGCAAAAAAAAAACAACTAATTAGGTTCTACAAACATTATGCAAGATATTATGTTAAAGGCAATGCAGTAGCAGAAATAAGGGAAATGACATCTTTGTTCATCATCTTAATAAATTAGAAAAAATTATCTCAGTGATATATTGCTATTTTAATTTTTGTAAGATAACAGATCCTTATAACGGCCTTCAAGAGTGGAATAAATCTCAACCACGTAACAAAGATGCATAAAATCTAGATGATTCACAAGTAAAGTAACTCTTCAACTTTGGAGTTATGCAGTTATTCAAAAGATGTCAAGATCACAAACATGATGTCCACTGAATAGTTAGCAGCTACTTCCAGCTTTCATTTACATGTAGGAACTTAGTAGGTTTTCGAAGGTTAAAAATAATTTTTCAGTTTCTTCAACTCCCTGTCTAAACATGCTGTTAGAATTTCCAACTGGAATATATAACATAATGAGCTGCAAGTGAGGATTATAAAGCATTAGCAGCAATGATCTTGCACAAATTCAATCAGAAATGTTCATTTTCCTCATCTGTACCTATCATTACCTTATTGCTTTTCCTGGCCAGTAATGAGAAATCTAGAGGACATTACTGCTCTTACCAAGACTCAAAAGTATGGTCCAGTCTATCACATAAGCAAATACTCTAATTCCCTTTCAAACCGTGTTCACCTCAATTATGCTCCTAGCTTCCATTCTGGCTCGTGGCTGTGTTCCTCCTGAAAGAGATGGTAATACCACAGCTCAGGTTCATAAGGCCTCTGATTTCCCAGGAGAGTGCATTCATTCTAATCAAGTTCACTGGAGGCTTGAAAAGTAAAAGTGTCCATAAAAGACTTGAGGTTCCTACCTTTTGTTGTTGGTGTTCTTGTTGGTGGTGGTGTTTGGTGATGAGTATGAGGCTTGAACTCAGGGCTAGGGTGCTCTACCTACAGGTTTTCCGAATTGACTTTCCTTCCCAGGCTGGCTTCAAACCACAATCTTTAGATCTCAGCCTCCTGAGTAACTAAGATTACAGACATGAACCTCCAGCAATTGGCTTGATGTTTCTTTTGATAACAACTACTGTATTTATATTATTTTTTTCAGCCAGTGACTTCCTGTCATAGCAATGTTTCTGCTTATTTAATCTTCCTTATGGAAAATCCTCTTTGATAATCTCCTTACCCAAAAGAATTATCATAAAAGTAAAACAGTCATTTTTGCAAGTAAATGAAACTTCATAACATATTTGAATGAAACAAGCTTCATTGTAGTGTAAGTTAAATATTATATTACATACTATTAATACTATTAACTAATGACAAGTCCTTATAGGTATTTTTATTTTTAAATTACCTAAATACACTAGAGGGTGTAGTTGTGCATTCGTGCTACCAATTACTCATAAACTTGAATAGACATTTGGATTTAATCTGAGGAATTTATCTTTAGTTCTTAGGTGTATTGGGTGTTAACCACATTTATGAATCCAGATTGGGCACTTACTCAAGTAGAGAATTGTGGAAAGGTCAAGGGGCAATGGGATTAAAACTGTCACCAATGTATGCTCAATGTATGCTCAAATTCCTGTGACTTGGAAGCAGAATTTATAAGAAATAAAATAAGAATATATATGTATATATATGCCCAATAAAATATATATTGAAAGTATAAAATACAATATATCAGTCTAGATAAAATTTAAAATTTAAGAGATATCAAGACATTTTCCTTACATATCAAGAACTTTTTTTGTTAGAGTTGGTAAACAGGCCTAAAATTTACTACATCTAACTCCCATTCTGTTTAACAATATCCATATACATTCTGTATACTAATTACAGAACTACAGAAAAAAAAAACCCAAAAACTTTATACTCTAGAAGCTGTCGACGAACAACAGGGATAATTCTTTAAGCCTAGATTCCACTGATTTGCTAATAATGCAAGATTTAAGACAAAAACCTCCTAAAAGCAGCATGAATACTAAAAATGGGTTTTGTTACAAAGTCTCATCAATATCCTCATCAATCTTTCCTTGAAGTTAAGTATTTCTAGTTGGCGTAGAATTATCTCAAGTCCTCACTTCAAGGTTTCTGCTCTCAGTCGTTAGTGACATGTAAAAATGACAATAACATATCACCTACTTGACTTGTGAAGATTATGTGGAACAATATTATGTGAATTCACTTTCGACAGGCTTTCATTAAAGGTGACATCATTCTATTCAGCTTCCTCATTTTCATATCCTATGTGAATGATACATATTTTTTTCTTTTTATAAGATAGTATCTTTAGGTAGTTGTGCAAAGGCGCTGGCATTTATCAAATGTCACCCCCTTTTGACATTCTCACCCATCCCTCCCCTACTCACCTTTTCACTCATTTTTCTTAAGTTTGCAGGATATACATGGGAATCTTAACTGCCTTTTTCTCCTCTGCATCCATCTATTCTTTTCCTTTGGAGCTCACCTTACCCCTTGCGAGGACCTACTTCCTGTTGTTTTATTTTGCTGAACCTCTAATTTGGGCATGTGAAGGAATTACACTAGTTCAATCCTCCCTTAAATCTATTGTATTTCAATGAATACATTTGTATATACTTTCATACCACCCAACATATTTACTTATAAGTCAGTAAGCAAAATCTAGCTCCCACAGATAAAAGATTTTTTTTTGCCAGTCCTGGGCTTGAGCTCAGGGCCTGAGCACTGTCCTTGGACTTTCTCAAGGCTAGAGCTCTACCACTTGAGCCTCAGCACCACTTCCAGCTTTTTTCTATGTATGTGGTACCAAGGAATCGAACCCGGGTCTTCATGCATGCTAGGCAAGCACTTTAACCACTAGGCCAAACTCCCAGCCCCAAGAGATTTTTTTTTTTAATTCTTTTTCAGGACCATAATTTTGGCAGCACCTATGAGGTTAACAAGAAGACTTTGAAATTTAAATTTATAAATAAATACTTAATGATTTTTAAAATGTGTCCTTGTAATTACAAGGAGGATATATACTTTTTAATTAAAGAGAAATAACCAATATATCTATGCATTATTTCAAATAATGTTTTAATGTGCCAATCAAATATAAGGAAGAAAAGATTTTTAAAGCTGAATCTATTTTCCTGCTCTTGAAAGAGGAAATACAAACTAATCACATAGGGGCTACTGAGATTACCCTGCCATTTACATATTCAAATTTCTACACTTATGCAAAGACCAATAAATAATTCAAGACTCCTTGATCTATGCCCATGTAGGTCCAAGATTTTTACAAAACTAAACAAATGTCAAAGGGATAAAAGTATAGAATTCCATCCTCCACCTTCTTTTCCCTATAGAACGAACAGAAATTATTTCTACTTAAAACAGCACAAACACAGTTTTATGTAATTGATATCCATTGGTCTATCAGACCCATAAAAAGTGAATGAGCCACTTGAAGTTCAATTACATTGCCTAAAAATTTATAGTACAATTCGATCGGCATTGTTTCTTTAATGGTATTTTAATGAAAAACTAAAAATCACCTTTAAAATCCTAATCTTAAAGAGCAAATGGTCTCCCATGTATGAGTCACAGTATGCTTGTGGTCAGAAGAGAAGCTTTTTTCTAAAGGAAGTTTCCATGAAATAAATTTATATGAGGATAGTCAGATAAGTTTCTTTAAAACTTTAAGAGCCCAATTTACTGTGGTATGTAAACTTTGTTACTAATAGTTTTAGGGAAATAATTAAATGTATTTTGGAAATAAATAAGCATAATGTATTTTCCTATACAATGCGGGACTTTTAGAAAAGAAATCTTCCATTATAAATTCCCTAGTAGATATGATACATTTATAGTTAAGATGAGAAGAAATCATCAGAAACACTAAGACATTGTCTTTTCTGATACAAAAGTCTCTTTAGAGCGAACACCTCCAAGCACAGGGTCTGTTAGCTGGGTTATGCACCCTCTTCCATTTCTACTTACTCAATGACATGGATTTCTGTTTAACTCTGCAGCAGCAAATGAGCAATGATACTAATGGCTTATGTCACCAGAAAGGGGCAGGAGAGACAATATTTACAAAAAAATCCTCACAAAGACTTATATACAATGTTTATATATTTGCTTTTATCATTATTACCTTCTGGGGAAAATAAGGAGTAATTTGCTAAGTTATTGAAGGATAATGTGCCTTTACCCCTTGGATAAAGAATATAAAATAGTCAAGCTCTGGCAGCTCACACCTGTAATCCTAGCTAGTTAAGAGGATGAGATCCGAGGATAGCAGTTCAAAGCCAGCCTAGACAAAATTTTCAGTGAGATTCTTATTTCCAATTAACCACCAGAAGAGGTAGAAGGTTATCTTTGCCTCAAAGTGGTAGAGCACTAGCTTTGTGCACAAAAGCTCAAGAACAGCACTCAGGCCCTGAGTTCGAGCCCCACAAGTGAAAAAAAAGAATATAAAATATTTTTATTCTACTAAAACCCACAGAAGAAACCAATTTTTTAAACTTGCCAAGTGCACTGCTTGAAGAGATGAAAGATACTTGTCTATCTTTCTACCTGTCCCACTTTATTGTCTTTGTACTATGGGACACTAATGCTAATAGCATGTATTCCACAGTGCTCTGAATACTGTTCTCTCTCCTACAGTCTCCAGGAATCAGAGTTTAGCAGAATTAAATATGTGACCTAGATATTTCTCATTATCATCTTTTAGAAGGATGAGGGATTTTTTTACAGTAATGTGAAAACTTACAAAACTGAAAATGAATCCTCTCTCAAAGATGCAAAAAGAGCCATTATTTTATCACAATAATGTACTATGAAAAATATGTAAATGCCAAGGAATATTTATTGCATGATCAACTTTTATAAAATTATGAACTTTTAAAACTCAGAGAAAAGGCAATGTCTAAAGATCGCACAATTTCAGTTCTTGAAATAAAATGCAGTGTATCACAAAGTAAATAGCTTACACTGCCATCTCAAGGAAGCTGGGAGCACAGAGAAATTTATCTCTGGGAAGCCAAACACTGAGAAACTAGAGAAGAATAAAATAAGTACAACCAACTGTAACTATAAAATAAAGATACATGCTTTCCTGAAATGATATATCAAAAGTAATAGCCATAGAAACCATACAGGGAATCAAAATGCAGCTCTCACAATTAGAGCCTCATTGTCTTCCACTCTCTTCCTGCTATGGAATCCTTTCCTTCGATGTATATTGAAGGGCAATGGCATCATGGGAAACAATTACTTCAGAACATCCATGTGTACCACTGCCTGTGACAGGCTAATTGTAAAACCAAAACACAGCCCTTTGATGTCACTCAAGGGCCAGAAGAATTTGCAAGGGGGAAAAAAATCCCCATTAGATCTTTCACAATACACTGAGCAGCTGAAAATGTATCTGAATTTTATATGCATCACTAAGAACTGACAGGTTATATAGTGGTATAGTTTCAACAATATTGAGATTTTTAGTTATCCCTAAATTCATATTACAGCAGTCAATCAAGTGTTGGCTTTAGGCAAAGAAAGAAGATTAAAAACATGGTTTTCATTTAAAGCTCAGTTTCTTACCTATTCCAAGACAAGAAACAGTACATAAATGTACTATGGTACATGATTACATCTCATTTATGCATATAGATGAAGCATCAATAAATAAAGCTAAAATTCTAGCATCGTCTGTGCCATTAAAGTTCTACTGACAACTTCCAAGACTGCAGTACATGCAAAAGTTATTTGTGTCTTCAGAAAGTAACAATTCATTACTAATGGAACACTCACAAAATCCTCGTCTTCTTAGGTCTTTGAATATCAATTCCAAAGGACTCTCTCACTACTGTGTAATAGAAAATTCACATGCTCATATTTTATTTTTACTCCTCATAAAATTCCTGGGAATAAAGTAGGTGAGGCATTCTTTCAGCAGTCTCAGGTATCACTAAATACACTTTAACTGTAAAGATTAAGCTCCAGTAGCCAAAATTAGGATCTTTTCCTAGAATATATGGTTTACTTTAGGACAAAGCAAAGACCAATTGGAGACAAATGAAAATAGAAATGAAAAGGAATCATGGAATCCAGGTAATATTTGTAGGCATTTCCATTGGTTTAAATTTGATAATATAAAGATAAGAAGTAAATGGCCTATTGTCTCCAGCATTCAATCTATATAAATATTATTGTAAATTCACATCAGACTTGTAATATCACTTACTAGGGAAGCATAGCAGTTGACAGAAGTCCTAGGACAGCCAGGAATAAAACTGAAGACCCTAAGGGCGAAAAAGTCTGGGTATCTGAATGCCCCTCAGTAGATGATTGGGTCAAGAAGATGTGGTACTTATACATAATAGAATTTTATGCAGCCATCAGAAAGAATAACGTCACCCCATTTGTAAGGAAATGGAAAGACTTGGAATAAAATCATATTAAGTGAAGTAAGCCAGACCCAAAGGAACATAGGCTCAATGGTTTCCCTCATTTGTAATAATTAGTACACATCTAGGTCGCTCCTAGGAGAGGATTACAATAGCTCAAAACCTAGGTACACAAGGTCATATAGGATGATACTAAATGAAAGGATCTGTAGGATATGGAAACAAGAACTTTATCTTGTGTGATTGTTGTTCTTAATGTACTATGTTGTTCCTCTTTTGTTAATCTCATATTGTTACTGCATCTGACTTTGTTACATTTATTTGTTTATTTGAAATAGGAAAGAGAAGGGAGGAAACAAGATGATTAGGAGGGAGTAAGAGGAAGGAAATGGCGACAAAACCAGGCGAAGAGGTATCAATATGTGAGAAGTAATTTAGCTACTATTTGGTGTATGTAACTGTAACCCCTCTATACATTACTCTGACAATAAAAGTTTTTAAAAAACTTTTTTAAAAAGTCTGGGCATCTCGAGAACTCATAACCTCATCCCCCCAAGAAAAAAAAACACAATAAAATATTTAAAGAATCAACCAGAAAACATGTCATTGAGCACACTGAAATTGGTCAACTTATGAAGTTAGCCAGAATATGTATTATATATAATTTTCAATTACCTACAATTTCAAAAATTATGGTCACATAATTTTAATTTTTAAAAGTCATATATAATATATATCTATGTATATATGTACATATGTGTGTACATATACATATTTGTATGTATGTATGTATGTATGCCAGTCCTGAGCTTGAAGCTAGGCCCTGAGCACTGTCCCTGAGCATTTTTACTCAACTCCAGTTGCTCTACCACTTCAGCCATTACTCTATTTCAGGCTTTTTGTGGGTTTGTTGGAGATAAAATTCTCAGGATTTTCCTGCCCAAGCAACACACTAGTCCCTGGATGAGAAAGAACAGCGTCATTGCAGAAATATTTAAAATTTAAGGGTAATAATGGAGATAGATTCATGAGTATTTAAAATAAAATATCAAGGTATAAGATATTCAATAAAAAAGTAGAATGTTCTTTAGTCTACATATCAGAACTTTTGGGGGCTCTTCAACCTCTTTCCAACACAATGAAACCTGATAAAGGGTGTCAAGAATATTTATTACAAGGAGCAAAAGTTTTGAAAACATGCAACAAAATGAATTATTTTCAACTTTAGTGTCGTGTTGGTGTTGAATATATGAGAAGTCAAATAGTAAATTGAAAATTGACTACAGTATATAGAGCTCATTGTAATTCCATCAAGTCAAGAATAGAAAGACATGACAAAGGGGGAAATGATTCCAAACTAAACAAACTCAATATTAAAAAGTTACATAAACAAGGAATCACTCACTCAATGCCAATAATAATTTCATATTTCTTCAGGGTTTTATGTTGCTTTTTTTGTCTTCTGACGTCAAAAAGGACAGTACAAAAATTTTTTGCTTCCACAACACCAATAATACCTAGGCATATAAATCCAAGTATAAACAACTTTTGAGTGTGGATCAATGCTCTGTTTTGTTTTCTGATTTCATATAATTTTAAAAAATGAAAAGTTTTAGCAAGGAACTTGGTTTTTCTTCGCACACCATTACTCCACATTTGCCTTGCTTTAAACTTAGATTTTATTTTCTGTTATAAGATACAGGATGGATAGGAGGAAATGAATAGATAGGTAAAAAGTTTATATGTATATATAATTTCATTCCTTCTATTATTCAGATATAACTTCATATATATATATGGATTAACTGCTCATTCTTAATAAATAAATGTTACTTATAGATGAGAAAATGCTTTACTCATTCCATAATGCTAGTAATGTGCATTCTATTAATAATTCAATGAAAACCAGTCGATGAAAGAGAATTTAGAAGATACACTTCTGGGTAGAATGTAGGAGGTATCTAGGCATGATACAAAATAATCTCTACATTTTGCAGACAGAATGTCATCATCTTGAAGGTAATTCCTATTGTGAGGGACAAGAGAACTTGACAATAGGCCATATTGTAACTGTGTAGGGGATTGCTCAGCCATCACCTAAGCTGTCACTCCCCCCTTTGGCTTTATTTTTGTTGCTCAAGAGTGTGTGTGTGTGTGTGTGTGTGTGTGTCTGTGTACTTGTGTGTGAGAAATACATGTGCACAGGTAGACAAACTAGACTTAGTCACCACCACCATCTGAATTTTTATTTCCACTTCATTATCTGTTTCTTTAGACGGCTATAGTTAGACTTAACTCTTACTAAGGGCTAGCACCAACTTCTTGACATTCCCTTTTCTAGTTTTATCTGAGAGCTCCAAACACAGAGCTTGTTCTATTCTGTTCTTGGAGCTATACTTGAAGAATGCATATTCCTACACCCCTCCCCAAATCTCTAGGATACCAGTGTATACTGGTGACAGGGTTATAATAGGCATACTTGGAGGACAAGTTTATGAGAGGTGCACACTTAAGACAGAATGAACAGAAGTAGAGTGAAGGAGTCAGCATTTATAAGATATGTCAGCAAATCCTCTATCTAATCTCTTCTGAGAAGAAATGTTAAAATACCTCTGTGGTTACACACTTTGTAATTTGGAGTTCCTGAGCTTGCTTCCAGAGTAGCTTTCCTGGAGAGGTGCATTCCACTCATCCTCATTCTGTACATCAAGCCACAGTGACACACTAGTCCATTTTGATTGTTGATGTAGGTGCTAGCATACAGGTTACTATGACATTATGACACTCACAAAAGAATATTCATTCCACACACCTTCATAGGCTTAGAGAGATACATTAAGACTAAGTAATGCCTAGGCTGGTCATGGTAACACAGAGTGGTACTCCTACCTAAACAAAAGGCATATGTAGAAGTATCAAGAATTATTGCCCAAGTCCAACTATAGGCAAAATGCACAGCTCATCTCTGATAAATAAACTAAAAGAGAAGTGCATTATTTGGTAGAGCCCCTACCTTGCAAACCACCATGAAATGAGTTCAAACCACACTACAATTAAAGATAAACTGCAATATCCTCTAGCACTTTGTAAATTATACAACTTTCTTATATATTATGTCAGGATATTCAGAACCAATTAATATCTGGAGACTATTATTATCAGACTCCTTATAAGAATAGACATTCATGCAAAATATTCAGTGATTTCCATAAAATTCCCAAGAGGTAAATACTAAATCATGGCCTTGAGCCCAGATGAATGGTTTCCAAGTTTTGTAATATAACAAGATCACTTAAAATGTTTATTCTAACACAGAACTTTCTCCAACTGGTAGATCTGCAGTGCAGCTAAAATAGTTGCATTTCACATATATTTTCAGTGGTCATTAGGATACAACTAGTCTAGAAATTAGATGGAGAGTCTTCCATTTAAATATGCAAACAGAATTGCAGAGACTTCCCATCACAACCATTAGGCACATTTGAATAAGAACATTGTTTACAAGCATCAAATTATCAGGTCTTGATGTTGATTCTAGCTCTTTGCTTTGTCAACTTAGTAAACAAGTACTATTTTGTCCTTCTGGGCAAGGAATATAGGACCTACTGTAGAGTGTTTGTGAAAATTGCGGTAATATACGTGAAATGGTCTAAAACTAAGCAGTGACACTCAAATGCTATAAAATGTCAGTATATTTTGTGGAGTCATATTTTAGAGAATCTCTTTACTATGCTTATAATTCTCAATATTGATCTCATATTCTAATGATAGCAAATATCATAAATCAGAAACACAGCATTACAGAAGCAAATACAAAAATTATATGTGGATTTAATTAATTTATTTATTTTTGTTCTTGTAGGGCTTCAACTCATGGCCTGGCACTGTCTCTAAGCATTTATGCTTAAGGTTAGTGCTCTACCACTTTGATCTACAGCTCCACTTCTGGTTTTCCAGTTGGTAGTTAGCTGGAGATAATAGTCTTATAGTCTTATAGACTTTCCTCTCTGGGCTGGCATTGTTATGTATATACCTGAATCAGTAGCCACTGGTACTCTGTGAATGCCTCAAAATATGAATTTAGAGAAATAATTGTGTTGGAATTCGTTTTTTTTCTTTCTTTCAGTTGTGGAGCTTTGACCCTGTCCTCGAGCTCTTCAACTCAAGGCTATCACCCTACCCCTTGACTCACAGCACCACTTCAGATTTTTTAGTGGTTAATTGGAGGTAAGAGTCTCATAATCTTTAGTGCTTGGAACCTCGGTCCTCAGATCTCAGCCTCCTAAGTAGGTAGAATTATAGGCATGAGCCACTGTGCATGGCTTGTGTTGGAATTCTTGGTATAGTGACTATCAAATGTGGTATATGGAAAAATGTTGTATCCCAAGGGCTTGACAGATTACTGGGCTGCCCGTTTTGTGCTTGTCATGTAATGGGGTATAAAATGAGCCTAGGATTTTGCAAATCAAACATTCTCTGCCATGAAGCTAAATATGGTTATGTACAAATAATACTTTAAAATCATTACCTTGGGAGAAAAGATTTTAATCACAGAAATAGACAACACCATGGAAAATCGACTTATAAGTCAACAGATCTTAACAAACCTATAAATGTTTATTTTCTTGAACATAAACATTCTATATGATCTTCAGTTATAATATAACTTCACCATCCATTCCCTAAGGTGGAAAATATTATTTTTCTTTTTTTCTTTTTTATTTATTCTTATTGTCGGGGTAATGTATAGAAGGGTTACATTTACATTCAGCAAGTAATGGGTGTATTATTTCTCAAACATTTATATCCTTTCTCATGTTTTTGTCCTCATTTCTCTCCCAACCCCTCACAATCATTTTGTTTCACCTCTTCCCTTTCCTATTTCAAATAAACAAATAAATGTATATAAAATATACCAGGTAACAAAGCCGTAACCACATGAGATTAACCAACCATAAGTGGAAAAAAAGAGAAAAGAAATAACTGCACATAGTTCATTGAGAACAACAAAGATAAACCTTTTATTTCCATATCCTAGAGAGTTCATTTTGTATAGTCTCATCCTACATGATCAGATGTACATAAGTTTTGAGCAATTATGATCCTCTGCTAAGAGTCTTAGATGTGTCCTAATTATGGTTTTCCTCATTTGTAATAATTATTTTTCTGAGTAGAGGTATAATAGTAAAAAATATGACACAAATCTGTGGTAGCTCATGCCTGCAATACTAGCTACTAAGGAGGCTGAGATCTGAGGATCATGGTTCAAAGCCAGCCCAGGCAATGAAGTCCATGAGACATTTATCTTCAATTAACCACCAGAAAACCAGAAGTGGTGATGTGGCTCAAGGGGTAGGGTGGTAGCCTTGAGTTGAAGAGCTCAGGAACAGTGCCCAGGCTCAGATTCAAGTCCTATAATCGACAAAAAATGACATATATATGTATTATGAGAAATAAAAGAAATTCATATGAAAGGCATTTGTGACTAATTTAAAAATAAATTATCACAATAGTTACTGAGGAAGTCATCTTATTAATGTAACTTTGAAGAGGTAAATGTAAAAAGCTAGCATTTATATGTTTAAATAGTAACTTGGTGTAATTTTAAACTTTACAGAAAAATGAGGGAACAACTTTGAGTGACAACTTTGGGGACAATATTCAGTGAAAAATATTGGAAAATTCATTATATATTTGATAAATTAGTAGTTGTAAAAGGAACAGCCAATATATTATTTTATAAGTTATGTGGTTGAGTTAGTATATACAAAGGAAATCCTGAAGAAATTTTTCAAGTTATAAAATATTCTTTCAGAAACTGATGGTGTGTAGAATAATATCTTCTAAGAACCTATAAGGATATTTTGATTTGGGTAAACATTCACTATAAAATAATTAATAAAGTCCCACATAGAATTATGGTATCATTTGTATCAATTTTTAAAAATATAGAATGGTTAAAAATAACAACTTGGCTGAAATGGTTAAGTATTTGCCCATAAAGTACAGATCCTGAGTTCAAATCATAACCAAAATATTTCTATAATTTAACAAGTAAATATTGTATGACAAAAATATACACAAAACACAAATATCAAAATGCCTAATCCATACTATATTCCCAAAATAATAGTTTTATTGCAATCAGATTGTTACTTTTTCTTCTTCTAAAAATATTATACATATATATTATAGAATATATATTATCTCTATATCTGTATGTATATATACCTGTATACTATCTCTAAATTTCTGTCTCCATATCTATTGGTATAAATACCTAGAGATCTATATACATGCAGAAATCTCCATATTGAAATCTATCTCTATGTAGATACATAGATATATCTGGCTTCACTAGACTGACATACCTGAGGATCTTCCAGATTCTACCAAAGAAACAGAAAAAGAAAAGCATGTGAGAGTGAGACTAAATATCACACCTTGTCTAGATTTTTAGCTCCCACTCAGAATAAAAAAGAAACATTTGTAGCCCAAATCATTGTGTAAGATTTGTCTAATGCTTTAAGATAACTTGAAGATATAAGTATTCAAATAACTAAACACTAAGCAAAATCATCATCATATTAAAATAATGTTCTTGGTAAAGAAGGGAAGGTGTGACATAAATACGAAACATTATTTTCTAAAAATAAATACTAGAATAAGCAATCTCTTTTATCTCTTTTCCAATATCTCTAAAATATAGCTTATTGAATACTTCCACTTATCCTATTTTCACAATAAGCTAACTCTTCCTGGAGGTAAATACCTTGGGGGACGTGTGTGTGTGTGTGTGTGTGTGTGTGTGTGTGTGTGTTTCTAATCTTCAATATTTTTCTTTTATTTGTATTTGTAATTGAATAAGGAGATAAGGAATCAGACATAGAAGAGTTTCTAAAAATACACAAAATAGATGCCTGTGACTGATTATCATACCTAGAAAAGTTCTCAGAGGACTGGAAAGCATCAGAAGATAATTTATTTATTCCTTTCTGCATTCAGTATAAACACTGTGACATACAATATCCAACAAAAACTGCTAAACCTCATAGATATGAAATGCCTAATTCAGAAGATACTTGTATAAACACCCAGACATGGATTTGACCCATGTTCTAAAAGCTAAAAGGCTTCCCAGAAGTCAAAGCCAGTGCCATAAGGTAAATTCCACTTTCCAAAGTAGATGTACTAATATCTCCTGTTCAAGATGCTTCTTTTTTTAATTAATTTACTATATTGTGATTACATAGGCGTTACAATTATGTGAGTCAGGTAATAGAATGAGGGAACAGAAGATACTGTCCAGAAGGAAATATACTCATTATCAACATGCTCTTCTAGAACATTTTGAATGCAAACACAAGTGATGTGGAAGTATACCAGTCCCCTCCTCAATAGGAGGATCTTTGTGGTGAACTTGTTTGACCTAGGACAGATAAAGTCAAGTTACGCATGTTGTTACAGTTTTGTGTTTTTATCAGAATACTATTTTTCATATATTTTTATTGTAATTAATAGAAGGGTTACGTGATAATTGCCAGATAGAAGGTACATTAATTTCACATACATTGATACCCTTTCACATGTCTTGGTCCCCATTTCCCTCCCCCCCACCCCCACCCCTCATCTTGTTTCCCCCCTTCCCTATCCAATTTCAAATAACCAAATACAAATATATCCAATATATCAGGTAACAAAGTGAGATACTGTAACAATATGAGATAACCAAGGGACAGCAAAAGAGATGAGAGATAACATAGTACATTAAGGACAACAATCATTCATTATATGGCTTATGTTTCTATATCCTAGAGATCGGAATACTATTGAAAGCAAACCACCATGCTTTGAAGGAAACTAAGAACCATAAAGGAGTCTGCAAGGAAGGTCAACAAGAAGCCTGAGCTTTCAGCCAAGAGCCTCGTTCTGCCAGTCGAGGGAGAGAAAGACAGCCAGACTTCCATTCTATACCTAATGAGCCTCAACCAATGCACATTCATTCAGTCTATGCTTGTCCGAGTTAGGCACTCATGAGCAGCACAGATAATAATGACTCTAAGGCACTAGTGAGAATGCTTTCTAACAGACAACAGTAAAGATATAAATCAAGACCCAATGCTCTATTGTACAGGAAGAAGAGAAACCAGCATTTGTTTCATATAGTTGTACAAAGGAGTTGTAACTGTGACCCTCTATACATCACCCTGACAAATTTAAAAATTATTTGATGAAATAAAAACTGGTAAAGACTCATACAAAAAAATAAGTCAATTTTTCAGGCAAAAGACAGTTTTCCTTTCCATTGGACATTTAAAGTCCAATTTTCTTCAGAACATTAGACAAGGATTTACTATTGCCTTAAAGAATTGGAAGAGGTGACATTGATCAAGGATCATTGTATACGTAGACTGCTTTGCTAAACACAACTCCTTCGTACAACTACAAATATAATAAAAATCTACCTATTATAATATAAACCCTAAATTTGAAAATATTAACATTAAATTATGCCTTAATCATTTTAGATTTATTCTTATATATGGCTAATCCAAAATATATTCAATTGAAATACCTGATAAAATTACTGCATAACTTCAGCTAATCTCCCTAATATGTTAGACTTTTTAAACCTACTTATGTGCATCATTACTCAATTTATTATAAATATTTCAAAATTCATTCCCCTTATATAATGAAATATTTTTTCTGATTACCATGAAATGGCAAAAATACTGTATATAATATATGATATTTGTATATCATGTATATGATGTATACTATATGTGATATGTTTATATATTTATAATATATGATATATACTGTTATTTATATCATATGTACATATATATGCAAAATATGTGTGACTATATATGACAATATAGGATGACATATATGTGACATGTATGGTGTATATGTGTGTATATATAAGGTTAATAATATAATAATGCAAAGAAAAACCCCAAAGGCAGAAACATAGACTGATAGTCAAATAAACATATAAGTAAAAGGGAGTCTCTCAATTTATTGTAAATAGATATTTGAAAGGTTGTCTTACCAAACTTGGCAATTCTTCATCTGCAGTGCTAGTCTGTTTCTTTCTACTTAAAGAAAATCAAGCAACCTAAAATATACATTTCTAGCAAACACTTCTTACCTTGTATCATAAACAAATCGTGAGAAAATACCTTTCCTCCTCACTCCTTTTCAGGTGTTCAAGAGTAGACCAGGAAAATCAAAAGAACGACAAGTTGGCATCTGTGTGCATCAAGATGGCTACCGAAGAAGAGTGTTGTGAATAAAACCAAACGACTTGACCATAATAAGAACCTATATGGAATTATCCTTTATTATCTCAGGTACCTAGAATACCCATAATGAAACACTTGTAAGTATTTCTGTTCTCTAGATGAAATTTAGTTCATCTGAATCCCTGGCTGTCACCAGATGAAATTCTCAGTCCTCACTGTTATTCTTCTAGCATTACCTTCAGGGGGAAGAGAAGGAGTGAGAGACACTAAACTCTTAACAACTTTTTGTGACATGTTGGAATTCCTTGAAATTAATTTCTACAAACAAACCACCTGAATAATATCCCTTAAAAGATAAGAGTTTAAAGAGACAGCCTATCTGCTAACTATGTCTGTCTTACTATTTTCTACAATTTAGAAAAATGAAAACCAGAAACAGGAACAAAAACCCAATCCTGGGAAAAATTTAAAGACACAAGAAGCCTGCCACAGGAAAAAAATTTCCTGCATAATTCTGAAAGAAGAAAACTTACAAGTGCGTGTTCTTTGCATTTCATTTCTACAGGAATGGAAACCACCCATGAAACATCCCACTCTTTCAACCCCCCTGAATACAGCTGCAAAAAAAGAGAGATTTATTCTACTTCTTTTATTGATTTCAGATTTCTATGATGTGAGAAATCTCTTAATGCACTTTGACGTGTTCATTTCTTTCTACTGAAAGACAACTCTATAAATTTATCTCTCAGAGGAGATATAATTGCTTCATTTGTGTAAGAACTATAGGAAACTGAAATAACCAATGGTTAAATTTTGTGACACATGGAAAAATTGTCTCTGAGTATAAACCTCAAACAGAAGATAAGAGATTCAAAGACATTTAAAAGCTGGTAGTTTAGCTCTTTCTATACCTTAATGCAGTGTGCCACTTATCACCTATAAACAATAGTTCTTTTTCTTTCTTTAGATACTCAGTTATATGATTCTGTAAAAGGATGATATATTCAAATATTCTTGAAGAACTGGTATAAATCATATATAACACTTAATGTACAGTATAAATAATTTATACAGTAAATATCTGGATGTGCATTTAAATGCCCAATTAAAGGAAAATATAACTGGTTAACAAATGATAGCTAACAAATTTTTCAATCATATAATTGAAACAAGTATTAAAAACAAAGAAGTGGCCGGGAGTTTGGCCTAGTGGTTAAAGTGCTTGCCTAGCATGCATGAAGACCCGGGTTCAATTCCTCAGTACCACATATAGAAAAACGCCGGAAGTGGTGCTGAGGCTCAAGTGGTAGAGCTCTAGTCTTGAGAAAGTCCAAGGACAGTGACCAGGCCCTGATCTCAAGCCCAGGACTGGCAAAAAAAAAAAAACAAAAACAAAAACAAAAAAAAAAACAAAGAAGTATAGCCCAGTGCCAGTGGCTAAGATCTGGAAGATCATACTTCAGAGGCGATCTAGGCATAATTAAGTTTCAATCTCCAGAATAACTGACAAAAACTGGGCTGGAGGAATGGCTCAAATGGGTAAGCTCCTACAAGGCAAACAAGTCCTTGAATTTTCAAGGGAAGCACAGAGTTCAAAGCACAGTATAAGAAATTTAAAACAATGAGAAAGAACAAAATGTCTTATGATGAAAATAGTATACACACATTTATATACAGAAAAACACAGTTATACTTTTCCCCATATGATAACACTTAGATTTTTTTGAATTACATATTTATATATTATATAATTGATCAGAAAATACTACTAAGAAATGTGGTTAACTGTTTATAATTCTGAATTAGGAAGAACAAAAATCAAAGCCTTTCCTGTTTACTTCAAAAAACATTCTTGGAAATTCCACAAGAACTATTAATGTGTTACTTGTATAATGAAAACACAGAAGCATAAATAACAAGTTTCTATTCTCTTCAAAGTAAATAAACAATTGTAACTTGAAAACAAAGTTATTCATTTCTTGAGAATAAAGGAGTATATTGCATAGGAAAGTCTCTCTCTTTCTCTCTCCCTCTCCCTCTCACCCCCTCCCCTTCTCCCTCCCCCTCCCCCTTCTCTCTCTCTCTCTCTCTCTCTCTCTCTCTCTCTCTCTCTCTCTCTCTCTCTCTCTCTCTCTCTCTCTCTCTCTCTCTCTCTCTCTCTTCCTCGCTCTCATCAAATGTAATGGCCTTATTTCATTTCATTCTCCTGCTCCAGCCCCCCATCCTCCTTAGTGCTAGAATTATAAGTGTATTCAATCACACCTATCTATTATATTGCAAAGACAACATTTTAGTAGCCTTTTAAAAATATATTTTATTGTAATTAATAGAAGGGTTACATTATATTTGCCAGATGGTGCATTACTTAGCAAACATTGCTACTTCTTCTCATGCTTTTGTCCCCATTTCCTTCCTCACAGCCCCTCCCCTCATCTTGTTTCACACCCAGATAACAAAATCAGATACAGTAACAAGATGAGATAACCAAGGGACAGCAAAAGAGATGAGAGATAAAGTACTACATTAAGGACAACAATCACTCATTATATGGCTCTTGTTTCTATATCCTGGAAATCCTTTCATTTGGCCTCAACCTATATGACCTTATGTATCTAGGTTTTGCCCTACTGTAAACCTCTGCCAGGAGAGTCCAAGGTTTATAATAATTATGAAAAATGAGGGAAATCATTGAGCCTATGTTCCTTTGGGTCTGGCTTATTTCACTTAATATGTTTTTTCTAAGTCTTTCCATTTCCTTAAAAATAGTACAATGTCTTTCTTTCTGATGGCAACATAGAATTCCATTGTGTATAAATACCACATCTTGTTGATCCAATCATCAACTGAGAGACATCTGAGTTGGTTCCATTTCTTCACTATGGTGAATAGAGCTTCAAAGAACATTCTTGTGCTACTAGATTTAGTATGTTCTTGTGTTTCATTTTGGTAGACTTTTAACAGAATTATAAACATTGGGACAAATAGCAATAGTCAATTTTCTTATCGTTTAGAAAACATAGGTGATTATCTTAAACCACTCACTTATTTCAAGATTCTCCAAGTAGCTTTCAAATAGTTATGGTTAATTACTTTTTAATTATTCACAAAAATGATTCTCAATTTACTTACAAATAAGAACTCAATGAATTCCAGTGAATTTAAAACTTGCTTTAAGTTAAAATATTCTCCAAACAGGATTATTTAGCCAGATACAATTTTTAAAAAGAAAAATCTGGGTTACTAATTAAGTAGGAGATAAACGTATCACACAATGATGAAGTTTTAATTTCAAAAGAATATTTTTATCTCTTCTGAGACAACCCTGGATGAAATAACACCCTCAGTTCTTCTGATCCTCAGAGTCATAACAGAGAGCAAGGACTTGGTATCAGTACCATCTAGGATTCCTTTTCATTAAGCTCTAGCTTAGCATGCATAAATGGTTTCCCTCATTTGTAATAATTAGTACACACCTAGGACTCTCCTCGCAGAGCATTACAGGATATAAGGTCATATAAGATGAGACTAAAAGAAAGGATCTCCAGGATATGGAAACAAGAGCTTCACCTTGTGTGATTATTGTTCTTAAGGTACTATGTTATTTCTCTTCTCTTTTGTTGCCTTTTGGTTAATCTCATATTGTTACAGTACCTGACTTTGTTACCTGGCATACTGTATATGTTTATTTGTTTATTTGAAATAGGAAAGGGAAGGGGGAAAACAAGAGGATTGCAAGGGGGTGGGGACAAAAATATGAGAAGATGTATCAATGTGTGAGAAGCAATTTACCTACTATCTGGTGACTATAACTGTAACCCTCTGTATATTACAATAAAAAAGGAAAAAAGAAATTGAGAAAGTTAGGGGATAGATGGAAGAAAAGAAGGAAAAGGTCATAAAAGAAGAGTGGGAGGGAAGAAAGAAAGGAAATACACAGCAGAAGGATGCAACCTATGAAAGTGTCTATTCATAAAAGCTTATGCAAGTGCACACAGGTGAACAAACCACACACACATGCACACTCTTATGCACACAAACGCTCACCACCTATAATATCAACTAAAGCACAGAGGAAGCTGGGATGTGATGGGAAAAGTTGAACCGGAATTGCTACTGCTACGTTCAGTTTATTTGACTACTTTTGAAATTAATAGCAAGAAAATTTTACTTCCAATACAGCAGTTATTAACGTTGGGAATCTCCAACTCTGTATGTTTCATCTCACCACTTCTTTTTAAAGTTCAAATTCCATGATCTCTTTTTATTTTTTGTTTGTTTATTTGGGGAGCAGGGGGAATTCTGAGGCCTAAATTCAGAATCTTGATGTTATCCTTGAACTTTTGGGCTCAAGGCTAGCATTCTTCCACTTGAGCTATATATCTACTTCTAGTTTTGTGGTCATAAATTGGAGAAGAGAATCTTAAGGGTTTTCCAGATGGAGCTGGCTGGGAATCATGATCCTCAGGTGTCTGCCTCCTGAGTAGCTAATATTACAGTTGCAAGAGCCATGCATACCCAGCCCATGCAGGCATACATGTTTCTTTTATACATTTTTAAACCAGAGTTTATCCTTATTATCTTATACATAAAACAAGTGACTGCAAAGTAAAAGCTGAGTGTAGAGGATGTCCTAACCGGAAGTCCACACCACAGGAACAAGTCTTTTCTACTGCATGGCTTTGATCTCCATGAGGTGTCAGTTTCTTGATATGAACAGTAATTAGATTTTTCTGCTACTTCTGTTGCTTGTTACCATGTCTCTCCCATTTTAGCTCATTTACCTGCCATTTCAATTCCACATACAATATTAAATGTACAAGGCAAATACAAAGGTTTACTTTAATCAGTTTTTGGAGTGATGTCATCATGAAAAAATATGGTGTACTTCAAAATCTCAGAGGAAATGGCTTATATAGGGAAAGTAATTGACACATTTGTGAAGCAATTGTTAAATTCATTATATATGTGTAATCTGTGGGAATGCCTAAGATAAAAAGGGAGTAAAAGTGTCACAAAACAAGGGTAACTTTGTAATATACTCTACTGCATCATCATAATGATTGAGAATATTTAGGATTCCTGGCTCTGAGCAAGCACATGAAGTTAAAGATCTACTTCACTCTCTGAAGTCTCACATTGTTCAAAATAACTTTATGGGCCATGTGTTTTCATTTTTTCCCTGGGGCTCCTCATT
Source organism: Megascapheus bottae (assembly GCF_031878675.1). Lineage (NCBI taxonomy): Eukaryota > Metazoa > Chordata > Mammalia > Rodentia > Geomyidae > Megascapheus > Megascapheus bottae. Next base: position 55,954,733 of record NC_143511.1, read on the forward strand.
TCTCCTTCCTCTGGCATAGATGATAAACAAGAAGGGAGCTGTACCAGCTGGCACCCTTCCTGAATTCCTCATTGTGAGAAGGAGAATCCAATTTTCTTGGACTAAAGAACAGTGTAAAATATATTTGGTTTGACTGCTCCCAAACTTTCAATTTGTGGGCTTTAAAAAAATGCACTACTCCAAAAATAGCATCATACTACTTATTATTTCTAGGTTTATACCCACTTCTGAAAAATTGTTCAACAGAAGTTTTATCCAAAGTCTTCAACTATGCTATATATATGTGTGTGTGTGTGTGTGTGTGTGTGTGTGTGTGTATATGCACACATATACATTCTTAAACACAATTACACAGAATATCATCTTTTTATATCACAGCAGCAAAACCTTAAAACCTGTTAATTATTTATAAATTATGTATAAGTTTATAAAAATCCACTGAAGTTTCTTGTTTGTTGACCATGACTGGACTAAATCAAAATAATTATGTAGGAAAGGAATCCACACAGGCATTTTGGTCCCTGGAGAGCCAAGTTACAAATACAAAATCTATGCCACATCTCTGATGCCTATAGTATACACATTCGTAAATTCACTGTATGTAGATGAGATGGGTCAAATGAAAAGAAAACGTTTCTGGATGATTATAAAAGTTATTTTCAAAAGCTTAAAACAATTAGCTGTTTACAGAACAGATCAGGGTTTAGTTTTAGATCTGTCGCGAATTACTGTATAAACATAGATAACTCCTCAGCAATCAACGCGGTATGGTGGATCATGCCTGTAATACTAGCTACTCCGGAGACTAAGATCTGAGGATGATAGCTCCAATTAACTAAGCTTGAGCTGAAGAGCTTAAGAACAGCGCCCAGGCCCAGAGTTTAAGTCCCATGACCAACAACAAAAAAAAATCTCAGCTGTCTTTGACATTCATTTATAAAGAATGGCACCATGTAGCTGGACTCATATTGATATAAAGTTGGGTTTCATTGATGCAATCCCTTGAGCACTGCTCTCCTTTTCCACATGTATCTTCATGAGGGAAAGTACAAAGCCACAGGCAGCAGTTCAGGAAATCAGGTTTTCTTTCATTCAGTATTCTTCCTTATGGCGCTTGCTTGTTGCCAAGCCTTGGAAAGACAAATGCTATATCCAAAAATCTGTATAAGGAAGTAGTACTGAGCACCTACAAAGTTAATGGCTTTGTTCACAATCATTGTATTCAATCTTCACAGCAATCTTATTGGGTAATTATGATTATATTATCACTTTACAAGCAAGAAAAATAAGGCTGAGAATAAAAGCAATTTGCCAAAGGTCAGCTTGACTGTATCCTATCTTATTCATTATTATCTCTCAAACTTGTTTCCCTTGTTTCCAGGACTATCTTGATTTATAGAAAAATGTCTTTTGGTGGAATTATTCCTGAATGGTAACTACCAAGGGAAGGTAATAAAATGGTTAGGTGCAATCTAAACAGAAGGTTTGCCTGTCCTGTCTTTACTTGGGTAAATACCCTTACATTCATCATCTCTACACACACACACACACACACACACACACACACACACACACACACACACACACACATAGCGCAACAGGTAGGGTGGGGAGGAAGAAAGGGAAAAAGAAAAAGAGAAGAGGCAAAAGATTGTCTTCAATATTCTAAGTATACACTTGTAGAAAGCATACATTATGCAAATATATATATACCCATTGGGAAGATTTTAATTATATTTGGAACACGAAACCTAGAAGTAAGAAAAAATAAAAATAAAATATCTTTGTTTAGAGAATCACAGTCCTAGGAATGCTGGGAGGAAGCACAGAAATATGAAGCAACTAATAAGTAAAGGGACAGATATTACATGCTCATAGAACTGAAATTTCTACAAGTTTCAGCAGAACTTCTTACTTTCATTTTTTTGTATTTGTTTTTGATTTCTGACACAATGAAAAGTACTATCTGCAATAAAGAGATAGGAGTTATCAAATAATTCTATTCCCCAAAGACAAAATTATCACTTGAGTGACAAGTAGGAATTAAAATCAAGAAAATCATTGAGAAACAAAGAATATATGGTTGTATATTTTTAACATTAGCCAGTAGGTTGGCTATGGTCTACCAATGTAATAAATATTCAGAGTTTATTGAGTGTAACCACACCAAAGGGGAAAAAATAATAGAGCCAGTGAAAAGAACATTGAAGCACTGGTCAACAAATATTAGTTCTTTAGGAGAAATATAGAAAAAAGTTTTAACCAGTCTGCTTCTTCTCCTTTAAAAAATACCATATAAATGAGGCCATAAAAATAAATTAATATTGCAACAATAATAACTTTCTATAGCACTTGGTTATAAGCCAGGCTGGTTTATATCTTTACAAATTCACACCAAACTTTCATTGAAATGTAACTTTTCTTTATGCAATCAAAGCAAATATACTGCCCCAAATTCTCACACAACCAATAAGAACATAGCTGAACAACTGGAAAAAGTTAGTGGAGTCCATTAAATATCAAGGCCCTTAATTAATTGTTCTCTCACAAAATCTTACACATTGTTTTGTGTTAAAAGTCTTAAAGGTAGCTCCCAAGTTAGTATAGTGGTTCACACTCATAATTCCAGCTAATGAAAGGGCAAAGACTGAGAGGGATATAGTTCAAAAAAATAGTAATACCTTATCTAAAGTAATAGTTGCCATCATAACTATCCAGGAAACATAAATTGGAAGATTATGATCCAGACCTACCTGGTCTGAACTCAAGACACTACCCAAGAAGTAAAGCAAAAGAGGTAGGAGTTTGGCTCAAGAAATAGACAACTCACCTACCAAGCATGAGCTCATACACTAATACTAATACCCTAATACCAAAGAAAGGAAAAGAAATAAGGAAAGAAAGAAAGAAGAGAAAATTTTAAAGGAAAAGAGAAAGCTCTCAAACACATAATCTCTAGCACCTTACAAAACTATAGAGATAAAATATCAATCCATTCCATATCTTAAATCTCAACTTCCTTTCTTCAATCTTATAGAACAAAATTATTTTTTCATCTCTTCTTTAGTTTTCCACTAATGATGGCATTGGTTCTACCTTCATTCTTGCAAATATTTGTCTCTACAAATATTTGTGTGAATTTTGTTCATATATTTTTATTGTAATTAATAGAAGGGTTACATGATATTTGCCAGATAGAAGGTGCATTAATTCACATACATTGATACCCTTCCACTTGTCTTGGTCCCCATTTCCCTCCCCCCACCCCCACTCCTCATCTTGTTCCCCCCCTTCCCTATCCAATTTCAAATAACCAAATACAAATATATCCGATATATCAGGTAACAAAGTGAGATACTGTAACAATATGAGATAACCAAGGGACAGCAAAAGAGATGAGAAATAACATAGTACCTTAAGGACAACAATCATTCATTATATGACTTATGTTTCCATATCCTAGAGATCCTTTCATTTAGTGTCATACTATATGGCCTTATGTATCAAGGTTTTGCTCTATTGCAAATCTCTGCTAGGAGAGCCCAAGGTTTCTACTGATTATGACAAATGAGGGAAACCATTGAGCCTAAGTTCCTTTGAGTCTGGCTTAATATGATTTTTCCTAAGTCTTTCTATTTCCCAACAAATGGGTTGATGTCATTCTTTCTGACAGCAGCATAGAATTCCATTGTGTACAAATACCACATCTTATTGATCCATTCATCCACTGAGGGACATCTAGGTTGGTTCCATATCTTTGCTATGATAAATAGTGCTGCAATGAACATTGTGTGAATTTTTTAAAAAAGGTTTTATCTCTTTCAGGTCATATACAGAAAAGCGAAGGATTGTAGTGTCAATGCCATTATGTTAAAAAAAACTATGGAACCAACCCAGATGGAGATCAGTTGATGATTGGATCAACAAGATGTAGTTTTTACACACAATGGAATTCTATGCTGCCATCAGAAAGAACAACATTGCCCCACTTGTAAGAAATGAAAAGACTTGGAAAAATCATATTAAGTGAAGCCAGACTCAAAGGAACATAGGCTCAAAGGTTTCCCTCATTTGTCATAATTAGTATACACCTTGGACTCTCCTAGCAGAGGTTTACAATAGAACAAAACCTAGATACATAAAGCCATATCGGATGATGCTAAATGAAAGACCTCCAGGATATAGAAACAAAAGCCATATGAGTGATTGTTGTCCTTAATGTACTATGTTATCTCTCATCTTTTTTGTTACAGATCTTACCTTGTTATCTGATATATTGTATATATGTTTGTTTATTTGAAATAGGATAGGGAAGGGGGAAAAACAAGATGAGGGGGAGGGGGCCAGAGGAGGGAAATGGGGACCAAAACATGAGAAAGGGTAGCAATGTTTGTGAACTAATGCACCTTCTATCTGGCAAATATAATGTAAGCCTTCTATTAATTACAATAAAAATATATTTTAAAAAACTGATCCTCAATATTCCAAGCCCCAGTGAAATAATATTTGGTAACCTGCTTATAAACATTTTGTCCCCATGATCCACCTCTCCGTGTTTGTAAACTTTTTCCAAGTTTTGAATGCCTATTATTACTTACCAACCTCTCTCCTCCTTTGTTATTTCTATTCTACTCACTCCCTTCATTCTACACTCTTTTTTATTTTCCCATTTATTTTCTCTTTGTACTTCCGTCCTTTAATTCACATGGGCATTTATGCATTGATACATCCATCTTCTCATCAAATTAATCAATAGATTTTAGAAACTGCCAGCTGTGTGTGATCATTACATTTAGCATGAAGGAGAAGGGAAGATGGTAAAGCTGTTCAGAACTCATCACAGACATTATCCCCTGGAAACAGAAAAATCCAGTATATGTCTGCATCACAATACACCCTTAACTTGCATTTTCCTTTTGATTCAGCTGAGCACGATGGTCCACATTTGCAATCTGAGCTCCTCAACAAGTAGAGATATGAAAAATCACAGTTTGAGAACAGCAAGAGTAAAATGTTAGCAGGACTTCAGCCTTAATCGATAAACCTGGTGAGCAACTCTCATTCCCGCTATGTAGGGGGCCATCCACAGGAAGTAAGACCACAGTCCATGTCAGGCCCCTCAAATAAGATGTTAACTAAAACATAATTGAAAGGACAAAAGTGCTCAACTAGTAGAGCTCCTGCCTTGCAAGCCCAAAACCTTGAGCTCCAATCCCAACCAAGATACATAGTTGAAAATAATACATGTATCAAGAGAGAGGGGGAGAGAGAGAGAGAGAGAGAGAGAGAGAGAGAGAGAGAGAGAGAGAGAGAGAGAGAGAGAGAGAGAGAGAGAGAGAGAGATATTAAGTATTTTCCCTATTAGCCAAAGATATGGGAATAGAAAAGGTATCTACATTTTATTCCTTTTATTTACATCCTTCCTTACTTCCTTTTTTCTTTTAGGGTGGGGGTCTGGGGGACATGGGAGAGTCATGGGGCTTGTACTCTGGGCCTGGGCACTCACTGAGCTCTTCAGCTCAACGCTAGCACTTTACCACTTTGAGCCACAAAGTCACTTCTGATTTTCTGATGGTTAACTGGAGACAAGAGTCTCATGAAATTTCCTGCCTGCCTGACTTTGAACCTCAATCCTCAGATCTCAGCCTCCTGATTTCTGGGAGTACAGGCGTGAGCCACCAGTGTCTGGCCTTCCTTCTTTTCTTTCTTTTGCATTCTTCCATGGATGTAGTCTATGAATCAGTAATCTACGCAAAAAGTGCTCATTAGTTCATGTGAGGACTGCACAGCATTTAATGTTCTCAGGAAGAGAATATATTAGATACCCATTTTCGGTTCTTCCTTTAACACAGCAGACTAAATAAGAGCATCCAGCATAGCAGGACACCCAAAGTTAGGAAATGTGAGACCACAAGCCCTCATGTGTGAGCTAATAAGATGGCATTTCTTTTCAGGTTATATTGACTGAAATCTATGAGACAGAATATGAAGAAAACGTATATATGGCAAAAAGATAACAGAACAAAGCTGGGAAATAATGAACAGTAAAGAAGTGGCTATGGAATATACTCATATTAGCAGATGGGAAATTAGTCAAATAGGCATGTGCATTCAGAAAGGATAATATAAGAGCCAAAGTGTCACAGGAAATAAAAGTTTTAGTTTCTAAAGGAGCAAAAATGACAGGAAGTTCATCAAGATATATGATGCTACAGCTCAGAAAAGAGAGATCTGAAGACTCTTTAAGATACGATTTACCCAAAGAAGTATTGCATCGAATGAAAAAAATTAATCAAAAGATTTTTAATTGTATTTTATTGTAGGACTGATGTATAGAGAGGTTCCAGTTATATTCATCAGGTAGTGGGTATATTACTTCTTGAATACTGATATCTCTTCCCATGTTTTTTCTCCTACTTCCCCTTCCTCTTCTCCTTCCCAATCATCTTGCTGTTCTGCTTCCTGAAAAGATTGTTTTTAGTATATTAAGATACACTGTGTCTGCTAGGCATCATGGCACACATTTGTCATCTCAGCTATTTTGCACAGTGGAAGGGGATCGCCCTTCAAAGCTACCTGGAGCAAAAGCCAAGGATCCTAGTTGTAAAGCAAACTTAATAGTAAAATAAAAGCCAACAAGATGGAGGAGATGGCTCAAGACATAGATGAGGAGGCCAAATCCAATCTTCCCATGGAACTGAAGCTAGAAGTTGTGAGCCTTTTAATGTCCAGCCTGAAGCCATCAGTAATCAGTTACATCATCACCACTGGGGAGGAGTCACAGCAGCTCTTTGTGGTGTAGCTTCAAAAGAGCAAGGTCCTGGTACTGGAAGCTGGCCAGGGATTAGAACATACCCCTTTTGGTTTCCAAAGCATTCTAAAATAGAAGGTACATTTCCTGGAAAGCTTGCACAGATGTTTTTCTTCTGTGATTCCCACTTCCCTCAACACTCACAGTGGGTTTTACTCCATTGGCACTCAACGGATATTTATTTAATGTACAGTAGCAAAATGTATTCATTTCCTCTGTGTCCTTTCTGTTGCTATTTAATGTCACATCCTGATGTGCTGTGGTTGTAAGGTCCCTGATGACAGCAGGGAACGGTTGAGTTCTGTAAGAGCAGTCTTCAGAAATGTTAAGTTTCCCCAGTCTTGAATTTCCTACTGTCTGTCTCTCTTTTTTACTTTTTTTCCACTACCTGCAAAATGGTGCACTTGAGAGGCACTTCATATAATATTTAAATGATATTTTACATCCAGAGTGCTTTTCATCTTTCGAGCTTCTTGAAAATAAAGTTAATTTAATAAGAAGATTAAAGAGAAGGAACCCATTCTTATAGAAAGCCCCACAAGGGGAGTAATGAGGATAGAGAAAGCATGTGGACAAGTGTATGTTCACATGTAAATATCCTCCCTTCAGTGCGGTCTGAATGCCAAAACACTGTTTAAATGCCCAAACTGAACGTGGTGAGCTCAATGTACCACATCATTTTCTCTTTTTCACTGTGAATGATTTGCTGAAATAGCTAGCTATGTTTGCAAGTGGAGAAATGCCTATAACAAAGGAGGGAGATAGGATCTGTGCATTGAAAACTGGAAAATATTTTAAAATTGACGCTCATAGTTTATCAATTAAAGTGTCCTCAAGATCACCCTAAAAGTTTTACTTAATGTCATTTTCTGCAGCTTCCCACGTGTATGTATTTTAATATATAGTACATTCAAGCTCAACAAAAGGACAATAGAGGGGGCAAAAAATGGAAAGGTGAATTTGCTTTCCAAGCATCTTTATATAAGGGAACTAAAGAATGAGAAAGTTTTAGAATATATGTGTCTCTGAGAAGTGACCACTTCCTGGGTTCGGTGAACATAGTAATTTCTGATTACTCTTAAAGTACATATTGTCCAAGGCATTTTTAAAACATACTTTACCATTAAGAATTCCTCTAGTATTTCTTGTACTTTTATTTTGGTGAAAAGGATTCATTTGGAGGACAGATAATGGAAAGGCTTGAAAAAACTTACACATACCAACAGAAAAAGTATGTTCTCAAACATAAGTGCTATTTGTAGTGAAATACATTATATGTATGAAAATACTAAAAAACAAGGCCTCATGCAGTGGCTCATGCCTGTAATCCTAGTTACCCAGGAGGCTGAAATCTGAGGATCGTGGTTCAAAGCCAGCGCAGGCATTAAAGACCATGAGACTATTATCTCCAATTAACCACTAGAAAACCAGAAGTGGTGCTGTGACTCAAGGGGTAGGGTGATAGCCTTTAGCTAAAGAACTCAGGGACAGCGCCTGCCCAGACAGAGTTCAATTAACAAAAAAAAGAAATACTAAAAATAATAATGGCTGTTTATCAGTCCCTTGTGCATATGCAGATCTGTTATCTAGCCACCCTTAAAGTCTAAACAGACTCTGCAGGGCCATCTGAGATTGATCTGAGCCTCATTCCACTGATCCTAGCTGGGTTCACTCATACGTCAGGCTGAAAAACAAGGGAATATACGAGCTCCCACTGGCCTCTACACCACAGAGTGTCTCATTTTCATCTAGGACGGCTCAGGAATGTTTTATTAGTGGGAGCAGGAATGTAAAAGAGAGTAAAGGGCAAGCTTTGGGTTGGAGGCTTCTGATGGAAAGAAACAAATCTTAAGAGGTATGGAATAAATCCAACCTCCAAAGGAGAAGACTTGGAAAGGCATTTTCAATGGGTAAAGGCAGAATGAGAAGCAAAAGTTGAAGTTAACATGCATTCAATCTGCCACCTTTGCCTATAACATGAGGACTACTGTTCATACACTGTAAATTTCCAATGCTTTCCTGACAATGTACCTAAAATAAACCTATGTGAAAAAGAGTAATTAGTAGTTAAAAATCTAAAGTTATAACTTTATAATGTCTCAGCGCTAACCTCCCTAAAATTTTACTTATAAAACAACTTACATCTTACATAATGTTTCTTCATACCCCTATTAATTTGGAAAATGGAGTGGCTAAAACAGAAATGTCCCTTTGTTAGAAAGATAGGTAAAAATCTGTTTTCTCACTCTTTTTTTCCTCATAACCTTGCTACTTCACAATTCCACAAAATAATAATAATAATAATTTACAGTAATCTCATATATCAGACTCAGAAAGGTACCTGTACAGACTATGTCTCAATCTCAAAAGTTGCTGGTTAGGGAAAAATAGTTTTCACAGACTCCCTCATTTGCTTTGTATATGCAAACAAACTGTAATTATAGGTACAGGAATCATTGTGTCTCCCTGATAGCTGCAATGAAGTTCAGTTCCTTGTACAAATAAAGAACTGACAAAAATGAAATTTGGACCAAGGTTTCTGAGGACAGGTTGTCTCACTGATGGGTTAGAGTTTTTGACAAAATATCCATCCATTTGCATAAAAATTACATCCAGGCCGGTTGAAATTTTGATTACATCTTTGAAAATCAATATATAACCAAGCCTCACTCCACTAGAGAACTGGGAAACTAAACAAAGGCAATTATAAGTCAAATTTCAGAAAGTACCTAGCCTTTTTCCCTGTATCTTATAAGATGAAAACAAGAATACATTTAAATCAATATTTATTGATAAACTGAAACTGTGTAATGAAATCCTCTTGTAGTGCCTTCACCTCTCAGGGTGCTTTCTAGATCAAGCCTCTGGTTATTCACACTGTTATTCAACTCTGCTATCAAATTTGTGGTCAGTTTAATTCCAAATTAAAAATATGATACAGCTTACTTTTGTTTAGCTTTCCCCCACCCTAACATCATTTCAAAGAAAACCAGGCCCAGTATAACTTTGAATCTTATCCATAGGTATTACATCTGAAAATTATTTCCATTTATTTTCTGTAAAAATGAAAAACATGGGAAATATAAATCAGTATCGATATATATCCCACCTCATATGCTGAGTATATAATGTAGTCTGAAAATAGAGTATTCATTTCAGTTTTTGAAAAAGTAATACACTACATCTGTTTTACTATATACTTCATACTTTAATGATGCATTAAGACTGAGCTTTTGAAAATCCTTTTTCTTTGTTAAAGAGCACTCGGTGTTGTTATATTCTAGTGACTGTTACCACAAGCAACATATTAAAAAGTCATCAGACAGATGGCTTATATAACTAGAATGAAGTATACAAAACATGATTATAATAATTAAACATTTATTAGTTGCTACTAATTATTGTAAATTTCTTAAAGCCTGATTGAAATAAAATTTGAATGAACTGACTTGTTTGTACCCATTTCGACTTACTTATCTCAGCAATAAACTCCCAAAACATGTTCTTTTGGTTTTGTTTTCATTTTTTTTTTGCTAGTCCTGGGGTTTGATTTCAGGGCCTCAGTGCTGTCCTTGGGCTTTCTCAAGGCTAGTGTGTTCTGCCACTTGAGCCACAGCACCACTTCTAGCTTTTTCTCTGTAAGTGTTACCAAGGAATTGAACATGGGTCTTTATGAATGATAGGCAAGCACTCTACCACTAGGCCAAACTCCCAGCCCCTCCAAAACATATTCGTAAGGTTAAAAAGCTCTAGCATGCCTAAAAATATAAATTATTTAATATAATATTTCTTGTTCTCAGTGCTTTTCAGTTACTCTCTTGATTGACAGAATCAACCCAAATATTGCTTCATAAATAAAAGAAAAATCCCAATTTTTAATAATTAGTTTTGTTCTAATCTAAAATAATTTAAGCATAAAAATAAAACCATAATTTCAAATAATTGAACATAAGAAATCTCAGAGCTGTAGATGTCAAACCACAAGGGTACTATACCCTGGAATTATTCTTTTATTTTAATTTCCAAACATTGTCCTTCGTTCAAAATACCCATGTTAAATATGAAAAATAATCAGAGTAATTTAAACATTATGAATATGTTTTTAAACATTTCTAACTAATCAGCTGGGCATTTTCTCGAATTTTAATAACAAAATTTTAATGTGTAGAAATTAAATTACTTACAAGGCTAGTAACAAAGGTTTACTAGTCTTCAACAGAGGCTAAATGAATAGCAGATCGATATCACATAGAAATTTTATCAGCTATGTAAGACAGGATAGAAATATCGGTATAAAAAATGGCGATCAAATATCATTGTACATGATTGTAAATATAAAAATATATAAAAGTCTGTTAGTTTATACTGAGAGAATGACCCCATGGGAATACCACCATTGCATACACTAATCCTCTGACTACACAGTCTTCAAGTCAATAAAAATGTAATCCAAACACAATTTCAGGGAGATCTTCAGCTAAAAGGTAGAGACAAGATTCACAACATTAACTTATTTCCTTAACAGTGTTCAATATGTTACATGCATTTAACTGTATCTCTTTTTTTGTTTTTTTTTTGGCATCCAAAATATCTTTAATGATGGGAGAAGGTCCAGGGTTTTAGTTTTTGTAGCCTCGGCTGGCCTGTCGGCCTCTGGCAAGCTCAAACTTCCTGCCCTGGGAGAGGACATAGGATTTGGTGTGGCTGTGCGGGGTTCCTGGAGCCCTGCCAAAGTGTGGATCCACCTCTCTGCCCTTGCGAGGACCAGACAGCAGGACAGTGCTCCAGCCTTCCAGGGAGTCCAGGGCCAGCTGGTCAAAGGTGAGGATCTTGCCCTCAGCCTTGAGGATGCGGATGCGGGCCTGGCTGCTCACAGGCAGAGCGCACACCTTGAGTTTGGTCATGTCCAGGACGCGCACGTCGTCTGTGACAGTCCCCATGACCACGGCTGTCTTGTTCTCCCGACCAGGAAGCTTCATCTTCCGGAGCATCCGGGGCAAGGACAGGGGCAGCAGGTTGGTACAACTCATGAACAACCTTTTCAGCACCACTTGGTTGAAGGTAGAGTTAGTTCGTCTGGCCAGAAACCTGTACAGCTTGATCAACAGTCTCAGGTAGATGGCCTGGCTTTTGGGCTCTTTGCGTCACACTTTGCGGTCCTTGTTGAGGAGGAAATCAGCTCTCATGATGGCGCCTCCTGCACAGCCCTAAATGTATCTTAAGTATGACTTTGGTAAATTTTTTTTTAACTCATAAGCAAAGTCAGGCACTGGTAGCTGCTTAACTATTCACAGGCTGAAAACTGAGAATCAATTTGTTTGTCCAGGCAAACAAATCTGATTGGCTCTTATCTTCAATTAACCCAGTTTGGGTTTTTTTGGTTTTGTTGTTGTTGTTTTTTTTTTTTTTAAGCCAGAAATGGCTCCAAGAGTCAGAATAACAACTATGGACAAAAATGGCATGCAAAAAAAACTCAAGCCCTGAGTTCAGAACCCAGCACCAACCTTAAAACTGAAAACTAACCATATGTGCAAATTTTGAGGCCTCAGGATTTCTAACACAATTCCATTACTTCTCATTTACAGAAAATAAGCAGAAGCTTCAGTTATATTTCCAAATTTCCTTACTCAGTCATAAAGTCTGCACAGATGTTTATACTACCACAGGTTTTTGTTTCAGGGTGGTTGGTGGTGCTTTGTTGCTTTTGTTCTGTGCAGATGCTTTTTAATAACCATTCTCATTCACTTGTGACTTGGTAGTGTTGACCTCAGTCCTAATTACCGTTATTATTTTCATTATTTTCCATCTGGCAAGTCATCTTCTCAGTCCCAAACTGTTTAATCTGCTAAGAACACAATGTTCTCAAGAGGCTTCACTGTAAGTTTTCTGTGCTATGAATACCAGCCTCAACACAACACAGCCCAGAAGTCAATGAGGTAAATTTACAAGACCAGTTCCATGAAAGACTACTGCCACATTAACAAAGTACCTACCAAGTGGCAAGGCTTGTGTTGGACTCCAAAGATATAAAGATGATTACCAATAACAGGTCTGTTGCAACTTATTTTTTGTCATGAACATGATCCCATTTGTTTTCTTACTACGGAGGTTACCTTTGAACTCAGGACTATGTTATTATCTCCAGCAAATATAATTATTTCACTAAATTAGAAGCAATGTTAATGTACAATACCCTAGACTATTAGGTAGATGATTGACCACCTACTCTAATTGTCAATATGCTATCTGCAATGAAGCTATTTGTACTCTTCAAATTCTTATCTATTGAGGGAACTGGGTTAGAAACTGTACTAACAGGAGAAGCATTTCCTGTTCTGGGAAACTCTTCACACTGTAGATACCAAAATTTGCAGATTGCCAAATCTGTTATATAGGATAGCATCATATTTGCATATAATCTATTTATATCTTCATAACTACTTCAAATCATCTCCCAACTACCTATAGTATCCAATACAATGCAATGTTATATAAATAGTGGTTGTGATCTATCATTTAGAAAATCCAAAATACATTCATATGATGGATACTGCATTAATTTATTGACTTATTATGTCTTCATATTATATTTGCATCACATGAATATATACCTTATTTTAGGGCTATCCTATAGTTTCTATAGATCCTGTCAACATCTTACTAAATGGAAATTTGAACATATATTGTGAGATTCATTAATAATAGCTGTTTGTTGTTCTAAAGATCCACTTCATAAAATATGTATCTTGTATATTTTTTACTTTTTATTGTATTTTATTGCTGGGATAATGTATAGGGAAGTTACATTAGTCAAGTAATGGGTACATTACTTCTTGAAACTTAATACCACTTCTCATGTTTTTGTCCCACTTTCCCTCTCCTCATTTCTCCCAGTCATCTTGTTTTCCCCCTTGCCTTCCCTATTTCAAATTAACAAATATATATAGTATGCCAAATAACAAAATCAGATATAGTAACCACATGAGAATAATCATAAGTGGGAAAAAAGAGAAAAGAAATAACTTCATATAGTACATTAAGAAGAACAATCACACAAGATAAATCTCTTGTTTCCATAACCTAGAATTCATTTTGTTTAGTCTAATCCTGTGTGACCATAGGTACATAGGTTTTGAGGTATTGTGATCCTCTGGAAGGAGAATCCTAGAGGTATACTAATTATTATAAATGAGGAAACCATTGAGCCTATGCTCCTTTGGGTCTGACTTACTTCACTTAATATGATTTTTTTCCAAGTCTTTCCATTTCCTTATAAATGGGGTGATATCGTTCTTTCTGATGGCAGCATAGAATTCCAATGTTTATAGATACCACATGTTGTTGATCCAGTCATCTACTGAAGGGCATTTAGGTTGGTTCTGTATCTTAGCTATGGTAAATAATGCTGAAATGAACATCATTGTGCTAGTAGCTTTAGTATGGCCTTGTTTATGGATATTTGGGTATATGCTAAGGAAAGGGACTGCTGGGTCATAGGGGAGCTCTATGTCTAGTCTTTTGAGGAATCACAATACTCTTTCCATACTGGTTGAATGAGTTTACACTCCCACCAACAGTGTAGTAGCAATCAATCCCTCCTGGCCACAACCCCACCTTTCTAACTGGAGTGAGGTGGAAACTTTAAAAACCTGAAAAAGGAAATCAAAGTAGAACTAAGGAAATGGAGAAACCTCCCATGCTCCTGAATTAGAAGAATTAACATTGTGAAAATTACAATCCTGCCAAGTGTTATCTACAAATTCAATGCCATACCCATCAATATCCCAGTTTCTTTAATGAAATAGAGGAAGCAACCCAAAAATTCATATGGAATAATAAAAGACCCCAAATAGCATAAACAATCCTTAGTGCTAGAGGAATATAAATACCAAACTTTAGACTCTATTACTGAGCTATAGTAATCAAAATGGCTTGGTACTGGCAAAAGAACCAATGGGATAGAATTGAAGACCCAAAAATCAACCTACAGACCTGTGCCTACCTACTCTTTGATAAGGGAGAAATAAAAACATGAAAGACAGCCTCTTTATGGTGCTGGCCAAATTGGTTAAGCACCTGTAGAAAACTAAAGCTGGATCCTTATATGTCACCTTACATCAGAATTAATCCCAAATGGATCAAAGACCTTGAGCTAAAAGCAGATACACTGAAAACTTTATAAGAAGGAATAGGAGTTACACTAGGATTCATTGACACAGGTCAAAACTTGCTTAATAAATGTCCAGAAACACAACAAATTAAAGAAAGTTTGGACAAATGGGACTGCATTAAATTGCAGAACTTCTGTATGGGAAAGGACATAACTAGTAAGTTAAGAGAAAATGCATAGAGTGGGAAAAGATCTTCACTAGCCATACAACAGACAAGCACCTCATATCTAAAATATACCTATAGCTCAAAAAAATTGAATCTTTCAAAAACAAATCCTCAAAGAAACAAACATTCCATTAAAAGGTGGGCTAGAGACTTAAAACATTTCTCTGAAGAAGAAATAAGAATGGACAATAGACACATGAAGAAATGCTTGACATCTATGGCCCTAAAAGAAAGGCAAATCAAAATAATTTGAGATTCTATCTCACTCCAGTTAGAATATCTATCTTTTAGAAGCTAAAAAAATTTTATAACCTTCACTATTAAAGTGGAGATTCATTTCCAAAGAAGTCATGTTGGTCACTAAGATACTAAAATAATCTGGGAAACAACGGAGCTCATATTTTCTAATGAATATCATTAATATATTTTCTGGAAATTTGGGAAGTACCACTTGCTGGAGAGTTAAAAATTCTTTCTTTGCTCTGATGATTAGAGTGTAACAAACTAGTCCCCTGTCTCAGTTCAGCAGAGGTAAAAGATTGCTTTATTGTAATGTATAGAGGAGTTACAGTTCCATTCGCCAGATAGTAGGTGCATTACTTCTCACATATTAATACCCCTTCCAGCAGAGGCAAAATATTTTTATTTGATGCTGTTTTCTTTTAGTTTTGTTGCAGTTTCCCAGCTTCTTCAGATACAAACCCAAACAGAATGTCGCTTCTGGACCCTGCAGTGTGGGGTGCAGGCTATGGTGACAAAGAGAAGTAAAATCCAGTCCATGCTGCCAAACCAGGTGGTGTCTGCCATGCAGCAGGACTGGCAGGTTCTGAGACATCTTTCAGACAAGTGTACTTTGCCATTTTCCACCCATGGATGGTCACTTTTTATAATTCATGAAAGGCAGCCTCTTCCAGTACATTCTACATAAGCATTACATCTATTTTAAAAAATGGCCTGCCTTTTGGAGGGACAGGAGCGGGAAGATGATAAAACTGGAATTGCCTGATTCCTTCTTTCTCCTTATCATTTACATCCAAACACTATTCATGGGTTTCTCCATCTCTCACTCCATAACCATTGCTTTTATTTAAGGCATATAGACTCTGACCTAGGACTCTTTGGTTTTGGTGTGATCCTTCCCACAGGCTGAGTTACTGTGAATCAACTTGATTGCCTTCCTCTATGCTTACCATCCAACCTCAGATCTCATCAATCACTATCCAGCAGGCTGTAGGCAGTGAACATCATCTCTGCTCCATCACCTCCCTCTCAGTGTGAATCAGAGTGAGGCATATTCTCTGCCACTGCCTGGCATCCTCTTTACTTTTCCACACAGTGTGATGATTTTCAAGTTACAGTTCAGATGCACTGTTGCCTGGCTTGGATTAAATGCAATACTTCTGTAGTTCTGTAATGCCTTCTGGTATCCCAGAACAAAGAAATGTGTATTTCTCTATTATTTTATCCCTTGAAAAGTAACTCTATTCACTTTTATAATGCCAATGCAGTCAGTCTCTGGTACCTGGGATGCTTTCTCAGAAACTCTGTACTTTGTGGATACCAAAATATGCAGATACCCAAGTTTCTTATGTAAAGTCACATAGTATTTGCATATAACCTATGCATTCATTTACAAACATTTTTCAACATCTCTCAACTACCTATACTAACTCAAACAATGTAAAGCTATGTAAAGTTATGAAGTTGTTAATATTAAACAACTTAAGTAGTTATTAAGATGTTACTATGATGTTAATAAGATAATGAAGCTGGGTGCTAGTGGTACATATTTGTAATCTTGGATTTTAAGGGAGTTAAGATCTGTTGATTTCATCTCAAAACCAGTCCAGGCAGAAAAATTCAAGATGGTGAGATTTTTGTCTGTAATTAACCATTGAAAGCCAGAAGTAAAGATGTGGCTTAACTGGTATACTGCTGAGGCTCAGGCTCTGACCTCAAGCCCAGGACTGGCCAAATAAAAAAAAGGACAAATGAGAATATGAGTTCAAATTGCAGTGCTGGTACACATATGTGCACACATGTGTGTACATACACAGAGATACTAATAAGACGAGTGTTCTTATTTGAACGTATGCAATATTTTCCAAATATTTTAAGAATTTTTAATATTTACCTTGTCTCAGGAATTATATTTTGGCTATAAATATGTAATTGCTACAACAGATATAGGATTTTCAAAAACATTATTAATAGCTGGGCACCCACTTCTGGCTCAAAAAGTCTGTAAGAGGGTTGGGGCCAGGAATTTGGCCTAGTGGTAGAGTGCCTGCTTAACATGCACGAAGACCAAGGTTTGGTTCCTCAAAGCTCCCCCATGACCCAGCAATTCCACTACTTGGCATTTACCCAATCATCCAGAAACGAGGACATACTAAATCCACCAGCACAACAATGTTCATTGCAGCACTATTTACCATAGCAAAGATATGGAACCAACCTAGATGTCCCTCAGTTGATGAATAGATCAATAAGATGTGGTATTTGTACACAATGGAATTCTATGCTGCTGTCAGAAAGAATGACATTGCCCCATTTGTTAGGAAATGGAAAGACTTAGGAAAAATCATATTAAGTAAAGTAAGCCAGACTCAAAGGAACTTAGGCTCAGTGGTTTCCCTCATTTTTCATAATCAGTAGAAACCTTGGTCTCTCCTAGCACAGATTTGCAATAGAGCAAAACCTTGATACATAAGACCATATAGTATGATGCTAAATGAAAGGATCTCTAGGATATAGAAACATAAGCCATATAATGAATGATTGTTGTCCTTAAGGTACTATGTTATCTCTCATCTCTTTTGCTGTCCCTTGGTTATCTCATATTGTTACAGTATCTCACTTTGTTACCTGATATATCAGATATATTTGTATTTGGTTATTTGAAATTGGATAGGAAACGGGAAAAGAAGATGAGGGGTGGGGGTGGGGGAGAGGGATATGGGGACCAAGACAGATGGAAGGGTATCAATGTATGTGAATTAATGCACCTTCTATCTGGCAAATATCATGTAACCCTTCTATTAATTACAATAAAAAATATATTAAAAAAAAAAAAAAAGAAAAGCCAGAAGTGGTGCTGTGGCTCTCGTGGCAGAGGACTAGCCTTGAGGAAAGCCTAAACACAGAGCTCAGGCTCTGAACTCAAGCCCAGGACTGACAAAAACAAAAGTCTGTAAGAGGGGCCTTGAGTTTGGCCTAGTGGTAAGAGTGCTTGCCTAGCATGCACAAAGACCCAGGTTCGATTCCTTGGTACCACATGCATAAGAAAAGCCGGAAGTGGTGCTGTGGCTCACGTGGTAGAGCACTAGCCTTGAGGAAAGCATAAAGACAGTGCTCAGGCCTTGTGCTCAGTACCCATGTATGCCAAAAAAGAAGAAGAAGAAGAATAAGTTTGTAAGACTCTTATCCCCTGTTAACCACCAAAAAGCTATGACTTAAGTGGTAGAGTGCTAGCTGGCCTTGAACACACACATACACAACACACACACACACACATACACACACACACACACACACACAGAGCTCAGGGACAGAAAAATTTATGTCAAAATATATATGCACACAAAAGTATCTGTCACACACACACACACACATACAATAAAAATGATAATAGTGCAAGAATGATCAAAAAGCTTGTAAAACTGAATAACAATACTTCAAGTTGTATCAAGTCAGATAAAACAAAACAACCTAGAAGAGAAATAGAAAATAGCTTTAAATAAGCCATTATTAGTCATTGCTTGCTAATTATTCAGAACATTTTGGATGAATGTCAAAAGAGAAAGGACTACTGCTTGGGTCTAGAGTGCTCCCATAGGCACAAAGGCAAGGGCTTGGCCTCAGCCATTGCCAGTTTCTGGGAATTGGAGGAGGCAAAGCTTGGCCAGAGGAAGTAAGTTGCTGTTACTGGAGATGTGCCTCCCACAAGTATATTCTACTTCCAGAACCATTCTCTCTCTATCTCAGGCTCTGAAACTGTCATTGTCCTTGTCTCTGTCTCTGCATCAGTCTCTGTCCCTTTCTCTGTCTGTCTCTGTCCCTCCCTCCTTTTTTCCTTCCCTTCCTTTCTTCCTTCCTTCTTTCCTTCCTTTCTGAATCCCATGAGATGAACTGCATCTTTCATGTATGGAAGATTTTAACTGAGATTCTTCTGATGACACAGATAATTCAATTCAACAGTAATACGTGCTCAGTTTAAACATGAATGCCACTAGGCTCTATGGCTCATGCCTGTAATCCTAGCTACTCAGTAGGCTGAGATCTGAGAATCAGGGTTCAAAGCCAGTCTGGGCACTAAAAAGTCTATGAGACTTATCTCCAATTAACCACTAGAAAACCGGAAGTGGGGCTGTGGCTCAAGGGTGATAGCCTTGAGATGAAGAGCTCAGGGATAGTGCACAGGCCCAGAAATCAAGCCCCATCTCCATGTCCGATAAAAAAAAATTCCCTACTTCATGAATGGACATAGTAAATTAACTTCTAACATCTGCACCTAAAAAGGCAATAGTTATCTACCATCTGTGGGGAAAAAAAGATAAAATTATACAAACCAACTGTATATGTTCTGAGTTACATGAGAAACCTCAGGTTACAATGGCTGAAGAAAGCCAGGCATGGTAACTCATGCCTATAATCCCAGCATTTAGAGGATGAACTCAGGAGGAGGATCATAAATTTGAGTTTAGCGTAGACTACACAATGTGAATCTAATTTAAAAATGGGGGGTGTGAAGCTGGACATGGGGGCTCATGCCTGTAGTCCTAGCTACTCAGGAGGCTGAGATCTGAGGACTGCAATTCAAAGCCAGCCCTAGAACTAAAGAACAGGAGACTCTTGTCTCCAGTTAATCAGTAGAAAATGGGAAGTGGTACTGTGGCTCATGGGATAAGGAAGTAGCCTTGAGCTGAAGAACACAGGGACAACCCCTAGGCCCAGAATTCAAGCCCCATGACCCACCAAAAAAAAATAACTAGGGGAGACAAAAACAAAGAAGGAAGAAACAATGGGAAAGAAAGAAGGAAGGAAAGAAGGATGGAAGGAAGGAAGGAAGGAAGGAAGGAAGGAAGGAAGGAAGGAAGGAAGGAAGGAAAAGTGTTTCATATTTTACAGGTTTTGAACATATCGTTCAATATTCATTTGATTAATGGTTATAAGCATCAACCACAAAATGCATGAATTTGTCCAACTGTCTTGGCTTCATGAGACTTGCAGAGAATCTTGAGACTACTTCCAATCAAGAAAGCAATCTCTAGCATCCATTTACATATATTTCTTCTCCACACAACTTCCAAGTCTCATAAAAGATCTGAGATTTCTTCTGCTGCTCTTATACTTAACTCACGGATGATCAATTACTCTCCTTATATATCTTTTCTACTTCTATTATTTCTTAATAGTATCATCACCCTATTCAACATGCAAGTTGAGGTTACATGATAGTACAAAGGAGATTACAATTTACAGAAAAAAATAATAATCACGGTTTTCTCTTACTACTTTGAACTTTGGAACAAGCTCCTAAGTTCTACCATAATATTGATAAACAAGCTTTGGCATGTGTGAATACTGAAAGTGTCCTTAGTGCTGCAGGACTAAGGCATGCAAAAGAAAACTACAATGTTTTTCCTTAAAAACAAATTGTATTCTGGGCTCGGTCATGGCCTAGTGATAGAGTGCTTGTCTAGCATGCATGAAGACTGGGGTTCAATTCCTCGGTAACATATACATAGAAAAAAGCTGGAAATGGTGCTGTGTCTCAAGTAGTAGACCTATAGCCTTGATAAAAGCCCAAGGACAGTGCTCAGGCTCTGCGCTCAAGCCCCAGGACTGCCAAAAAAATAATAACAATAATCTTTAAAAATTGTATTTGCCAGGCAATGGTGGCACTTGGCACACCTGAAGCAATGTAGAATCCTAGCTACTGGAATCTGGAATCCTAGCTACTCAGGAAGTTGAGATCTGAGGTCTGCAGTTCAAAGCTAGACCAGGCTGAAAGTCCATGAGATTCATATCTCCAATTAAGCACCATAAAACTGGAAGTGGCACTGTGGCTTAACTATTAGAGCACTAGCCTTGAGCTGAAGAGCTCAGGGACAGCCCCCATGCCCAGAGTTCAAGCCCCATGCCTGACCAAAAAGTATATATTCATAAACAGCTTTATTAAACTGAAACTCTTTTGTGCAACAACTTAAAGATAATTTAATTTTTAATGTTGCGATTTAATGTGATGCAAAAGATAAACCCAAATTAATCTATTATGACAGAAATACAATGTGTGAAAGTATACACAGAAATTGAGATCTCATGAGGACTATATAGAAATTTTTCTACATGGCAGAGAAGAGTAATAAAAGCTATCAGAGATGATAGAACATACTTCAGTAACACCAGATATCCTCATCTGTTATGTCATCTGCCTCCTTACATTTCCTCATTATAGTTCAAAGAGGGTTTCATATATATCACATACCTCTCTCTTCTAAACCTCTTTAAGTCCACTGAATTGCATATTAGTAAACTCAGCAGCCTAAATATTTAAGCCATAGAATGAAGTGATGGAATTTCACAAGATTGTCAAATGGTGTCAGTGTCCAGTATGCTATCTATTTCAAAGTATGTCATTTGGTTCTAAGAAATATACTGAAAGACATATCACTCTTGGGAAGACAGTCAAGTGACTAGTATGTACAAACATCAACCCTTTATTAACCTAGCCTAGGAGAGTTTGCAACTGTTTTTTCTTAATCTACATAAAAATCTGCGATGCTAAAATTCATTAAGTGTTAATGAGATCATATCCAAGACATTGTCCATGAAAACTTCTACCACTGAGGATGGCTTAGATATTTAAAATATGATTATATTTGCCATGGAGTATCACTGAGAAGACAGTGATAAAACAATAATGAATAGGTCAAATAATAATATTTACAAAGTCATAATGATAAATGCACATGGGAATGGTTTATAAATTCCAACCACATCATATTCCATTTACAGAAATAAGATTTAGTAGATGCTTTTATAGGTTTGTTGAAGTCAGAATTGTACAGTGTGTGCAAGCTTAATTTATTAATGAGCAACACACATTTTCCTTCTCTAAAGTTTCACTATCTCAACATACACAAACCTCAAATTGTTTCATATTACTTATGAGACAATCAGTCTGAAAAATCAATTCGCTAACTGTTTAAGTCAGAGCAAAATTTAGGAATAAATGTGCAGTGACTGCCAACAACTGTTTTAGCATGAGTCCTCTGAAAATGGCAAGAATAAAGACATATTTCTTAAATACCTTCAGCAAATTTTTACTTAATGACACTTCCTGAAACACCAAGAACTTTAATGAGCACCAAGTGAATATATACCACAGATACAGTGCCATCTTGATTTTAGCAAAAGAAATAATAATCTTCCACAATTTCCCATAAATCATTTAGTAATTCCTTCAGAGAGAACCTGAAATTACAATTGTAGGCAAATATATTTTTAAATTCATTTTATGAATGACTTTAAAATACTGAATGGTAAGGCTATTTTCAAATGATCTTGTAGCATATATCCTGTTACCAATGACTATAAACATGATGTTAAAATGAGACATACCAGTAATGGCTTCAAGTTGGGATCCAAGTGTAAAAAGTAATAGTTGGCAAGTATGTCAGCTATAACAAAATACCTAAGAAACACTACTTGAAGCAGGAAAGGTCATTTGGGCTCTTGATGAGAGACAGAACATTTTATGGGCATTTGACTCTTTTCCTTTAGGCTTTAGTGAGACAGACTACCATGAGAGAAAGGCAATGGGGAACAGAAAAGCTTCTCATCAAATGCTAGCCATAATAAAGAGAGAGAGGAAGAGGAAGAAGGAGAGAGAATGGAGGAGAGAGGGCGAAAGAGGGGAAGAAAAGGAAAAAGAAGAAGGGGAGAGAAGACTGGGAAGGAGAAAAAAGAGGGGATGGAGAATGAGGAGTAAAATGGAAAAGGGAAGGGGGGAAAGAGAAGAAAGAAGAGAAGCAGAAGGAGGAAAAGAAAGTTGGAAGAAAAAGGAATAGGAGGGAAAAGAGGGAGGGAGAGACATTTTCCTATAATCCATTCAGTTATAAACAAATCAATAGATTCATTTATTGATGAGGTTAATACCCTCAGGATCCAATAACCTTACATTTGCATCAACATTTGGGAGGCAAAACTTGATAGCTCATGATGTATATTCAAACCATAGGAGCACATATTCATGCCTTCAAGAACCTTTAAAGGAACTGGGAGTTTGGCCTAGTGGTAGAGTGCTTGCCTAGCATACACCAAGACTGGGGTTCTATTCCTCAGTACCACAAATGGAGAAAAAAGCCAGAAGTGGTGCTGAGGCTCAAGTGGTAGAGCTCTAGCCTTGAGAAATTCCAAGGACAATGCTCAGACCTTGAGTTCAAGCGCCCAGGACTGGCAAAAAAATAGAACCTCTGAAAAGCATATATACATGCTATGTGTCATATTTTGCTCTGGTAATAAGCAATCATTTAATTTTAGTCGTTGAAAGTCTAAAAAGACTAATGCTTTTTATGTAACACTTTTTTGTAGTTTAGTTATAGCCAGAGTCTGGCTATTTTCACTGAAGTTTCAGTGGCTCATGCTAAGTTGTTGACTTAGCATCAAATTAAGTTGCTTATTGCACTGTCTGAAGGTAAAAACCAACCTCCAAAAAATTTCATACTGGGTAAACCAATCAGTGGCAGTTGTCACTTTGCTCACTATTCACTGGTCACAACTGGTCACAGGGCCTCCGCCACAGAAAATCAGAGAATACCACTGAACTATGCATCCAGGAAGCACATGGTCAGAACTGTTTGAGATTATTCACATCCACCACCCCACCACAAAGGTAAATCCAAGAAATACTGGAAATGAGAAAGAATCTGCCAAGCCTAAAGGAAGTTTATTACAGGTTTATACTGAAACCAGTCAAGTCTTTCTGTACCTTCCCTAACTTTCTGAGATTCAACCCTGGAGAAATCTGATGTAGCAAGCATGGAGGTCAAGTAGAAAGCTGCAGGAAAATCTGATCAACTTCCCTATTTTCCAAATAAGTCGCCAGCTTAAATGAGGCTATAACTAAATTGGGATACATGTCAACATTTCGAATTTCCAAACTGGAAGAATGGAACATAGAGGAAATTACCATTTTTTTCATATGATTCTAAAAGAGTGACACAATAAAATATGGGGCCTATCTGAAATTCCATTCATAATACCAGACTTCGTGCCATAGAGTGGCTTTGAATGAAGAATAGAAGTGAAAGGGAGAGAAGCTACTTTTCTTAAACAAGAAGCACACATGTAAAAATGTGTACTAGATGAGTGATACATTTCAGTGAATGCTAAGATCAAGGAGAAAATAATTGGGAGGATAAGACTTCAAAGTGACTTCAAATAAAAGCACAGCAAACAGGATGCCTTTAGAATACCAGAGTAAAACAGAACATAGAACCCAGAAAATTTCCGAAGCATTAAAATAAAAAGCTATTACTGCAAGAGTAAAAAAGTTTAGAAATCAAGTTAAAACTACCCTGGAGTTTTTCCTAAGATGCATGAAACTAGAATTAAAGATAAGGATGCTATGAGTGTCTTACTTCAGTCAAAAACATGTAGGAAAATCATCCATCACAAGAAAATGAATGGCAGAAAATTTGATTAGATTCTGTAACACTGGCCAAATAGCAATCTTGGAGAGAGAAAAAAGAACATAATTTATTTCCAACAAACTAGATTTAAGCAAAGAGTAATAACCCTTATGCTATCAGATCACATTAACAGTGGCTCTCCCAGAAGCAAACTATCATTAAATCAGTAACCATTTGATCCTTGAATTTTCCTCATTCATTAAGACAGACAGCATCAAAGGAGAAAGTAGGAAGTAGGTCCTTGGAAAAGGAAGGCATTCAAAATCTACAGGGAAATGTAGATTATTTTAAATATGCTGGTTGCAATCTGAAGAGTGGGTACAAACAGGTACTTGTTAGAAAACAGTTCTAATAGTTACAGACCTGTTTAACAACTTCATTCAGAGAATACATAACTACATTAAGGTTGTTAGCCAGTCACATACAATGAGATTTTTAACCTACAATTGTCTTTCTACTATTATCCTTCAATAATCTATAAAATGAAATGCATAGTAGATAAAGATCTGAATAAATTATAAAACAACACTGTAAATCCATTAGAAGTGAAAATTCAAGTTCATTAGTTTTCTTTTGCTTTTCTGTACAAATGTTCATTTAGTTCATAGAAGTATGCAATTACTTGCATTTTAAATTTATTGTATGAATTGTATCAATGTCTTTTGATTATCTGCTTGGTACAGGAATGGCTCCTTAGTACAGTTATGGAATTGTAAGTTATTTATATCTGTGATTTTCCTGTCATCAAGAACTACATTTTGGTCTAGGACTGTGGCCTAGGAGTAGAATGCATCCCTAGCATGAATGAAGCCCTAGATTCAATTCCTGGGTACCACATACACAAAAAAAGGTGGAAGTGGTGCTGTGTAAGGACAGTACTCAGGCCCTGAGTTCAAGCCCCAGGACTGGCAAAACAAACAAACCAAAAAACAGTATGACTGCCATTCTACATAGAAAACTAACATTTCAAGAGATTAAGACATTGCTCAGGTGCAGTAACTAGCAACCAAATCTGAAATACCATTATGGTTTAGAATATAATGCAAAACCAAGTGCTTTACAAGGCACATTTTGATACATTCTAGGAATAGTTAATGAGAACTATGTCTCAAATTTCTAAAACAGTGAGGCAGGAGAAAAGTTTTCTAACACTTGGATCCCATTTGAGAAAGATATACATGGGGCAATGAACAAAAATACCAACATTTCCAAATGCATATGTATTGTAAAAGGCAGGTGATGGCATTGTGCCCTGAGTCTCTGAAGGAGTTTATTGAAAATGTGATGGCAGGCTAGTGTTTAAAAGAGTGAATCATTATCCCTTATGACCTAGAAAAGACAGACTATTGCAGATGCAGGAATTCCAAGGCACAAAGCCTTGGATAGGCATTCATAAAATGAATGGTTTCATTAGTAGATTGTTTTATTTCAATTTTGTTTTGTTCTGGAGTTGAACTCATTGACTAACTATAGGCAGGAGCTCTACATTTGAGATAATCCTCCAGGCCTTTAGCTTTAGTTATATTTTGATTAAGATCTCATGGTTCTGTCTGGGCCAGCTTTGAACTACTGTCCACTTCTGTAAATCTCCTGAACAGCTGAACCACCACAACAGCTGGCCTATATTTTTTCAAGAAAAAGCAAATTCTGTATATCTAGTGTAATGATTATACATTTTACTTTCTTTTGAACCTTTTGGTTTAACATTGTTTTTCTTAATAAACTCCACAGCCTCATGATGTATTAACTCCTATAAATATTTATGTCTAAGGAAGTTGTATAATAATGTTGGGCCCACACAGACAACAAGTATAGTCCTGGTTGTTGTTGTTATTGTTGTTGTTGTTGTTGTTATTTCAGTTCCAGTACTAAGCATTGAACTAAGGGCCAGGGGAACTGTCCCTATTTTCTCCAGGCTGGTGTCACTTGAGACACAGCTCCACATCAGGCTTTTTGGTAGTTAATTGGAAATGGGAATCTCACAGGCTTTCCTTCCTGGGCTGACTTCAAACTGTGATTCTTAGGAAAACTTTCCAGACATGAGCCACCAGTGCATGGCTTTGTTTTCTTATTGCACCTTTCCTTGGTATTGTTATCTGTGTAATAATCAATTTCTAAGGATAATTTGACAAATAATTCACTTCTAAGGAGTTCCTTGAAAAGTGAGGAATTCCTATTAGTGATTTCATTTGTGTCTACATTTATTTCATGGGGAGATATTTATTCAGTCTGAATTTGGTATCTGTCAACAGTTCATTTCTAGAACATTTATCTGTCATAAATTTTATTTGATGAATTGACCAATTAAAAGAGTTTTGGAAATTTATGTATTTGTGCAGCCTTCAAAATACCACAATATGATTATAGAATACTTCCATGACTGTCCTCCCTCATCCTCCAAAAAAGACTATTCATGTCCATTTAACAACCATTTATAGTCACACAGTATTCCTACTCTCAGTTCCAGGCAATCATCAACCTACTATCAATTCTACTGGCATGTTTATCTGTATAATTTATTAAAATAGAAGAATATCATACATGGTCTCACACTTCTGAATGAGATTCTACTGAGTGGACATACATTATTTGTTTAACCACTTACTAAGGGATGTTGTGTGGAACATTTGAACCACAATTCCTTTCAAATATAAGGAGTCAGAATTATCTCTTTCTTCTTGATTGCATCTAATGTATCCATGTAGATGCAGACAATATTTCTGAGGATACACCCGTGAAAGAAAAATGTACGCCAACTTTTAGGCACATATGTATCTTACAGGTATTTCAATAGTAATTACTTAAATTTCACTTCTGTTTACTGGCAAGAGGGAGTTTGCTTTTAAGTGTGGAAGGAGATGGAAACTGTCAAAATATATTTTTAGCAAGTATAAATGTAAGAAAGAGGAGTAGGAAGAGCAGGGTAAGAGAGAGTGGTGGATGGGAGTATTGTTGAGAATATATTGTACACAGGTGTAGAAATATCACAATAAAATGCCCTTAAATATTCTTGAGATCGATGTAGTCAGTTTACAATGTCAGTAGTTGGATATATGTGTGCACATTTATTTATGCATAGACGTATGCATAGTTGGATGCATAGCATATATGTGCATATTTTCATGCATAGGATATATTCATTCATGATTGTTCAGAGAGAATTCTAAGTATAAAATAGAATATATAAAGCATAGATAGTTTTTGCATTTATTGACAAGCCAAAGCCCAATGAAATCGAAGAAGATGGAAGCTATTTCCGTTGGAACAATGAAGCTCATCATTCCAAAAATCAACATTTTTCACAGGATCCTATTTTTTAGGCTCTTCTAGTACCCTAGGAGCAATACAGTTTTTATGCTAATTATTTTCCTTCATGCTGGCTACTAGATAGATATCTTGCAGCTAACCATAGTTGCATTATAATAGAATGGAATTGTATAAGGACAGAAAACCCTCTTATGCAGTCCAACTTAGAATCCATTTCAAGAACTGTATAGTGCTACATCCAGAAACTAAAATGTATTTGATTTCTACATAGACTACTGTCATGCTGAAATCTGGTTATGACTGTTGAAAAGACAATAATTCTCTCTTTATAGGCACTTTGGTATTGCGTTCTATTATATGTGCAACAAGGAGGCAATATGTTTCTAACCTAAGTTCCTAGATCTGTATTTAGTCTTAAGAGTTTTTAGTGAAAAGAATCATCTTGCCAATGACTCCAAAATTCTAGGCAAGAAATGGTATTCATCTTACACTTGTAACTAGTAGTAAGAATCAGTTCTTACTATTAACTAGTGATTCCATTAAGAAAAATAACAATATTCTAGTTTCCACTCCTAGTAGGCCTCACAGTTTATCAAAAGAGCGCATAATTATTTCAACTGTGGCTTTTAAGTTTTTCTAGATCTATGAGTCATTAACATGTACTGTATTCTCACTGGCTTACTTGGTGAAAATAATTTATAATCAATATGATTTGATATTAGAGTCACAGAAATAAAATAGGACAAATGAATTTTCAAGTTTGTGTTTCACTCCATAGATTAAACTACTGAGTAAAGATAAATTGTACAAGTTCAGTTATTTTTGAAATTTCAGTGCCCACTTTAAATGAATATAGTAATAGTTGTTATTGGTGGAAAATAGATAAAGATAGAGACAGGAAGATATATTGCTATATATACTTATCATAATATCAAATACATCATATGTGTGAAGCAAGGAAAGATATATACAAGAGGAGAAGGAAAATGTCTGATAGTAGATAAAATCAGAATTCTATTGAATCATTCTTATTAAGAAGTATTTTACTTTTCTTTATTTCTTTTTATGTCCTCATATTTATTTCAAAAGAACTCAGGTTTCTCACATAGTAATGACAGTGTCATCCCTCATATGTATGTGCTAACTTAAATTTGATTATTATAACAAGTATTAATTGCTCATATAAGAGAATATATTCCTACTGGGGACATAAAATATCTCCTTACAGAAAATACAAGTGGTTAATTTTTCCTCAAAGTTAGCACTATACCACTTGAGTCATAGCCCCACTTCTTGGGTTTTCTGTGTAGTTAATTAACGATAGAAGTCTCACAGATTTTTCTGCCAGGTCTGGCAAACCATGATTCTCAGATCCGAGCCTCATGAGTAGGCAGAATCACAGGCTTGAGCCACTAGCATCCAGCCGAAATCACAATTTTTTAAAATTTTATTGTCAGGGTAATATAAGGTAATTAGTATATTACTTCCCGAACATTGTTAACCCTGCCCATATTTTTCTCTCATGCCTTCCCAAGTTGTAAAGTTCATTTCCAACATATTATCTTGTGAATATCACTACTATATTGGTTCATCCTTTGTCCTTTGTCTCATCATCTTGTTTTTCCCCTTCCCTTCCCTAATTTGAATAAACAAATAAACGTATAAACAATACACCAGGTACCAGTCAGATACAATAACAACAAGAGATAACCCATAGGAAAAAGAAACAAAAAAGAAAAGAAATAACTTTACATATTTCACTGAAAACAACAATCCAAAGGTAAACCTCTTGTTTTCATATCCTGGAGTTCATTTTGCTTAGCATCATCCCATATGGTCATAAGCACATAGATATTGGGCTATTGTGATCATCTACTAGGGCTATCCTAGACATATATTAATTATTACAAGTGAGGGAAACCATGGTGCCTATGTTCCTTTGGGTCTGGCTTACTTCAATTAATATGATATTTTCCAAGTATTCTTTAAATGTTTTTCATTTGCTGTTTTTAAAATGTTCTATCTGGCATCTACATGGACCCTGAAAGTTTTCTTTTTCCTAAATTCCAAACCACAAATAAACACATCTTAAGCCCCAAAATAGAATAACCACATATAAATTTTTCTGTAGTAGTGCAACCAACATTGAGCCTTAGCCATGTGCTGGTGGCTCAGGTCTGTAATCTTCCCTACTCAACAGGCTGAGATCTGAGGATCGCAGTTCAAAGCCAGCCCCAAGCAAAAAAGACCATGGAGACTCTTATCTCCAATTAAGGAAGTGGTGCTCAAGTAGCAGAGTGCCAGACTTGAGCTGAAGAGCTCAGGGTCAGCGCCCAGGACCAGAGCTCAAGGCCCAAGAACAACAACAACAAAGCATTAAGCCTTAGAAAAATAAGAGAACATTCTGAGAGCAACACTATTAGTCAAAAGAGACATGTAACAATTCAAATCTTCTGAGGTCCACTCCAGTACTTCTTTACTGCTTGTCTATGGTGCTTCCCAGTGTCACCAAGTCAGTCTCTCTTGGGAGATTTTTAAATCAAGGACTTCCTACCTCAGGACATTAAAGAACCTTTTGGCAACTGTATCCAATGAGTGTATTCCTTTTATCACTCTTGGTAAGCAATAGAAAATAATGTTTACTGAAATCAACTAAGGTTTTCTAAGACACAAGTTACTAATTTCTGAACAGATATACATGAACAAAGTGTGATTCCTCTATTTTCTTAATATGAATATTTCCCATGTGAATTACACTGGCCAATTTGCCTTACACAAATAGCAATTACATGTAAGTCTCTCAACATACAAATGCAGCATGTTGCTAAGCATTCAATCTATCTACAATGACTGTGTCTTTCTATATCCTCGAAACAAAAGCCACTATTAGACAACCAACTGCTAGCTGAGCCTCCTCTAAAATCTCATTATAATGGGATTTTCTTGATGTAAAATCCAAACATTAATGCTCCTACTTAAAAATTAAGTAATGCACTGATTATTGTTAAATAATTACAAATCAGAATGCATTTCATTCTGCAAGAAATAGGTTGGGGAAGGAAAGAAAGGGAGAAAAAAATATCCCCCCCCCAAAAAAGGCCTGGTCAAAGAAATGGTGGTTAAAAGAACAAATTATAAAGGTAAATGCGACCTGACAGGTATGTCTGTTACATTGGATTTCATCTGTTCCTCCTATTCATCGTTCATTTCCTGATCAATTACCTTTGCAAGTCTCAATTTATTTTCTTTCAGGAAACAGAACAGTCTATGCTTAAATAGTGTTCAAAAGTCTTAATACCAAAGTAACATTTAAAGTATAAAAAGATATTGTTGACATATCTCCTTATCAAAATTAAAACTGGAGCCCCCAGTGGCTGCTAGAACTGTTAAAGAGAGAGAAATGTTCATGTAAAATTAGAAAGTTGATTTTTTTTCAATCGAATATGTTGTCTTATGGATAAAAAAAAAAACTGAAGAGTCAGTAACTGACAATCTGGCTTGCATGTAGTGACCTCCTCTCCTTGTTCTACAGGAAAACATTTCCACCTACAGTCCTTTCACAGAATATCTAGAGACGAAATGAAATCAACCCTAATGACTACCAGAGCCAGATAATAATCAGTTTTTAATTGGAGCACCAAGCCAATTAATTTGTGGCATCTTCCAATCAGTTCTTATTCTTGAGATCAAGTTTCACAGGACTCAAATGTTTTTCAGGTTCATGATATTCCTGGTCCTGTTTGGTATCATTTGAAATCATTTTTCAGAAGGGGGGTGCAGAGAGAAACATCTTCAGAAATGGAATCTCAAAACAGAATTGAGATGGCAACGCAGCTTTAGGATTATGATTTATACATCACATATATTCTTAATCCCAGCAGATCTTCTCCTGGCTTTTAGAAATGTATTTTAGACTCTTCACTATGTATTTGCTTTGTCAATTCAACACCTAAGTAAAGTATGTGTATAGAAGTAGATAACTATGGCTTTCCTATCACAACATTTCTTAAATCAAGTGCCTTATGAGCAATCCATTGGCCTGGAGAATTCAGTAAAATATTTATACTCCACCCCTCCCCCAGAGCTTTAGACAACACAATATGTGAGTGACAATCTTTCCAGAAATTTTCTCTGAGATCCTGTTAACTGATATTCTGAGATGGAAAAAAATCCATACAACTATTTATTTCCATCTCTACCAAATTGCAATTTGACATATAAAATATATTAATTTACCTAGTTACTTTAATCAAGTAAGAAATGGGCTCACACATAAATGACACGCAAACCACTTCCTACACTATCAACACTCAGCCCATTCCACCTTAAAATGTTAAGGAGAAATACCTGACCATAGCACACCACATTTCCCTGGCTTTCAGCAGGAAGTAGTGTTGTGTTCTCCCTTTTTCAAACTCCATCTGCACTGGTAATAATCCACACTACTCCATGATGAGGATAACTTATTAGAGAAGGTCTCCTGTTAGGATGTTAACCATTACTTCATTTTGGAAAAAAAAACTATATATATATATCTTCCAGCACATGTCCCAATATCTTGCAACTGCCTGATCTTCAGCTTTTCCACATATTCCAAGACCCAATACAATTTTGGTCTCCATGATGTGTTCTCAAATAGGTTTCATATCACAAGAGTTATTAATAGCCACCTTTTTAAAAACCCTCAAAATTATATCCCAGAGTATAAAATAAACACTTGTGATATGTACAAACCACACAGCACACGGGAAACACATACGCCGTTGACTGTCTGACAGCCAGCACAGTAATCACACAGTAATAGAGAGACCACGAGACCTATTATTCTTATTATTATGCTTTTTGTTGTTATTGCTTAGACACAACCATCACTGCATTCAGTATCCACCCTGTTTAAGGCAGTACCTATCAGACATTACATTTGTTAGTCACTTAAACAATCCAGCTTTTAATGTCAAAGACGGTGTGAAATGAATCCGACTTCTTCACATGATCTGAACTCAAGGCCATCTTCAAACACTCACCCCCACCTCTACACACACACACACACACACACACACACACACACACACGAGCTTCACTTCACCCTCCCTTCTCCTCCTGAATCCCTACAAGGCCTCCCTTCACTCTTCATCCTTTTCCCCCTCTCATCTCTCTCCCAAGTCTTTCAGCTGTTTGGCTGGGTGCTCAGAACCAACCCTTTGAGGAAGATCCCTACAATTCTCAATGGGGCTACTTCCTCACCAGAGGAAGACCAGGGCACAGGGGTGGGGAAGAGGGTGTGGCGCCCCTTCTCCTCCATCACACCCCATCCCTGGAGTATGGCACTCCCATCCACCACGACTGGGGAGGGGACCGTGAGGACTTCACGACGAATAACCACCCCCCTTCCCCATATCCCGCTCACCTCCCAGCAACCTAGACCAGTCCAATCACTATATGCAAGACAAACTTCCCTTTAAAGCCAGCTGGTATTCTGGGGAAAGGAGGAGGAAATAGGGATCGGGTGGAACACAGTCCGGGGAGCACCGTGGATGCAGACAAAATCACTCCGACTCCCCACTCCCTCCCACCTGAGCCTGATGAGCCTGGGCAGGGGAGAGGGGTAGGGAGGAGGGGCGGAGAGGAGAGCGTCGCCTCCCTGGGCTCACCTCGGGGCGCAGAGAAGGGGTCGCCTCACCCCCCCGAAGCGGGCTCCTGCTCAGGGCACAGCTCTCCACACCTCAGCCTGGATTCGGACCGGCGTCCGTGCGCCTCCACGCGCAGCCGGGATGCGCACCAGGACTGGGGGATGGAGGATGGCGGGGCGGGGGGAAGCTCACGTCTCCAGACCAGCCAGGTTCACCTCTCTCGGCCGCGCCGGCTCTGCCACCCCGCGGGCACGCTGGCTTCCCCGCGCGCGGTCGCCCCGGCTGCCGCCTGGTGCCCCCCACACCCAACGGTTCGGCGGCGCCCGCTGGGAGCCTCTGGCGGACGCGGAGGGAAGCGCAGCCGACCCGCTGCGCCCAGGCTCCGGATGCCGGCTGGCAGGGAGCCGGGCCAGGCGGCAGCGGCCGCAGCAGCAGTGGCAGCAGCAGCGTGGGCTGTGCGGGCCTTGGCAAATTACCGGACAGGATGCACCTGTCCGTCTGCTCCCCGCCTTAACTACCCCACCCCGCGCCCAGAGCTGCTTCTCCCCGAGCCTCGAGCTCTCCGTGGCAACGAGGGGCTGGGGTTGCGGTGCTAATGGGAAAAAAAATTCTCCCCCTCCCCAAATAAAGAAATACTAAATAAATACACAGGGAGGCAGAACCACCCAGCCCAGATCTGGGTTTCCCAGAGGATGGCAAAGTGTTTAGGGATGGAGGGAAGAGGCGCACCCGCGGGTTTCCAGCGGGCACGGTCAGCCCAGAGCCCTGCGCCCTGCTGGCTTGTGCAATTGTGCGCTGACACCTGGGGGTTGAGGGGGAATCGCCATAACTTGGTTTAACCCCTCCATCCCCCACCTCCCTCCACCCCACCCCGTCCCCGACCTCCTTTATTTTAAGTTATTCTTCTCACTGGAGACCACCCAATCCCTTCCAATGATAGTAATAATAATAATAATAATAATAATAATAATAATAATAATAATAATAAAGCGGTTTTGCTGTGTTTTACCTTGAGGCGCTCTGGATTCCCCTTCATGTCCTTTAAAAAAAAAAAGAATCCAAAAAGGCGAGGATGCAGCGCACGCGAGTCCAGGGGTCTCTTGCGTGGATTTCCTTAGTCCTCTGAGCGGCCGGGATTTCTTTTTTTTTTTTTTTTAATTTAAAAATGTATTCGATTTATTTATTTATTTATGTTTCCTTTCAAAGAGATCTGGAGGGATGGCATTTAAAAAATAAAGAATTTTAAAAAAAATGGTCGCGGTGGAGGCGCCTGGAAACCTTCCCGCAGGTGGAACGGGAGCCGAGGACCGCGTGCCAGGTGCCCGGGAACCTCCCAGACCCCGCAACTTGGTTGCCGATTCAGTCTTCTCCCCGCAAGCTGGTCCGTCCGGGGCCGGCGTTAGGCGGGGAAGGAACGGATTTCTCTGCCCCCGACACAAACCCCCACGTCGTGGTGACGGCTGTTTCTCTTTTCTCTGGGAAAATCTCGCTTTGCCTTTCCTCCCCCGGGCTCACGGGGAGCATGTGAGCTCCGTTGGGGTTAGGTGGCCGGCAAGCAGGGAGGTGGAAGGAGAGTCACTCCACACCCGAGGCGCACCGGCGGCACCCCTGTCTTCTGGCGCAGCCCTGGCAAGGAGGAGTCCGCGTGGAGGAAACTTTGCCCTGGAGCGGAGGTGTCCCCGGTGTCCCCAAGCCAGGCTCAGACTGCGGGCGCGCGCGGGGCAGGGAGCCGGGAAGGGACGGCAGGCGGACCGCCCGCTGCTGGGTCCCGGCGTTGCGCGCATTCACACGCTTCACACACATGCACCGAGCGCGCGCGCGCGCACACACACACACACACACGCACACAACACACACACACACACACGCACACAACACACACACACACACACACACACACACGAGCGCGCGCAGCAACACGCACGCCCAGCCCCGCGGTCTGCCGCCCCCAGACCACACAGGCAACAATCGGAAGAGTGAAAAGCCACGTTTCCCCCAGGGAGAGACTCGAACACTCCTCTCTGGTTAGAAGATTCTCAACCAAGCAGTTTCTCCTGGCAAGTTCCTCCAGCCACCGCCAGGACTCGCGCCCCGACGCGTCCAGCTCCGCCAGTGGCTGACTCCGCCCTTGCAGGCAGCTGTTTGACTGGATCTCCCTTGGCCTTGGGGACCACCCCTCCTCCCTCCAAGAGTGAGGTCCCCCGAGGACGGATTTAGGAGGTTCCCACCTCCCGCTACCCAGCCCACCTCCGCCCGGCCGCCGGCTGAGGGTTGGAGCGTCCGCGGTGGCTCTCCAGGGCGCGCTGGGGCTCCCCGAGGTCCTTAGAATAGAAGGGCCTCCATCGCGTGTCTTGGCTCCAATTTCGTCTCCAGTTGCGTTTCCTGCTCGCGGCTCCCGGGTGGCGTCTCCACCGAGGAGCTGGCCGGGTGGCGCTGAAAGGAGGTGGGGAGGCGTTTCCCAGGAAGAGGTGCTTGGCTGGCTCTAGAGTCGGGGCTCATTTTGCGTCTCCGCGTATATTGTAGAGTGGACGGTAGCAGGTGAACAGCACTGCCCGGGAAAGGGGGAGGGATGAGGAGTCCCGAGACCCAGCCCCTCCAAGCCCTCGGCAGGGAAGGCCTGAGTCCCAGCTCCTCCTTCTCCCCAGGCGTTGGTCGCTGCCCCGTGCGGTGTTCCCAGCCGGAAAAAAATTCTCTCTCTGGAGCCCTGGGGTGGTCCAGAAATCTCGCTTTTTCCCCCCCCTTCTGAAAAGGATCTTTCCTGTCAAAGTTTTCGGTTACTGGGCTGTAGGAATTAATTGCGTATAGAAAGTAAACTTGGGGCCATTGTTTTTTGTGGGTTTTTTGTTCGTTTGTTTGTTTATCTCGGTGCGCTTTGATGACCCGCGAAGTCTTCCCAGCGTCTTCAGCCGCGGAGCCTCCCTCCTGTCCCTCTATTTCTCCAATGCAAGTAGGGACGGCAGTGCCACCGGGGCCCACAGGGGTCTTTGCAAATCTCTAAGGCTTTGGATTTTCCAGCAGGATCAAATCAAATCAAATAAAATAACCTGCCAGCGGTGCGGCGTAGAGGCATCGCCGGGGTTTCTTTGCAGGATGGCGCAGCAGCGCAGGACTCCTCCTGGCTCTCCACCCTCGCTTCTCTGCCCGGGAACCCTGGGCCTGGGAACTGATCTTAAAGTTGGAAGTTGGCTAAGTGTGAGGAAGGGAGAGGAAGGGTGAGCACCGCCGACCGACCCGTGGAGATAGAGTGTCAAAACACTACAGCAAGAGGAGGATTTAGTGCACAGGAGAAAACGTGTGTTGGTAAGAGCAGAACTACTGGCAGCTAAGAACATTGAGATTTCCAAGGGGAGCTTTCAGCAACCAAGGTGGTGGAACGACCCCGGAGCGTGCCATCCCAACATCTGGACTTTTCTTCCACATCTTTACCTAAAGAACTTGAAGTGAAACCCTAAATCTATGGGGAAGAAGTGAACAGAACTTTCTGGTGAGATGAAAAAGTGATGAAATCAACACAGGAGAGAG
Source organism: Megascapheus bottae (assembly GCF_031878675.1). Taxonomy (NCBI): domain Eukaryota; kingdom Metazoa; phylum Chordata; class Mammalia; order Rodentia; family Geomyidae; genus Megascapheus; species Megascapheus bottae. Next base: position 55,991,998 of record NC_143511.1, read on the forward strand.
GCGTTTTTATTTCCGTGTGTGTGTTTTCCGGGAGTGACTTTTTTTTTTTATTATTTATTTGATGTTTGATACTCGAGATGTGCTTTGGACAATGACCTGATTGCAGCGCTGGTACTGAACAGCTGAACTCCCTGCCAATCTGTACGTTGTCTGCTGGCCTCAAGGTTTGAATTCGAACACTTATTCCTAGTTAATGGATTCCTTTGCCTGGCACTTAAAGTGAAGTGGGAATAAGACTTACTTATAAGATAGGATTTTCAACAAATATCTTTCACTTACGGTTTCTGATTACATTGATGGACTAACAATTGAATGTCCTCCTAGACTGTGAGACATGAATTTCAGAACGGTAATCAAGAAAAATTCACAGTTTAGCTGCTCTGTCTGCCATTTCCTCTCCAACATGGTTCAGAGCTGAAATTCCTTTCTCAGTTTATGTTCACTTGCATATCATTGTCTGACTCTTCAACTCTCTTGAAACATATGTGCAAATGTGAATATCCACTGAGTTTATATTCCAAGGGTACCATCAATGCTTGATAATGTTATGGAAAGTCATGGACCAGCCAGGGGTGGTCTTTTGTTTATCTTTCATTTTACTTTACAAGGCTGTAAGCAGCAGGAACACTAAATATGCATCCTGGTATTGATACTTAAGCTCCCTTCATAAAGTAAAAGCCTGAGTACTTACCATATCACTTCAGGAAGCAGTTACTTTACTCCTCTTCTGAGAATGCAATCCACAAATGACTGTTGGCTCTTCCAAAAAATGAAACTCTCATTTGTTATTTGTTATACAAAAGGAAGATAAAAGCACCTTTAGTAGTGCCTTTTTCTACATTGCTCTTATAAAGAAAAATAGTTGACAATTAACAACAACAACAAAGTAAAGCTCAGGATCAAAGAATTTTCTCCACCCTCCTCACTTTTCCATGTTTATACAATGGAAAGGGCAGTACTGAAACCCAAAGTACTGTCAGAGCCAAGAACTTTCCATGCCCCATTGGCACCTCCCAATTCAAATAACCACAGCATTGTTCTGGTGTGGCCCCTGCTTGCTTGCATTTTGAGAAGTTACAAGTGAAGGAAGCCTGAAAATTTTCTGTAATTTAATTTTTTAGATAAAAAGAGAAAGATTATATTTTATTTCTAGCTATCATTAAGATTATTCAGAGAGGAAGGCCTTTTTATGCATTTTTAAATTCGGGAATTATGAGAAAGTTTTATTTTTTTAAAGAACAAAAAAAGTATCTGAGGGGGGATGGGATTACATTAAAAAGAAACATAGCCAGGCCAGGTGGCTAGTGCCTGAAATCCTAGCTACTCAGGAAGCTGAGATCTGAGGATCAAGTCAGCTCAGGCAAGAAGGTCCACATGTCTCTAATCTCTAATAAGCTAGCCAGAAAAAGACAGAAGCGGTGCAGTGGCTTAAGTGGTAGAGGACTAGCCTTGAGCACAAAAAGGTTCAGGGACAGTGAGTTCAAGGATCAGGACTAGTTAAAACAAAAACCACAAAATTAACACATACACAATCTTTCTTTACTCAAGGTACTTTTGTTTTTGAGTAAATAGTGATAAAAAGTGTGAATTTGTATACTCACTCTCTTTACCAGGAAGAAACTGTAGTAAAATACCTTTAGTGTGGTCTAGCAAAACAGCATTCTGTTTATTACCTACAGTTTAAACAAAAGTTTATTTCTCATGCTCTGGGGGCTACATCTAAGGCCAAGGTAATAGCCTATTTGATTCCTGTTTGTGGCTCTCATTCTCTCTTTAGAAACAGCTCTTTCTAACGCTGTCCTTATATGTCCTTCTTTTCAGTATAGAAACAGGAGGAAAGAGATTTTTATTCTTAAACATATTTATCTTGTCATGAAAGTCATACCTTCATGACCTATGTGTACAACTAATTGGCCTCCAAATGACTCATCTTTAAGTACTGCTATACGAGGTGTTAGGATTTCAGTATATGGGTTTATTTTTGGAGCATTTAGCTCAGAATAGGAGTTTATTAGTTCTGATTGTCAATTGGAACTCTTCTGAGTAAACAGATGATATTTGTCAGGGTAAATATTCACCTGGAAGAAGGAACCTGTCTTTGAAATATTCTTCCATTAGGAGTATCTACAAAGAATAGCATCAGGATTGTAACTGGGTTGTAACTCCCTGGAGAACAGGACATATGCTGTCTAACTTTGAATTATAAAATGGAGATCAAAAGGACCAGGAAATGGGTCTCCATAAGAAGGAAGGGGGGGTGAGTAGAAGAAGGAAGGTGAGAAGGGAGTAGGACCCAGGCAAGGAAGCAATGCCTGAACTACAGAATTGAGAAAAATAAGGGAAGAGGCTGGCCAAAGGGGGCGGGAATGACGATGTTGAAGGAATGACACAGATCAAGATACAATATATATATATATAAAATATAATATATAACATAATAAATATATGATATATATGATATAGTACGTGTTAAATGGCTAAAATGCAACACATAACCTAAAAATGAAGAAAAGTGAGGTAAGGAGTAAGATACTGAAAGCAGTGACATTGATCTAGTAGTACAATGTTCATAAACAGCTTTGTTGAATAGGGGTTCCTTTGTTTCTACTTAATGATATGGATGATTCAACCACTCATTCAACACATCTCCTTGGGGACAGGGAGACTTATCTGTTGCAGGAAGATGAGAATTGCAGACCCATGTTTAAAGAACCCCTTGTTTGAACCCTTGGAATTCTTCAGCTTCCACTGATATTGCTTCTGCTTTCATATTTATTTCAGTCTTATTCAAAAATTACAATACTGTAAAACAGCTCAAAAGTTTCTGACTTTAAATAATGGCATAGTGAAGCCATAGCCACGGCCAGTTATAGACTTGTCATCTCTCAGGTATATTCTAAGAGGACTACATTGTTTGATTGATTTAATATGGATAACTAACCAATTAATTATTATGAGTGAGAGGAAAAATTGTACAAAAGAACATAATTTGCAAAGATCATAGAGCAAGCTGGTTGTACAGACAGGATTTGAAACTTGGGTGTCTCTAACCAAAGCCAAGATTTTTAAACAATATTATAAGGATCGATTCTGGTTCTAAGAAGGTTTGTAGGGGTAGGAAGCTGTCCTTACTGTTCAACATAGGCTTTCCAGTTTAGAAATGACACATAGTTCCTAAGTGAAAAAAAATATGGATTATCTAATTTTACAATCACTCCACGAGTTAGACAGTATTATTCTCATCCTCCTGTGAATGATCAACACTAGCAGGATCGACTCCTCAGACTCACTGACATTTAATATAGAATTATTTAGATACAGAATCTATTGCTTAAAAACACTATGGCACATTGACTTTAACTCGCCCTACTATTTTCAACTACATTGTATTGTTCACAACTATATCACTTGCTTAAAATTCAGCCTCAGTGCTGGTGTTTCAACTCAAAATACATACTGCAACAAGTAAACACAGACCAAATATAGAGTTGGAATAAATGTCTTTCTAAGCAGTTGAAATGTGTGTTACTGGGTGCTGGTAATTTTCCACTTGCCATCCTCTGAAGGTAAGTGGGTATCCTGGTGACTATTTTTGACATGCTTTTAACAACAGAGGAAATCAGAGAAGGTAATATGGACAGAAGAGAATATAAAAATTATTTTCTTTTTACAGAAACTTTAGCCCATTTCATTTCTTATATAGAAGTCATGCTTCTTGTTTCCAACCATCTCTCAGTCTGTCAATCAGTAGATTGATAAGCTATTATGGAAAATTTCAGAATACCATTCTAATTTGCTCATGAAATGGCATGAAACAACCAATAGAACGCTTTTTATTTCCACACAATTAAAATTTCCTTATTTCTTGAAACCTCCTAAGAAATTGTTGATCAGAGTGGCAGTTGAAAGATGAGCTTAGTGTTATTATCTAGATAACAACCATTGATACCCCCCCCAGATAAGTCCAACAACTATAACATTTACCACAAATGCATCTCTGTGAAATGACTAGTCTACAGTCTTTGATATTAGATACCTTGGTTTGGAATTCTGGCTCTGAGAGTGGCTTGTTGTTTGAATTATTCCAAACTCAATCAAAGAGTGTTTTAGAAACATACAAGAAGATGTTGCTGAATGGACAGAAGTGTCTGTCATAGGACCATATGAAAAGAGGTTGGTCATTGACCTGTGGTGTCATTGGTAGTTGACAGAACATTAAGAACTGGAACATGTAAAAGGAAGTTAGCTTATTAAGATTATGCCCAAAAAGGCAGATTGAGAAATTAGCTCTTCCTCTTTCTCTTTCTTTGCTACCTGTCACACATGAGGAGGAGTCTTTCTCTTCCGGAAACAGTATCAATCATGGACTGAAATCATGAACCACAATAAATTTTCCTGTTTATAATAATTTTTTCTGTCGGTCCCAGGTATCATGCAACAGTGATGGAAATCTGATTACTATAACCCTCTGAATCATTTTTATGAAGGATAAAGCAGAAGAGTGGATATAAGAAGGAGGTACAGTAAATACCTCCTATAGGAAAAATTGGCACAAATCTGAATATACAAAGAGGCATAAATCTATATAAGGTACAAGAAATGGTATTACAGGAAGATAGAGATAGAGAATTTGTTTTACTTGTAGCAACTTCTAAGAGATTTCAGACTGAAGTTTAACAAAGCTAACAACTAGCATCTCCAACTATGACTATTTGAGGAGGCAAGACCTCTAAAGAGACAATGGAGGTAAAAGGAAGCCATTAGGATGACCTGAAATCTCATGTGGCTGTTATCCTTATTAAATAGAGTAACAAGACATGAGAAAAGGTATCAATGTTTGCAAAGTAATGCACCTTCTATCTGGTGAATATAATGTAACCCTTCTATTAATTACAATAAAAATATATGGGAAAAAATCAGTAACAGTCAGAGAGATATTGCAGCTGCTGGGCTATAGAGCAACAGCCCTGTGACACAACAGCAAATGGACAGTCATGGGCAAGCCAAGTTGAGGAGCTTCAGAATAATAGGCCTCAGTCCTTTTGACCATCTAAACTATAGACTTCCAGTCTACAGTGAAAAATAAAGTTCTGCTTTTTCATTCACCCATCATGTGGCATTTTGTTTTAGCAGCTCTATTAAAGCGATGAAGAAGAAAAAAAACATGAGTAGATAGATGAGCCTGGAGGAGTGAACTGGAAGCCTGTTGTGACATTAATCAATTCACTCCCATAAGATCAAGTTAGAGGAAGAATGAAGGAGATTAAACTTGGCCAATTAGCCATGGAAAATGTTTCCTGAATTATGACAATGAATGCAGATGTGGAATGAGGCAAAGAGACTCCAGAGAAATGAGAATGGTAGAAGAAACAGAATTTAAGGATTGATTAAACACATGAGTTACGTAGGAAACGAAAAGAATCAAGGCTCGATGGTTTCCCTCATTCATCATAACCAGTAGAAACCTTGGGCTCTAATAGCAAAGATTTGCAAAAGAACAAAAACTTGATACAGAAGGCCATATAGTATGAAGCTAATTGAAAGGACCTCTAGGATATTGAAACAAAAGCCATATAACGAATGATTGATGTCCTTTAGGTGCTATGTTATCTCTCATCTCTTTTGCTGTTCCTTTGTTATCTCATACTGTCGCAATATCTCACTTTGTTATTTGATATATTGGATACATTTGTATTTGCTTACTTGAAATTGGACAGGGAAGGAGGGAAAACCAAGAGGGGGGGAGGGGAGGGTAATGGGGACCAAGACATGTGGAAGGGTATCAATGTATGTGAAATAATGCACCTTCTATCTGGCAAATATCATGTAACCCTTTTATTAAATACAATAAAAAATATTTTAAAAAATAGTCCCCTTTTTCCAGAATAAGAAATTAAAGAATAATAAAAAGGGAAAAGGATGTGCTGTTATTTTTGTGGTTGTTTATTTTCACTGGTGAAGTGTTATTAAGTAGGACTTGGGAAGGACTGAATGGCAAATACAAATTGATGCATAAAAAGTTCAAATCAACCTCAAGAACACTGTAAAAAAAAGTCTTAAGGCAGTAAGTGTTAAGTACAAATGCTTGTTTAACCATAAAGATAGGACTATGAGTGTAAAGAAATGAGATTCTCTAAACTGAAAGAGTAAAAAGAAATCCATAAAGATTGGGCTTGGTTTTCCAAAGATGTAGTTTTTGACAATGTAAGGTTGAAGCAAAAAGAAAACAATGAATCACAAATGAACCAAGTTTAAGTTATAGAATAACTATTTATACACAGAAAGTAAAATATAGATTGAAACAGACTACTGGTAGAAGCATATTTCATTGTAATTTTGAACTTAAATTTGACAATGGTAAAGAACCCTGAATTCTAATTTTATAATTATTTTGATTATTTTATTCATTTATTATTTTCTCTGAAACATAGATCAGTAAGGATTGGGGTTAGTTGTCAGTCATTTTATGACTTACATAAAATACAGTCTCAAGAAAAATCTGTCATTAACAATTGACAGCTTGTAGAGTGACTTTGTTTGACCAAAGATCATTGGATATTTAATACATTCCCTAAATCACTTTTTATCCAAGAAGTTTTCAGAAACTTCAATCATTGAATAGAGTAGCATGAAGATGGGGCAAAGCCAATCTGAAGAATGTTTCAAAATTCCTTTAAGCATATCTTTACCCAGTCTTCAGTCAGTCACGGGAACTATATACAGACAGAAGGAAGTGTTCTCTTTTGTCTATGTGGCAATATGACTAGATAATAATTAGAGAACTTTGGTTGAGTCCAAGGAGAAAAGAATATTCAGGTTAAAAGTTGTGTATTTTATACTACACATAATTGTTTACTTAAATTCTCTGTCTTATGATTAATTCATTGGAATATTATTTTGGTCCTTAAATTTCTATGATTGTGTTTAAGCTTTGTGTTCTTTTGTCTAAAATTATAAGCATTATTTTTGTTCACTAAAATTTGAACTGATTTGCATAGTGTCAGATGTTAATATATCAGAACATATCGCTTTTATGTGCTTTTCATTTTCAAGTGTTTTTGTTAATAAAGTATGATAATATAATTTGAAGCCTAAATCAGTAATATCCTCAAGTGATGATACCACATTCTGGACTTCATAGCAGAGCAAAGCAGGTTAAATTAAACAAACATTGATTATCTTGAAATGTTATAGCTGCAAACCTACTTTAAACAATGGATTCTGATATTCCCTCTCTCTTGTCTTTATATTTACCAAATTCTCTCCATAGAATATAATTCTGAAAAACAAATGCAACAGTGATACTTACTAGACAGTATGTTAGAAATAAACTTTACAACTCTGGAAGAGCAGTTCAGTGGGTGGGGGAATGAGAGAGGGAGTGACACTGCTCAAAAAGAAATGTATTTATTACGTTACTTATGTAACTGTAACCACTCTGTACATCAACCTTTCCAATTTAAAACATTGTGGTGACATTTTACTCTAAATTCAGCAACATAGCATAAAACACGCACACATACACACACACACACACACACACACAAATTTGTCATTAAATTGAATGCTGTGTAACACGCCTCAACTCTCTGCCAGTTGATGTTAGGCTTTCCAAAGCTTTCTGAACATCAAGAAGACAAAGTATAGCTTCCATTCCAAGAAGAGTACTGACAGTAAGATGAATGAGAGCTTTTCTGAATGAGTGCCAACATGCAAGTGTTCTTAGTGAGGAGATAAAGCGACACACTTGGTGAGTGTGTTGACAAATTTCAAAAAAGCAATGACCCACTTGCCCAGTTCAGTAATTTTTTTTGGAAGAAGAAAGAACTCATGGTAAAAATGTTAGGAAATGCTTTTTCATTTATTGTTCTAGGATAAATGTGGTTGCTGGTGTGTGTGTGTGTGTGTGTGTGTGTGTGTGTGTGTGATTGTTAATTGTTACTTAATCTCTTTAAGAAAATATGAATCGTTTCCAATGTAAAAACCTTAAATATCCCCCCAAAAAGTTTACGTGCTGAGACATCTGTTCAAGTGGAGCAGGGTATCATAGAAATAGAATTTCTTTTGTTTCTCATTGGAGTTCAAACTATTGACTTACAATATGACCCACAAAGTCTTTTTTCATGTATTTTTTATTGTAATTAATAGAAGGTTTACATAATATTTGCCAGATAGATGGTGCATTAACTCCCAAACATTGATACCCTTTCACATGTCTTGGTCCCCATTTCTCTCCCCCCCACCCCAACCCCTCATCTTGTTTTCCCCCGTTCCCTATCCAATTTCAAATAACCAAATACAAATGTATCCAATATATCAGGTAACAAAGTGACATACTGTAACAATATGAGATAACAAAGGGACCGCAAAAGAGATGAGAGATAACATAGTACCATAAGAACAACAATCACTCATTATATGGCTTATGTTTCCATATCCTAGAGATCCTTATATTTAGTGTCCTACTATATGGCCTTTTGTATCAAGGTTTTGCTCTCTTGCAAATCTCTGCTATGAGAGCCCAAGGTTTCTACTGATTATGACAAATTAACCCTCAAAAATCAACTGCCTTCCTCTACGCCAACAGTGAGAGGAACGAGACAACAATCAGGAAAGCAACTCCTTTTGCAATAGCCTCAAAGAAAATAAAGTACCTAGGAATTACCTTAACTAAGAATGTAAAGGACCTTTTTGATGAAAACTTTAAAACCCTGAAAAAGGAAATTAAAGCAGAACTGAGGAAATGGAAAAACCACCCATAGTCCTGGATTGGAAGAATCAATATCGTGAAAATGACAATCTTGCCAAGGGCTATCTACAAATTCAATGCAATACCCATCAATATCCCAATGTCATTCTTTAAAGAAATAGAAGAGGCAATCCAAAATTTCATATGGAATAATAAAAGACCCCGTATAGCAAAACACTTCTTAGCAGAAAGAACAGCGCAGGAGGAATTACAATACCAAACTTTAAACTCTATTACAGAGCTATAATTATCAAAACAGCTTGGTACTGGCACAAAAACAGGCCTGAAGACCAATGGAATAGAACTGAAGACCCAGATATTAAACCACAGACCTATGGCCAATCTTTGACAAGGGAGCCAAAAAAATAGAATGGAAGAAAGATAGCCTCTTCAACAAGTGGTGCTGGCAGAACTGGTTGAGCACATGCAGAAAACTAAAGTTGGATCCTTCTTTGTCACTCTGCACTAGAATTAACTCCAAATGGATCAAAGACCTGGAGGTAAAAGCAGATACATTGAAAACTTTACAAGAAGGAATAGGAGATACACTAGGTCTCCTTGGCACAGGCCGAAACTTTCTTAATAAGGACCAAGAATCACAACAACTCAGAGAAAGACTGGATAAGTGGGACTGCATTAAACTGCAGAGCTTTTGTATGGCAGAGGACATAGCTAGTAAAGTAATTAGGAAGCCTACAGAGTGGGAGAAGATTTCACCAACCATACAACAAAGGCCTCATATCTAAAATATATCAACAGCTCCAAAAATTGAATCAATCCACAACTAATCTCCAAAGTAACAGCTGTCCCATTAAAGATGGGCCAAAGACTTAAAGAGATTCTTCTCTGAAGAAGAAACACAAATGGCCTATAGACACATGAAGAAATGTTCAACATCTCTGGTCATAAAAGAAATGCAAATCAAAACAACTCTAAGATTCCACGTCACTGCAGTTAGAATGGCCAGGATCAAGAAAACTAATAACAACACATGCTGGAGGGGATGTGGCCAGGAGAGATCACTACTACACTGTTGGTGGGAGTGCAAACTTGTTCAACCACTGTGGAAAGCAGTATGGCAGTTCCTCAAAAGACTAAACATCAAGCTCCCCTATGACCCAGCAATTCCACTACTTGGCATTTACCTAATCATTCAGAAAAAAAGACATACTAAATCCACTAACACAACAATGTTCATTGCAGCACTCTTTACCATAGTAAAGATATGGAACCAACCTAGATGTAACTCAGTTGATGAGTGGATCAACAAGATGTGGTATTTGTACACAATGGAATTCTATGCTGCTGTTAGAAAGAATGACATTGCCCCATTTGTTAGGAAATGGAAAGACTTAGAAAAGATCATATTAAGTGAAGTAAGCCAGACTCAAAGGAACTTAGATTCAATGTTTTCTCACAAAGTCTTAAAAGGCAGGTGAATGTACAGAGAGGTTCTGATTTGCTCTTTCCTCCTTCAAAACAATACCCTAAGAGCACTTGATTCCTTTATGTTACTACACTGTTGGTGGGAGTGTAAACTCATTCAATCACTATGGAAAGCAGTGTGGCAATTCCTCAAAAGACTAAGCATAGAACTCCCTTATGACCCAGCAATTCCACTCGTTGGCATTTACTCAAACGTCCAGAAACAGGGACCTATTAAAGCTACTAGCACAACAAGGTTCATGGCAGCACTATTTACCATAGCAAAGATAACCCTCAATAGATGACTGGATCAAGAAGATGTACTTATACATTGGAATTCTATGCTGCCATCAGAAAGAATGACATCATCCCATTTGTAATTAAATGGGAAGTCTTGGGGGAAAAAAAACCATATTAAGTTAAGTAAGCCAGACCCAAAAGAACATAGGCTCAATGGTTTCCCTCATTTGTAATAATTAGTACACATCTAGGACTCTCCTAGCAGAAGGTTACAACAGCTCAAAACCTGGGTATATAAGGCCATATAGAATAAATGAAAGGATCTCTAGGATATGGAGATAAGAACTTTATCTTGTGTGATTGTTGTTCTTAATGTAGTATGTTATTTCTCTTCTCTTTTGTTGCCCTTTGATTAATCTCATATTGTTTCTGTATCTGACTTTGTTACCTGGTATATTGTATATACTTTTATTTGTTCATTTGAAATCAGAAAGGGAAGTGGGGGAAACAAGATGATTGGGAAGGGGTGGGGGAGGAAAATGGAGACAAAAGCATGGGAAGGGCTATCAATGTGTGAGATATAATGTACCTATGATCTGGTAAATGTAACTATTACTCTTCTATACATTACCAAACAATAAAGAAAAATAATTATAAAAAGAAAAATTTGATCCCTTTAAAGGAATTGATTATGGCAGGTGAGAGGTTAAATGGCTGAGTATGTGAAATATAGTATAAGTCATCCAGAATAGAACAGCTTTTTAGTATTTTTGTATACATTTAGGGTATATAATATATGTATTTTATTTTATTATTGCAATATAACCAGGGGTTACAGTTATATTTGCCAGGTAGTAGGTGCATTACTTGTCACACATTGATACCCCTTCTCATGGTTCTTTTCCCCATTTTCCTCACCCCATCCCCTCCCAATCATCTTGCTTCCCCCCATTCCCCATTTCAAATAAACACATAAACCTATATACCAGTATGCCAGGTTAAAAAAAAGTCAGATACTGTATCAATATGAGATTAACCAAAGGGCAAAAAGGAGAAGAGAAATAACAATACCTTCAGGCTACAATATATTTTCAACTACAAATATATATTCTGAAATTACTACATCCAAATTAAGGCATCTATTTCCATGTGTGTGCGTGTGTGTGTGTGTACGTGTATGTGTATTGTAAGAGCACCTGAAACACTTCAGCAAACTTTGTTAACAGGAGCAATGTATGATGTGATAAAAAGGGAATTTATTGACCAAAAGGTACTACATTCAGCTACCACTCAGGGTTTGAGTGTTTGCCTAACATAAATGAGAGACTGTATTTTATCTCTATATAATGATATATATATATGATGAAAACACATGTAATGTACAACATGTTGATGATATAACTCATACTTTAAAAAGAGCATACTGTATTCTGCTCTATTTCCCGAGAAACCAGATATATACCACAAACTTAGATGACTTCACAGTTTGGGTCTGGAATATTCCAAAAACTCTAGTGGATTATATGAATTTGTACATGAATACGGCCATTGTTGACCCAACTTAACATTACTTCTTGGTTTCTGACATTGTTCTATACTTTTTGAAAATATGTACCAATGTAAGTTGTTTTCTTAGAAAGCAACACACAACCATAAATCCATTACCCATAAGGAACCACTAAGATCTTGAAGATGATTTACATCTAATTATATGTCATCCTATCTTGTACCTAAGCCCTCCTCCTGCCCTTGTCAGACATCATCTTAATTCCATTCTATAGTCATTATTTGATTTTCATTCTATTTATGCTATTTATCTATATCTAGGTACAATTTTATTTTGTTCATTTGTTGAACATTATAAAAAATTATCACACATATAACAACTCAGTATATAACAATATATGATATATAGTTGAGATACATTTAACAACTCTCACATATAAAATCATTTATATGTATATATATGTATATGAGAATGAGAGAGAGATAGTTTTATAGTTTTGACCATTGTCTGCTCTATTATGCAAACATGTCACAATTCATCTGGTCTCTCATGGTAGCATTTTGGTGACATTTTTATCTATTGTGATGAATTCTGGTATAGACTCTTTTGTATATTTGTGTATGTTCTCTGCTGTACAATTATGAGTAAAACTACAGATCACAAAGGATAAGTTTTCTCAACAATAAAAGACTATTTTAATTCCTTTAAAGTATTTGTACACATTTACAAGTCTAGCAACAATGTATGAAATAGCATTTGTTTTCAAAACACCTCCAAAATGAAACTATAGTCAGACTTTTTTTGTTATCAAAAGGATATGAAATGGTGGTTTAATGTGGTAATTTCATTTCATTATCTGTGATGACTTATGGATTCTCAACATCTTTATATGTTTGTTAAACATTATTATGTCTTCTTCTAAGGAATACTTGTGAATGATTCTTGTTGACTTTTAGTGGCTTGTTTGTGGTCCTATTGATTTGTAGGTATTTTCAGTCTATGCTTAGAATAGTTTTTCACCACTATAAACACAAAAGTATCATTTATAACTAAGCCTACTTGTTATTTTGTTCTTTTTTGGTTTTAATTTGAAATAATCTTGACAAAATGATCCAAGCTTAAAATAAACTGAACTACTAAATGGGACACATTAGAATCCTTTATCATTGTTAAAGGAAACAATGTCCTATCAAAATGTCTGGCATTTTATATTTCATTTACCTAAGAGATAATCAAAGGAAGATTAGTGCTGTAATAACTCAGAATCAATCATTGCCAGCAGCAAGCTTAAGTAGGAAACGTGAATAATATTCAACATTTCCATGGCTGAATTCACAGTTTAAGGTGATCATCATTGTGACACTTACTTTTACAACCATAATTTCACCATAAACAAAACACTCTTCCAAAGAAGATGTGTCTATTATTTCTACAGCATAACAGTTCATTGAGGCTATCACTGCTTGTTAAAGTAATTGTGCCCCTTGTGAGATAGCAACCACGTAGAGAGCACAACTGAAAAACAGGATTTGGTTCAGCCATAGAAATATAATGGACACAATATTGAGGCAGGATTTGAATATGGATATGTAATCTATATGATTTTAAAACATTCTTCTAGGCTATCTATATCTCAATATATGTATTATAGATACGCTGAGAGCTATTATGAAAAACACAGTGATAGAATTATCTTCCATAGGCAGGTTTATATATTTTCAGATAGTCTCAAAACAGTTACTGGTATCTATCCTGTCTCTCCTGATAATGATCTGGTTTCCTGTTAAATGTCTGAGTCTGGTAACATATCTGGATAGTAAGTAAATATCACAAATGTTCTGGCTCTATAATATAGATTTGTGTCCTGTTATTCAGGACCCCTAATTTTGATTATTTAACATCAACCATATAGGAAGTAATTTATATATTCATCTAATAATTGAAAACATTCTTTAAAATTACCTGGAAACAGAAATTTATTACATATGCCATGGACTCCTCAATGAAAATTTGAAATATGTTCTCTGGTTTTAAGACATGTGCTATACTTGAGGATTATTTCCTGATTTAATAAGAACAAGGATTTTCTTTTCTCCCATTCTTATATTTTTCCATTTATGTTAAGCACAATAAACTGTAATATCTGCCATCAGGCTTCTAAGCACTTCAATATAAAAGTCAGTTCTCGCCTTAAGACTCTTATCTTCAGTTAACCACCAGGAAACTGGAAGTCTTGCTCTGCCTCAGTGATAGAGTGCCAGCCTTGAGCTGAAGAGCTCGGTGACAACAACCAGGCCCAAAGTTTAAACCCCACAACTGACAATAAAAACGTAATGGGAAAGAATAAAAAGAAAAAAAATTGGCTTTCTGTCTCGGTCTATCTGTCTTTCTCAGTAGGTAGATGGAGAGATACATAATAGACATAGAGAAATAGATACATAGATGAATGGATAGATAGGTAAGTAGATCAGTATGTTAGAACCTTCCTAAATGTTACAAAAATAACATGTGTATTGAAACTGTTTCTTTTTATCTTTCCCAGTATAGTTTCCAAAGTTCAGCCAAGAAAAATATTCTTATATCCAAGTGTCACACAAAAAAGGAAAATAATCAATTCAGCTGCCTTTCACAAATTTTGTAAGTTTAACCAACTCAACATTCAATGAGCTCTTCCAACTCTAGATTAGAAACTGACGTGAATAACTGATACTTTCCACTTACCTTTGAATGCAATTGAACTAAGGCTTCTTGAGAGAGAAGGTGGAGGAGAGGGAGAAAGAGCCAGTTTCACCATTGCTGTGCATACAAAGGCTTTGGCAAATAGAATATTGCTAGTGCACGCTTTGTGGATAATCAGGAATTGGAGGGTATATGAGAATGCACCTGTACAATCAGTCAGAAGACTCCAGAGCAATAAACACTTGAAGACAAGGGTGTGAAAATACCAGGAGAAATACAATAGAATGAAGAAGAGGAGAAAGAGGAGATGGATGAGGAGTAGGAAGAGGAATAAAGGTCAGTTCTGGTAGATCATGATTGTAATCCTGACAACTCAAGAAGAAGAGGTCTGAGGATTGTGGTTTGAAGTCAGACAACGTAGGAAATCTAGGAGACTCATCTCCAATTAGCTACCCCAAAACAAACAAACAAACAAAACAATGCTGGATATGGAGCTTTGACTCAAGTGCCCAAAAGCTAGATTTAAGCAAAAAAAAGTTCAGGGATAGTATCCAGGCTCTCAGTTCAAAAACCCTTCATAACCTTTTCTCAGTACATATGTTTGTCAAAATTTGTAATTTAAGATTTTTTTCCCTTTTGCAATATATTCATATCTTTTCAAAAGCAAAATCATATTTCTGACAATTTTTCCACTCAATCTTTTCTCAATGATCTGGGAACATCTGTCAAAATTTTAATCATCAAAGAAAATAATATCTCCAGCTTCCCCAGGGAGAATAAGGAATAAACTCAACTTGCTGCTTGGCTCTAACTTCAAACCTATTGGCTTTCATGAAAATATAAAAATTCGAATTTTTTAGAGAAAAACCAATAGTCACTGAAATTGCCAGATGAATTTAGATTGAAGGATATGTGATAAATATTGCAGTCAATTCTTATTAGTTTTCCATTGTGTTGATGATAATGTGGGTTGAATTTTACATTTTGGACATTTTTATTAGTGTTCATTAATTGTACAATACAATGTGTTTTATTATGGCATTTTTTTCCTTATAAGCATGAAGTACTTGTTTTTATACCACTTATTACTGGCAGCTAATTCCTATCCACCTCCCCAAAACTTTCTCTCCTTCAGTGGGTTGCTTTTAACTATCTGGAAGAACACTATATCTTTCTATCTTTGTAAACTTATTCCCTGAATGTAATGTCATGTAATGGATACTGATTTGTTGCTTACTGATCAATAAAGCCATTCAACTTTATTTAGGAGAAAAAAGTCAGTTCTTGCTTTGCTTTATTTGAAAGAAAATATGCATCTCAATAGGAACAGAAAGGTTGATATAAACAAGGCTCACACCTGTAATCCTACCTATTCAGGAGGCTGAAATCTGAAGATCGAAGTTCAAAGCCAGTCTGGGCACCAAAGTCCTTGAGACTCTCATATCCAATTAACCATCAGAAAACTGGATATGGTGATGTGGTTTAAATTAATAGAATGCTAGTCTTAAGCTGAAGAGCTCAGGCCCAGAGTTCAAGCTCTGTGATGAACAAATAAGAAACAAACAAAAAACAGCAGCAACAAAAAACAAAGACCCATACATTGTTTTGTAAGATGTTCTGGACTTTTCTCAGAGTTAATCATACTCTTCAGTGATCTCTTCATATCTTCATCTATTCCTAGTGTGCTTGCTTAGTTGTTTGACTCCTGGACTAGGCTGTCTCTTGAACTCTGTGATATCAGAGTTACACATATTGACATTTATTTCTCTATTTTCTAGCAACATTTATGGCACATAGTGTGTGTTTATTAAATATATAAATGTCTCTTTGACTTGCCAAAACAATGTTTAACTGTTATTTTGTATTATGTTATAGAGTTGTTTTCATATTTTAGTGCATATCAAATTAGTATGCTGTATGTATTCATACTATGGTGAAACTAATTATAACAGTTGCTTATGATCATAGCTCCCTCTTTTGTTTCTTATCATAGAATTAGCCTATGCTGATGGAAGGGTCAGACTCTCTGATAGTTGGAGTAATCTTATGTGCCATGATTCAGGTGACTAATTTCCAAGACAATTAGTGATTTATAACTTCTCATGGTTTCTAGTGCCACTCAGGCTGAAGACTTCCCTTTAATTGTCATGCTTCATAGAGCAAAACCTTGATACAAAAGGCCATATAGTAGGACGCTAAATGAAAGGATTTCTAGGATATAGAAACATAAGCCATATAATGAATGATTGTTGTTCTTAAGGTACTATGTTATCTCTCATCTCTTTTGCTGTCCCTTGGTTATCTCATATTGTTACAGTATCTCACTTTGTTACCTGATATATCAGATATATTTGTATTTGGTTATTTGAAATTGGATAGGGAATGGGGGAAAACAAGGTGAGGGGTGGGGGTGGGGGGGGAGGGAAATGGGGACCAAGACATGTGAAAGGGTATAAATGTATGTGAATTAATGCACCATCTATCTGGCAAATATCATGTAACCCTTCTATTAATTACAATAAAAAGTATATAAAAATAAAAATAAAAATAAAAAAATAATTGTCATGCTTCACCATCTTTTGTTTAATTAAAGAATTTATTAACATTGAGATTTACATCCTATTTCAAATGATATGTTTAACAAACAAGTATTCAAGAAGGGAATCTCTATATAAAATCACTAGCACTTAGATTTTAGAACATAATTAAAATTATGGTGAGGTTTGTATGTCATGGATACATATTAATCTATGTAAAATAAAACATTATGTCTATAGAGTCATAAATTTTTATGTCTATGTAGTTGAGTTTATATTTCCAATACCATGTCCATAGCACCAGATATACAAATACTGAGTCCTCGCTCTTGTACGGTTTGGATCTAATAGCCATATATTAAGGATACCATATGCCTTTTGTTCCTTTGGTCTTAACTTGTCTCACTCAACATGATTCATTCTAGATTCATCCACTTCCCTGCAAATGCCATTATTTTATCTTGTCTGTTGGCTATGTAGAATTCCATTATATATGTATACCACATTTTTTATGTCCATTCATCTGCAGTAGGGCATCTGGATTGTTTCCATCTCCTGGCTATTGTGATTAATGCAGAGATGAACATAGCTGAGCAAGTGTCCTTATCATATCCTGGGTTATGATGTTCAGGGTAGATGCCCAGAAGTGGTGTGGTGGGATCGTAGGGAAGGTCTATTTTCAGTTCTTTAAGAAACCTCCACACTGCTTTCCAGAGTGGCTGAACTTGTTTACAATTCCATCAGCAGTGCAGTAGGGTTCCTTTTTCTCCACAACCTCACTAGCATCTGCCATTCTCCGAGTTGAAAATCTTGTCCATTCTTGTTGGAGTAAGGTGGGGTAAAGGTTGTTTTTATTTGCATTTCCTTTATGACCATGGATGAGGAGCATTTTCTCATATGCTTTTCTGCCATTTTAACCTCTTCTTATGATGTCTCTGTTTAGTTCCCTTGCCCATTTAGTGAATGCTTTGTTGGGTTGGGGGGGTTAGTTTCTTGAGTTTCTTGGATATTAAGCATTTTTCTGATGTATTATTGGTAAATATCCTTTCCCAGTTGGTTGGCTGTCTTTCTACTTTAGTAGCTATACTTTTATCTGTGCAGAAACATTTTATTTTTAGGTAGTCCCATTTATCGAGTCTCTCTCCAATCTGTTGTGACCTTGGGATTCTGTTCAGGAATCTTTTGGCTCTGCCTATGAGTTCCAGTGTCTCTCCAACTCTATCGTGTAGGAGTTTCAAGGTTTCCAGTGTGATATTGAGGTCTTTCATCTAATTTTTTTTTTGCCAGTCCTGAGCTTGAGCTCAGGGCCTGAGCACTCTCCTTGGACTTTCTCAAGGCTAGAGCTCTACCACTTGAGCGTTTGCACCACTTCCGGCTTTTTTCTATGTATGTGGTACTGTGGAATTGAACCCGGACCTCTGGGCGTGCTAGGCAAGCACTCTACCACTAGGCCAAACTCACATCCCCTATGATCTATTTTGAGTTAATGCTTGTGCATGACGAAAGGCTAGGGTCAATTTTTAGTTTTCTGCATGTGGCTGCCCAGTTTTGCCAGCACAAATAATTCAATAGGCTGTATTTGTTCCACTGTGTATCTTTGACTCCTTTGTCAAATACAAGTTGAATATAGGTATGTGGTTTCATTTCTGCATCTTCTATTTTGTTCCATTGATGTTCTGACCAATTTTTGTGCCAATATCATGCTGTTTTTGTTATTATGGCTCTATAGTAGAGTTTGAAGTCTGGTATTGTAATACCACCTGAGTTACTCTTTTTGCCAAGAATTGTTTTGGCTATTCTAGGTCTTTCTTGTTCCATATAAACCTTTGGATTATATCTTCTATTTCAGTAAAGAATTTCTTTGGGATTTTGATGGGGATTGAATTGAATTTGTATATCAATTTTTGCAGTATGGCCATTTTCAGTATGCTGGTTCTCCCTACCCATGAGCATGGGATGTCTTTCCATTTCCTGGTATCCTCTTTAATTTCTTTCGTTATGCTTTTATAGTTTTCATTAAATAATTCCTTTACATATTTGGTTAAGTTAATTCCTAAGCATTTTACTCTTTTGGGGGCTATTGCAAATGAGATTATTTTTTTAATTTTGCCTTCTCTTTGATGCTTCACCATCTTATACTCTTGCATTATTTATTATGTGTATGCTAAATCAACAAAATGACAGCCTGAAGAAAGTATTATTCCTTTAAATTTACTGTTAGAGGTCTTCCAAATTTGGGTAGAGGTAGAATGATATTTTTATGGGCTAAGCTTTTCAAACGTTAGAATTTATAGGTGTATTTTGCTTATTACTGATTCTCAAATCAAAACAATTAAATTGTTTTTTTATTCCAAGGTGGATATCTCTAATCTTCTTGCAATAATTTAATTATAGCCCACTTCTAATTGCCTTTCCACTTCTTTTTAGCTCTGTAGGATCACACCATCTCTATTATAGGTACAAGAAGAAAAATATTCAGCTCTGGAGGGATTTAAATTTCTAAGTTCACTGAACTACATTACAAAAGCAATTGTTAAATGTGACTTCAAGATTTCCTCTAGAAACTGAGAAATTATAGAAGAACTAAGAGAGATTAAAAAGGGATGAGCTTTGAGAAATAAGTGGAATAGGAGAGGACTCAGTCACTGAAAACATAGCACATATTGTTTGGTTAATATTTTTTTAAATTCAGAAAATAGAAGAGGTATTAATAATCTACATATATTGTCCAAGAATGAATGAGAATACACTTTTTAAAATGTAATATTATTTTTGTTATGAAGATGTACAAAGGGGCTACAAATTCTTAAGTCAGGTACTGAATACATTTCTTTTCTAGACAATGTCACTCCTTTTGCATTCCCCCAGATTCCCACTCCCATCCTTGCTTATACCTCATTTGACACATAGAGTATATACTGAATGCCAGAAACATGTATTTTAAAATATGAAATAGACATTCACACACCGTGAGTCCAAAGGAGGATACTCTTATTTGATGAACAGAAAGGCACCATGCATATGTACATCTGATTATACAAATTAATGTTTATAAAAATGAACTCAATGAAACAGAAGTTTCATTTTTTTTAATTTCTTTTTTTGCTGTTTTTGTTTTCTTTTCCTTTTGTCCTTTCTTTTTATTTGTGTGTATGTCTTTGGGAGTGTAAAAGGAGGCATAGGAAAGAAGGGAGGGAGGACAAACAAATGCAGTAATGATACCAGAGACTAGGCTGAAAATCAACTATACAACCTGTATGTGAGATAGGAAGAAAAGCCTGGGAGAAAGTGAGTGGAAGGGTGAGGTTGTCTAAAATGAAATGTCCTGTTTTTAGCATTTTCTTTTTTAAATTTTTTATGATGGGATGTATATATATATTCTATAGACAGATTGATATTCTATATAGATCTATATATATATGACATATGAACTCATAGCCTAATTTTAATTTTGTTCTTAAATTTATGTGGCAGTGGTTGCATATACAGATTTCATTAGTGAATCTTTTTTTGTTAAACTTGACATTTGAAATATGATGTCTAAAAAATCAGTGTTAATAAAATCTTTATCTCATATGTTTTTATTGTACTTAATAGAAGAGTTACATTATATTCACCAGACAGAAGTTGCATTAATTCACAAACATTGATACACTTTCTCATGTCTTGGTCCCCATTTCCCTCCCCCCATCCCCGCCCCTCATCTTGTTTCCCCCCTTCCCTATCCGATTTCAAATAACCAAATATGCATATATCCAATATATCAGATAACAAGGTGAAATACTGTAACAATATGAGATAACCAAGGGACAGCAAAAGAGATGAGAGATAACATAGTACATTAAGGACAACAATCCCTCATTATATGGCTTTTGTTTCAGTATCATGGAGGTCTTTCATTTAGCTTCATACTATATGGCCTTATGTATCTAGGTTTTGTCCTATTGTAAATCTCTGCTAAGAGAGCACAAGGATTCTACTGATTATGACAAATGAGGGAAACCATTGAGCCTATGTTCCTTTGAGTCTGGCTTAATTCACTTAATATGATTTTTTTCTAAGTCTTTCTATTTCCTTACAAATGGGGCGATGTCATTCTTTCTCACAGCACCATAGAATTACATTGTGTATAAATGCCACGTCTTGTTTATTCACTCATCAACTGAGGGGCATCTGGGTTGTTTCCATATCTTTGCTATGGTAAATAGTGCTGCAATGAATATCATTGTGCTAGTGGATTTAGTATGACCTTGTTTCTGGACGATTGGGTAAATGCCAAGTAGTGGAATTGCTGGGTCATAGAGGAGTTCTATGTTTAGTCTTTTGAGGAATTGCCATACTGCTTTTCATATGGGTTGAACAAGTTTGCACTCCCACAAGCAGTATAGTAGTGATCCCTCCTGGCCATATCCCACCAGCATCTGGTGGTATTAGATTTCTTGCTCATGGCCATTCTAACTGGAGTGAGGTGGAATCTTAGAGTTGTTTTGATTTGCATTTCTTTTATGACCAGAGATGTCGAGCATTTCTTCATGTGTCTATAGGCCATTCTTATTTCTTCTTCAGAGAAGACTCTCTCTAAGTCTCTGGCCCATCTTTTAATGACATGGTTGTTTATTTGGAGATTAGTTTTGGAGGGATTCAATTTTTTGAGTTGTTGATATATTTTAGATATCAGGCCTTTTTCTGTTATGTGGTTAGTGAAGACCTTCTCCGACTCTTTAGGCTTTCTAGTTAATTTGCTAGCTATGTCCTTTGCCATCCAGAAGCTCTTCAGTTTAATGCAATCTTATTTAGCCAGACTTTCTCTGATTTTTTATGTTTCTGGGTCCTTATTAAGAAAGTTTCAACCTGCGCCATGGAGACCTAGGTATCTCTTATTCCTTCTTGTAAAGTTTTCAGTGTATCTGTTTTTCCCTCAAGGTCTTTGATCCATTTGGAGTTAATCCTGGTGCAGGGTGACAAAGAAGGATCCAACTTTAATTTTCTACAGGTGCTTAACCAGTTTCTCCAGCACCAATTGTTGAAGAGGCTGACTTTCTTCCATTCTACTTTTTTTTGGCTACCTTACCAAAGATTAGGTGGCCATAGCTCTGTGGTTTAATATCTGGGTCCTCAGTTCTATTCCATTGGTCTTCAGGCCTGTTCTTGTGCCAGTACCAAGCAGTTTTGGTCACTATAGCTCTGTAATAGAGTCTAAAGTTTGGTATTGAAATTCTTCTTGCGCAATTCTTTCTGCTAAGAATTGTTTTTGCTATACATTGTCTTTTATCATTCCATGAAAATTTGGATTGCCTCTTTTATTTCTTTAAAGAATGACATTGGGGAGAGACTGCTGAACCCCCGCCCATCCTCCACCACCCACTGGGGACACATAATATACAGTCATGGATAAAAATGAGCTGGTGCAGAAGGCCAAACTGGCCGAGCAGGCTGAGCAATACGATGACATGGCAGCTTGCATGAAGTCTGTAACTGAGCAAGGAGATGAATTATCTAATGAGGAAAGAAATTTTCTCTCAGTTGTTTACAAAAATGTAGGAGTCCGTAGGTCATCTTGGAGGGTCGTTTCAAGTACTGAGCAAAAGACGGAAGGTGCTGAGAAAAAGCAGCAGATGGGCCGAGAATACAGAGAGAAAATTGAGACCGAGCTAAGAGATATCTGCAATGATATACTGTCTCTTTTGGAAAAATTCTTGATCCCTAATGCTTCACAAGCAGAGAGCAAAGTCTTCTATTTGAAAATGAATGGAGACTACTACCGTTACTTGGCTGAGGTTGCCGCTGGTGATGACAAGAAAGGGATTGTGGATCAGTCACAACAAGCATACCAAGAAGCTTTTGAAATCAGCAAAAAGAAAATGCAGCCAACGCATCCTATCAGATTGGGTCTGGCCCTTAACTTCTCTGAACTCCCCAGAGACAGCTTGCTCTCTTGCAAAGACAGCTTTTGATGAAGCCATTGCTGAACTTGATACATTAAGTGAAGAGTCGTACAAAGACAGCACACTAATAATTCAGTTACTGAGAGACAACTTGACATTGTGGACATCAGACACCCAAGGAGATGAAGCCGAAGGGGGAGAAGGAGTAGAAAATTAACCGGCCTTCAAACTTTTGTCTGCCTCATTCTAAAATTTACACAGTAAACCATTTGCCATCCATGCTGTCCCACAAATAATTTACGATTTATGACACTTTTATGTTACTTCTATTTGAATTTCTATATTTCCCCTGTGGTTTTTATGTTTAATATTTAGGGAGTAGAGCCAGTTAACACTTAGGGAGTTATCTGTTTTCATCTTGAGGTGGCCAATATGGGGATGAGAATTTTTATACGTTATAAATGTTTGGCATAGTACTTTTGGTACATTGTGGCTTCACAAGGGCCAGTGTTAAAACTGCTTCCATGTCTAAGTGAAAAAAACTGCCTAAATATTGGTTTGTACTGGTAGGGAATAAAAGGGAAAATTGGTTCCAGTCACAGGTGTAGTTATTGTGGGTACTTTAAAGGTTTGGAGCACTTGTAAGGCTGTGGTACAAACATATTCCATGGGTATGACATGTGGGAATCATGTGTATTTCTGTGGAAGAACCTATCTCAGTGTGCACACCTTTGACTGCAGCACCAGAAGTGTTTGAGACAAAGTTGTGACCCAATTAACTCCAGATAAGAGGAGAAACGGTTCACATTCCATTATCTGTAAAGTTACCTGCTGTTTTCTCTCATTATTTTTGCTACACATTTTATTTGTATTTAAATGTTTTAGGCAACCTAAGAACAAATGTAAAAGTAAAAGATGCAGTAAAAATGAACTTTTTGGTATTCATCATATCAAGCACAGCAGTAAACAAAAACCCCACGTATTTAACTTTTTTAGATTTTTTTTGCTTTTGTGAATTATTTTTCTTTATTGATACTTGCCTAACATGCATATGCTGTAAAAATAGTTAACGGGGAAATAACTTGAGATGATGGCTAGCTTTGTTTAATGTCTTATGAAATTTTCATGAACAACCTAAGCATAATTGTTAAGAACACATGTATTAAGTTCATGGAAGTGGAATAAAAGTTTTATGAATGGACTTTCAACTACTTTCTCTACAAGTTTTAATGTAAATTAGTTTTTTGGTTTTGAAAAACTCTTAAAAAGTTGTACATTATTAGAAATTTATTCCTTACTCCCTTTTGGCAGCCAATGGGCTTTTACCAACTTTAAGTGCAAAGTTTATCATAACAAAAATGTTAACCTAACTACCAACCACGTCCCATATTCCCCATTCTCCACCTACCCCCAAAACAAAAGATTTTTCCTTGGGGAGGGGAAAATTGATTGGGAAAGTAGTATGTTCCAGTTAAAATTTTGGTATACGGCCTTTTCTAACTTAGGAAGCCTCAATGTTCTTGGCCCATCATGATATTGGGTAGCATTATCTGTCAATTCTGTGCTTCCAAATCACTTTTTTTTTTTTGAGAATTTCTTGATATAGCCTGCCATCAATCTTGGTCATTCTATTTGTCAGGTGCACAGGATTATCTTTCTTTTTTAGCCTTCTGTCTTGTCACCAACAATTCCTCCTCAGTGGCCATGTACTTGGAAAAAGGCCGCATGATCTTTCTGGCTCCACTCAAAGTCTAAGATCCCTTGCTTCCTTTGCTTGCATCCCACAAATTATTTCCCTCATCCTTTACTAGTTGATGAGATTGTGTATCTCCTATAAACTATACCCCGAATAGTCTGTCATTGTTTGCCTTTTAAATCATTCTTCTCTAAATAATGATGGGGCTAAGTTAAACCCAAAGCTCACCCTACAGAATATTTCCTCAGTACTTTACAGAAAACACCAAACAAAAATATCATTTTAAAAGAGGTGTATTTTTTTCTTTTAGAATGTAAGCTCCTCCAGAGCAGGGACAATGTTTTCTGTATGTTCTATTGTGCCTAGTACACTCTAAATGCTCAATAAATATTGATGATGGGAGGCAGTGAGTCTTGATGATAAGGGTGAAAAACTCAAATCCAGAATGCTGTTTTTTTTTTGCTTGTTTTACAATCTGATTGCACTGAGAAATATCTGTCATTTGGGACAGTTGTCCTAAGTACTACATTAAAATAAAAGTGCAGTGGAGGCCTTGGGGTGGGGGTGAGGAGGTCTTTATTTCTAGGAGAAAAAGAAACCTCAAGCATTTGGGACAACATAATGCATCTTTATTCACAGCTCTTCCATTTCTCTGGATCCCCAGGCCCAAGAATATGAAATTTTTATTGAGTTAGTATCTCATTTAAGTAAATTATAAATCTGAAATCTGTCACATTTGGCCTATTAGACATTAGTCATTGCTGAAATAAATGGTGATACTTCACTAGTACTAACTATTGAATGTTTTCTGCCAGTAGTGCCCCAGTACATGAAGATTTCGACAGGAAATTTCTTCCCCTTGGAATTTGAATAATAAATTTATTTGTAATTCCTTTATAAAGAAAAAAGAATGACATTGGGATATTGATGGGTATTGCATTGAATTTGTAGATAGCCCTAGGCAAGATTGCCATTTTCATGATGTTAATTCTTCCAATTCAAGACCATGGGAGGTTTTTCCCTTTCCCCAGTTCTGCTTTAATTTCCTTTTTTCAGAGTTTTAAAGTTCTAATAAAACTGAATTTTAAAAGTAGGAAATAGGTTGACAACCAAGTGAGAACATAATAAAGGCATATTTTGCGTTCAAAAACTTTTTATTGGAATAAGACAGTACAATTTTATGTGGATTCAAAACCTGTGGCATTACTATACACAACAGGATCTAATTGAAAACTAATAAAAGGTGATAATAAAAATGTTCTACTATTTTCTCTCTTTAACTTTGGTTATCTAGATTTATTTAATGTCTCAGACCA
Organism: Megascapheus bottae; assembly: GCF_031878675.1. NCBI lineage: Eukaryota > Metazoa > Chordata > Mammalia > Rodentia > Geomyidae > Megascapheus > Megascapheus bottae. The sequence goes on from NC_143511.1 coordinate 56,018,032, forward strand.
GAATGGATGAAGCATCAGACGACTTAAATGTAGGAGACATGGTCAGGACAAACAAAGATAGACCGAAAATGAAAACAATATGGTAAGCTCTTCATCCCTGCTGAAATTCAACAGGACTTGTAAGTTTAACCTGGTCCCTACAAACTTTGATTACAAAAGAGGAAATGTCTTGGCACTTTTTTTTAAATTTTATTTTTGATTGTTGGGGTTGGCACTTTTTGTTTTCACTGAAGAAAACAAGCAAGGACCAAGATGATTAATGGCAAGAGCTGGCAACATGTTTTACAGAGTGTGAAATTGCTTCAAAAGAAACACAAGCAGGGCTGGGACTTTGGCCTAGTGGTAGAGTGCCTGCCTAGCATGCATGATGACATGGGTTCGATTCCTTAGTACCACATACATAGAAAATAGCTGGAAGTGGTTCTGAGGCTCAAATGGTAGAGCTCTAGCCTTGAGAATGTCCAAGGACAGTGCTCAGGCCCTGAGCTCAAGCCCAGGACTGGCAAAAACAAAGCAAAAACACAACAATTAAAACATTAACAAGCTCCAGTTTACATGAAATAAGAATCATATAAACTATGTTGTTGCTCAATCCATATTTGAAATACTTCATCACATTTTCTGCAGTATTTTCCTACATATGATTGTGTCAAATGGTGCTCACGAATCAGAATATTATAATACTAGTATACTTAAAGAGTCCACATTTACCATTATCAAGAGTAGGATACAGACACTAATTTTCTGAATTCTGAAAAGATCTCATTTTTAAATAAAGCATACAAGAGTTCTATGCTAAAGCAAGTTATGTAAACTTCATTATTATTATTGTTGCTGTTGTTGTTGTTGTTATTAATTTTGGTTGGTCATGGGGCTTGACCTCTGGGCCTGGGAGCTGTCCCTAAATTCTTTAGCTCAAGGCTATCACTCTACCACTTCAGCTACACCCCACTTCTGGTTTTCTGGTGATTAATTGGAGATAAGAGTCTTAAGAACTTTAGTGACCCAGCTGGCTTTGAACCACGATCCTCAGTTCTCAGCCTCCTGAATAGCTAAGATTGTAGGCGTGAGCCACTTGCGCCTGGCAGCATTTTGAAATTTTTAAGTAAGCTGTTTCTCTCCTGTAGAATGTGCCATTTTTCTGTAAATTGTTTAGTAATGTTTTAAGTGGTTTTTAACATGTAATAGTTTTCCAGAGTATTTGATTATAGTGTTGCATAATTTAGCTCCCTTAAAATGGTTGTCCAACAAAGAGAAAAGACTGAAAAGATACGGATATACTCTCTGGAAAAGCCAGATAGCCAATTTAGGCTCAATGTAAGAAAATTAAGATATATTGTTATAATTGTATTTAAAGAGATTACACTGCCCCGGGCCAGTGGCTTATGCCAGTAACCCCAGCTACTCATGAGGCTAAGATCTGAAGGTTATAGTTCAAAGCCAGCTGAACAGACAAATCTGAGAGACTCTTCTCTTCAGGTAACCAGCAAAAAGCCAGAAGTAGAGATATGGCTCAAGTAGTAGAGTGCTAGCCTTGAGGGAAAGAGCCAAGCAAGAGTATAAGGCTCTGAGTTCAAGCCCCAGTCCACCCCTCTTCCCCCCACACACATACAATGAGTACTTGCAGGTAGGGTGTATAGGATATCACAAGTAACTGAGAAACTGGGTGAGATAACCTTGAGACAACTTTCAAAGTCAGTGATCGAAATTGCAAATGAGTGCGATTTACTCTGCTCAGCATTGCTGTCTCTAAAGGAAGTCTGCAAAGGTCCTGTGTTTTGCGGGTTGGGAGCCTAAGATCTAAACAAATTCCTCTTTTAAATATGTTATGAAAAAGCTAGTTAACACTACTGTTATTGTGACCTAAACTATGTTAGGATCATATTTCATCCTATTTTTAGATTCTGGGAGTATCTTCCTTATTGTGACTTAAGTTCTCATGCCCACCTCTACTTCCTTCCACCTACCCACCACCCTCCACCATGGCTACACATCCATCCAGGGTACATTTTAATAACGTCAAACCAGACTTTTCTGTACCTTTTTATCTTTTACTACTTTGTAGCTATACTGGCCTTTATTGAGTTCCTGGATCTTATTCTTCTGCCTGGAGTAATTCTCCCTAGGATTCGCTCCTCTTTTGTTTATTCAGACCTATGTTTAAATGTCAGCTCTCTAGAAGAGCCTTTCTGATGCACTCCACATTTCCTCTTGAAAATTACCCTGGACGCCAATGACCAAACTCAGGGCATTCACTCTGATTTCATTTTGCTTTAGTTTTTACAAAATGTGTTTGACATGTTTTTGATCTACCTCCCACAGTAGAATCTAAGATCAAGAGGGCAGGGGTGTTGTTTTTTTCCTCTATTTTTATTTACTTCTCTTAGGACAGTGTCTTGCACAACAGCATACTAAATAATATATCTTTTTTTGTAAGTTAATGTGAAACATAACCCATTTTCCAAAAAGTAATTGAGTCAAACATTATTTTATATCACTATAAAATTACCATGATGATACTGTAATATCGAAACTAATATTACTGTTATAAGACAATAAGAAAAAAATTAGGTCATTCAAGTCATCTTAAAGCCCTGATATGACATGATCAGTTTTTTTTATAACAATTAATTCAGACTAGAACAGAAGCAGTTATTTACAAACCCACATTTCAACAAGTTGCTAAGGTGACTATGATATGGCTAAAGCATTTCATTACTTTAATAATTGTATAGATTTTCAGTAAGCAATATGGGAGGCATATTAAGTAAGATGTATCATTTTGCAAATTTCTTTGGTCTGGAAGGCTACTTGTGGAGTACAGGCTTCCATGATGTGTTTTTCAAGGACATTATTTCACAAGGATGGAAGATTAAACCTGCCTAAATATTAATAAACATGCCATTCAGAATACAGCATTTATTTAGAAAGCTTGTCTTGGTAACTTCATAAATTGAGCAGTGTTCAAATGAATAATTTGACTTAGAATTTTTCCTGATATCCTACGTCAAGCCTAAAAGCCCTCAAAATGATATTGTAGATGTTTATTTAGACATTCTTAGTTCAAAGCCAAAAAGGGTTTTCATCGATTAGTAGCTAAAGTGGCAGGCACACTTTAACCCCATCTATGAGGAAACCACAGAATCGAAGGAAGGAACAACAGCAATTCTATCAGAATACTTTTCTTTTAGTACTTCAAACCAGAGTCACTTACAAAGTTCACCGATTCTGCTTTCCAGTTTGTGTGATTAATTTTGCTATTCTGTCTCTCCTCTAAGAATTTTATTTAATATTCGGCACATAAACGGCATTCTCCTTAGATTATAGATTGTTACAGTATCTGAATAAGGTGATTTCAGGCCTATGCACAAAGAAGGAGGGAGAGGAGAAGTGAGAGGAATTTGAAAGTTTCAGCAAAGGGCACATTAACAAAAGGACATTTACATCCACTAGAAGCCATGGTATTTGCAAGGCCTGAGATATGGCTTTCCTTGCCATTTGATGATTGATTTGGCAGGCAGCAGTTAGTTGGTCCACTTCCTTAAGTTCCACGCACCAGTGATGTCAGTGCTCAGTCCCATGAAGCTACAGAAAATGTATGCCATTAATAGGTTTCACATCATCAAATGTGGTTGCAAAGCAAATAGTGCAGCATGTGTGCGTTGCCTAAGGATTCCTAGGTATCAGTTTGAGTTAATGGATGTCCCAAGGAGACAGGAACAATCAGCTGAGACGAACAAGCTGGGGAGTTAGACCATCCATCTTCCTTTCTAATTTCCTTTACAATATTGATTAAAGCAAAAGCAAGTAACTGAAGCATTTATCTTATTAGGGGAAACTAAATGCAATATCTAGATAAATGTGGTATTTAGATATCTATACACTGGAATGAAAGTTCTGAAAATGACAATTACTTAGTCTACTACTTGCCAGTTAGTTAATAGCACTTTCCATTTTATTTCCCAATAATGGTACACTGTTTACCTAAATATTTGAAAGCACACACTGGCTTTTCATTCCAGACTAAAAGGCTGCAGTCCATGCGTAACAGGCAGTTTTGTAAGTGTTTATGTTCCTTCAATATCTAAACACTCACGTTTGTAACAATTCTCTATTTAGACAGTATATGACATTTTTGTAATGCAAAAATATAATTTGTAATGCAAGGATTCTCCCAAGTCTTCAACACTATTAAGCTACATATATAGAGATATCTATATGTTTATATATTCATATACATAATAGATACACTCAAGTGTGTGTGTGTGTGTGTGTGTGTGTGTGCGTGTAACTTTCCTGAAGGGGCTAGCTTAGAATTGCAATAATCAGATCTCCATTCCCTGAGTAGCTAGGATATATGTATGGGCCATATGTGCCTGAATAATGCTAATATTTTTCAATCAACATTTTTTTTACTTAAAAGGAAACAGTCTCAGAGCAGCATAATATATTAATAAACAGGCCAAGATATTAATGGAAAAACCAAAACTGAATACTGATCCCTTCTCCCTCTCCTTTTCCTTTTCTCTCTCCCCTCTCATTTTCCTTCTTCCTCTCCCCTCTCCCTTTCTCCACAGTTTTTCTCTTCCTCTGTCTTTCCTTCTGACTTTGGCAGTACTGGTTTTTGAACTTGGGACCAGGTGCTTGCTATGTAGATACTTTATCACTGAGCTACACCTTCAGATCTGAGTTCAAATTTTCTGATTAGAATTCAAATAGGTCTCTAGAGTGATTTTTTTTTGCCAGTCTTGGGGTTTGAACTCAGGGCCTGAGCACTGTCCTTGGATAATTTTTGTTCAAGGCTAGTACTCTGCCACTTGAGCCACAGTGCCACTTCCAACTTTTTCTGAGTATGTGGTACTGAGGAATCGAACCCAAGGCTTTGTGCATGCTAGGTGAGCACTCTACCACTAGGGTACTCTCCAGACCCCTAGAGTATCTTTATATTTCCAAAAAGAAATGAGAGATTTGGAAATGGCACTGTGAATCAAAGTGGTAGAATGCTAGTTCTTGAATACGAAAGTTCAGGGACAGCTCTGAGGCCCTGAGTTCAAGCCCTGTCACTATCACTACCAGTACCACCACCACCAACAACAACCACAAAGGAGATATTTACATTTCATTGGTTTTGATTTAAGTGACATTTCTGTATTGTTATAACAGATACACACTGTCACCACTGGTAATGAACATGAGGTTCAAGGTAAGGTCTTAGATTATTCATGAATGACTATCTCCACATCCACAACCACAAGGAAAACTGGAGGTCTTAGAAACCACAGGGTAGACTCTCCTTTCTCGAGCCTGCCTCTTCTCTCTCCAGTTTGAGAGTGCACTTTTGTTTTGTTCATACTTTGCTTTGAATGAATAAGGTCAGAGCTGTTTCCTCAGAGCTCATCCTTCAGTCCTTGAGTCTTTTATCCCAATCCCATGCACCAACTCTGTAACATCATTTGGTAAGCCAGGATGGAGGAAAAGTGAAGTCTCACTTCTATCGACAACCATTGCAATTCGCAACCATCCAAACCATCCGTATTTGCACTTACTAAGTGAAGAGATCTCATCAAAGGCCCCCAATTTCTGTCAGACTTTTCCTGTATTGTACCGAGTTTAAGTCATTCTTAATAATAGGGAGAGTTATTCTCCCTTTTATTTAAGAGTATCTTTGTTATGAGGCTTAATGAACTAATTTTAGTTTTAATATCACAAATTTTAATAAGGAAAAGGAATTATAACAGAGTGGAAATATATATTTGAGTTTCAAATTGTATCGTAAAACAAATGTAAAACCAGAGAATGTGACCCTAGCCCTTGGAAGGCAGAAACAAGAGGTTCCTAAATTCAAGCACAGCCTGGAGTATATAGCAAGATACCATTTTAAACATTGAAAACTTTTAAATAATTTTTGGTATTAAAAATACTTTACAATTCTATTTCTACTTTTACTGTGACTGTAATGTATATAAAATTTAGGGTGAACCTTACTCTCAAAAGAACATACAGAAAATGAAATCCTGAATTTAATGTCATGTACAAACTTTACAAACCTTTCTTTGTACTTACACATAAAAACTGAATAGTATTCTATACTTCAAGAAGATGTTCTGTGTTCATTCTTAAGAAGGATTAACTTATCTATTATATTGAGCATTTATAGTTATAGATAAAATAAATAGAAATGGAACATGTAGACCTTCTTAAGAAATCATCTCTTTATATTATAAAAGTCAAACCAAATCTATCACTTCCTTCCTATTCATCTCTTATTTCAAGGAATGGCTATCAAATTTATGATTAGCATTTTAGTATTGAATGCTATATCCAAAGGGAAATTCCCATGGCTTTGATTTCTATTACAACTTCTACACAGGCCAAATTTTCTCTATAGTAATCAACCCTTAAGTTGAAGACCAATGTAAAGTTGAAGCAGAGCATATTCAGCAATATGAGAGATATAAAATGATTAGTAATAATGAAATCTTGGTTTGTGCCAATTTAATATTTCCATGATGTAATGTCTCCTACTGAAGCCAGTTCCAAGTTAACAACTTGATGATAAAGAAAATAAAACTGGGGTGAGAGCCAAGCACCTGTGGCTCACACCTGTCATTCTAGCTTCTCAGGGACTGAGATCTGAGGATTGTTGTTTGAAGCAGGAAAGTCACTGTGAGACTTTTATCTCCAATTAACCACTCAAGAAACTCCATGTGGAAGAGTGCTAGCATTGAGTGAAAGAGCTCAGGGACAGCACTCAGACCCTGTTTTCAAGCCCCATGACCAACAAAATAAAGGGGACAGAGTGTCGGCTTTTACCTCCAGGTCTTTGATCCATTTGGAGTTAATTCTACTACAGGGTGACAAAGAAGGATCCAACTTTAGTTTTCTGCATGTGCTTAACCAGTTCTGCCAGCACCACTTGTTGAAGAGGCTATCTTTCTTCCATTCTATTTTTTTGGCTCCCTTGTCAAAGATTGGCCATAGGTCTGTGGTTTAATATCTGGGTCTTCAGTTCTATTCCATTGGTCTTCAGGCCTGTTCTTGTGCCAGTACCAAGCTGTTTTGATAATTATAGCTCTGTAATAGAGTCTAAAGTTTGGTGTTGAAATTCCTCCTGCGCTGTTCTTTCTGCTAAGAAGTGTTTTGCTATACGGGGTCTTTTATTATTCCATATGAAATTTTGGATTGCCTCTTCTATTTCTTTAAAGAATGACATTGGGATATTGATGGGTATTGCATTGAATTTGTAGATAGCCCTTGGCAAGATTGTCATTTTCACGATATTGATTCTTCCAATCCAGGAGCATGGGAGGTTTTTCCATGTCCTCAGTTCTGCTTTAATTTCCTTTTTCAGGGTTTTAAAGTTTTCATCAAAAAGGTCCTTTACATTCTTAGTTAAGGTAATTCCTAGGTACTTTATTTTCTTTGAGGCTATTGAGAAAGGAGTTGCTTTCCTGATTGTTGCATCATTCCTCTCACTGTTGGCGTAGAGGAAGGCAGTTGATTTTTGAGGATTAATTTTTATACCCTGCTTCCCTTCCAAAGTTTTGAATCAGCAAATGGAGCTTGGGAGTAGAGTCTATAGGATTCTTTAAATACAGGATCATGAATAGGAGATATACTAGACCTCCTTGGCACAGGTCGAAACTTTCTTAATAAGGACCAAGAATCACAACAAATCAGAGAAAGGCTGGATAAGTGGGACTGCATTAAACTGCAGAGCTTTTCTATGACAAAGGATATAACTAGTAAAGTAATTAGGAAGCCTACAGAGTGGGAGAAGATCTTCACCAACCATACAACAGAGACAAAGGCCTCATATCTAAAATATATTAACAGCTCCAAAAATAGAATCAATCCAAAACTAATCTCCAAAGTAACAACCTTCCCATTAAAAGATGGGCCAAAGACTTAAAGAGAGTCTTCTCTGAAGAGCCTATAGACATATGAAGAAATGCTCAACATCTCTGGCCATAAAAGAAATGCAAATCAAAACAACTCTAAGATTCCACCTCACTCCAGTTAGAATGGCCAGGATCAAGAAAACTAATAACAACACATGCTGGAGGGGATGTGGCCAGGAGGGATCCCTACTACACTGTTGGTGGGAGTGCAAACTCATTCAACCACTATGGAAAGCAGTATGGCAGTGCCTCAAAAGGCTAAACATTGAGCTCCCCTATGACCCAGCAATGCCACTACTTGGCATTTACCCAACCATCCAGAAAAAAAGAGATACTAAATTCACCAGCACAACAATGTTCATTGCAGCACTTTTTACCATAGCAAAGACATGGAACCAACCTAGATGTCCCTCAGTTGATGAGTGGATCAACAAGATGTGGTATTTGTACACAATGGAATTCTATGCTGCTGTTAGAAAGAATGACATTGCCCCATTTGTTAGGAAATGGAAAGACTTAGAAAAGATCATAATAAGTGAAGTAAGCCAGACTCAAAGAAACTTAGGCTCAATGGTTTCCCTCATTCGTCATAATCAGTAGAAACCTTGGGCTCTCCTAGCAGAGATTTGCAATAGCGCAAAACCTTGAAACAAAAGGCCATATAGTCTGATGCTAATTGAAAGGACCTCTAGGATATAGAAACATAAGCCATATAACGAATGATTGTTCTTCTTGTTATCTGTCATCTCTTTTGCTGTCCCTTGGTTATCTCATATTGTTACAGTACCTCACTTTGTTACCTGATATATCGGATATATTTGTATTTGGTTATTTGAAATTGGACAGGGAACGGGGGAAAACAAGGTGAGGGGTTGGGGTGGGGGGGAGGGAAATGGGGAACAAGACATGTGAAAGGGTATCAATGTGTGGGAATTAATGCACCTTCTATCTGGCAAATATCATGTAACCCTTCTATTAATTACAATAAAAATATATGAAAAAATAAAAAAATAAAGGGGACAGAAAGGAAGAAAGAGAGATGGGGAAGGGGGAGCGAGGGAGAGAGAGAGGGAGAGAGAGAGAGAGAGAGAGAGAGAGAGAGAGAGAGAGAGAGAGAGAGAGAGAGAAGGAAAGAGGGAGAGAGGGAGGGAGAGAGGGAGGGAGGGAGAGGAGGGAGGCAGGAGGGAGAGAGGGGGAGGGGAGGAGAGAGAGAGGAGCACACAAGCAAGCAAATGGGAAAAGATGATATTGGACTGAATGAATAATTGGCTTCCCAAGGCAGTATATGCCAACGTGCACACACATGATAGGGTTGGGCCACATTGTTCTGGAATGTCTCATAGATGCATGGAGATGCTTATGTTTTATAGCTCCTTTGATTAAGTTATTTTGTTTATTTAGACTATGTTTCTTAAGCTTACTCACCCAACAAACTGCTTCCCATCTAACAAATAATAGTACATAAATAACAATATGTGTGAGAAACCTGTTCTAAATTTTTTAAAATCTACATTGGTGCATTTTGATCCACGAAAACCTATGAGAAAGGTGCTAAGATCATTGTCTATCTTAATTCATATTATCCACTAAAGGAAGGTCAATAACTTTGCCCATCACCTAGATACTAAGTGATAGACCTGGGAATACAAACTAGTGATCCAATATCATAATTCAGTCTTCTCACCAGAAAGCATGCTGCCTCTCATGCACCAACAGTCATTTTCCTTGATAAAATCTCTAATTTCACCAAAAATTCCTGATGCTTCTTACTTTCTTTTGTACTTCAATACACATAATTTTATTTTATTAGTTACCTTATATTTAGACTATTTGAAGGCAGAGATTTAAAATTTTCACTATTTTTAGCCCGTGGCAGTGCTTGGTATGTGGAAACTATTTAATATGCTAATTTTAGGTGGAATTATTTTTCAGTGCTTGACATAGATCTTAGTATTATTTTACTTTCTTGGAAAAATTACAGTCATAACCTTTGAAAGCATTGTATAATTATCATTTTTAAATTTTTAAAAATTTTATTGTAGAGGTGATATACAGAGGGTTTACAGTTGCATAAATCAGGTAATAAGTACATTACCTTTTGAACAGTGTCACCCTCTCATTCTGTCCCAGTTTTTACCCTCCTATTTTCCCTCCCCCACCAACTGGTAGAGTTGATTTCTAACATTATCACTGATGAATTACTTCACCCTATGTGCTGCCTTTTCTGAATGACTTTGATTTCACAATTTTCAAGGATATGAATAAGTTCTATATTAAAACGGTAGACAATTTAAAAATGGACATATTTGTATTAATTAGCTAATATATGAGCCATGAGTCTAAAAGACAGAATATGATACTGAAGTCACTACAGAAAGTTCAGTCATAGCATATCGAAGGCCATCATGGCTGGAATTAATGAGAATAATTTTGCCCTACCAGTAGCACATTGTGGCCCGGCCTTACTATATTTGATACTGTTCTTACCTATAAAAAATCATCCATTTACTTTTATTGAACTCTGTCTAAAAGCCATTGTGTTTGCAGTGGTGGTTCTGCTCATATGATTCCAAGTCATGTGAAGATGAAAGTATCTGAAAGTTCTTTTCTGCCTTTATAAAAACTTCAAAAGTCCACCCATAAATAAATCCATTGAACAGGAACAGAGTATCTTTTTCAAATCACTTATGTAGCAACACATGAGAACAGAAATTAAGTAAAATAGGGGCCTGGAGCTTGGCCTAGTGGTAGATTATTTGCCTAGTAGGCACAAAGCCTACTGGGTTCTTTTCCCCAGTATCACTTACACAGAAAAAGTGGAGAGTGGTGTTATGGCTCCAGTGGTGGAGCATTAGAATTGATAAAACTCAAGGACATTGTCCAGGCTCTGAGTTCAAACCCCAGGACTGGCACAAAAAATAAGTAAAATATATACATAAAATAAAATAAAATATATAAATACAGTCTGTATTTAGAGAGTACTTTTAATCTCATTGGATATAATTCAGACCAATTGATTTCAGATTATCATAGGATTATTTACAGTCATGAACTTATCTATAAGAAGACAGTATAGAAATTTGATTTAACATAAAATTTGATTGAACAAAGCATGAGACTTTTTAACTCAGTCACTCAAATGCAAGATTAGGTATGCATCATTATTTAGACTTGTACTTAACATTTAAAGAATTTGAGATTCTGAATTGGTCAGAAAAAATGAGCCTTTTTCACAATATTTTTAACTGGGAAAAAGATGTGTCAAAATAATATTTTAGGCTGGGAGTGTGGCCTCGGGTGCTCACCTAGCATGCACTAAGCCAGAAGTTCCACTATGGCTCAAGAGGAAGAGGGCTAGCCTTGAGCAAAATATATCAAAACACAGTGCCCAGGCTCTGAGTTCAAACCCCAGGATAATTATACTTTAACAAATATTGATTTTTTTATTTAAGAACTACTTCATGATATATAAATGGTGTTTCCCTAAATAGAAATCACAGTAGTGTTGAATTGGTGTGAAGAATGTTCAACTTGGAAGTGGTGCTGTGGCTCAAGGGTAGGGTGTTATCCTGGAGCTGAAGGGCTCAGGGACAACACCTGGGCCCAGAGTTCAAGCCCCTCGACCAACACACACCCTCTAAAGGTTCAAGTAGTATAGGATGCAAGGTTCAATGTACAAATGGGGCATATCATCACAGTATGTATTTTTTTAATTTTTTCCTGTCCTGGTGCTTGAACTCAGGACCTGTGCCCTTGGGCTTTCTCAGGTACTCTACCACTTGAGCCACAGCACCATTTCCAGCTTTTTCTCTGCACATGGTACTGAGGCATTGAACCCAGGGCTTTGTGCATGCTAGGAAGCACCACTACGCCATGCTCTTGGCCCCACAATTCTGTGTTAAACAATAAGACCACACTGTTGTTAGTACTGAAGATATAAAAAGTGCTAAATGTAATAGGAGTGAAAATGCCCTCTTTTTGCGTAGCAGGTTTTTAGCTGGGTTAATCTGTTTGTTAACTGATTGGAGTTTTTAAATGTCATAGAATGTCTGCCTTATCCAATTGTGGATAAGGCAGTAAGAATGTTGGACACAAAATTATATGCAATCATATTTTGAATTATACTGTTTACATGAGTCCCAAGATGCATTTTATCTTGTATCAACTTACTTTAGTAATTTTAGTGGATTTTTTTAGCAGAATGAAAAATGACAATTTCTTCCTGAGGGAAGTGGTTATAGTTTTAAAATTTGTAACCAGATATGGGTACATTATTTGATACTAAATATATGCTCTATGTTTTGCAGGAAGTTTTGCTGAACCTGAAATCTAAGGACAAAATAAAGATTAAATAAACCATTGAAACCAGGTCCTCCTCCATAAATGGTAATTTCTAAGAGTCAGTACTTCATAAGATAAAAGAAATTTACTAACACTACATTCTTTTTGCTTTCAATATGATGATATTTATAGGTCATCTATTGATGAGGCTAGGTAAGATTGAGAAGGATGTTAAGTCCTTATTGTGTGAACATTAGTCTGTAATTACACCATTCTAGAGTCCATAGCTCAGTCTTCTCGCCAGGGCTTTTGAAACATTCTAGAAACAGACTAAAAGAATAGGATGTATGGAAGTGACACTGTGGCTCAAGGGATAGGCAATAGCCTTAAGCTGAAGAGCTCAGGGACAGTCCCCAGACCCAGAGTTCAAGTTCCATGACCGATAGAGGAAAGAAAAAAAAAGATTTGGACTCTGCTCTTGGCATAACACAGTCCTACTCTTTTAAATTTTCAGGTATTATAAGCATACTTTAAGGTAGCCATAGAAATTACTGTTCAACAAATATAATGATTTAGGTTTTTTTGTGATTATTTTCAAGTTTGTAGGCATGGCGCTTAATTTTATGTGCTGTAGATTTTTATGACCAAGCGCACAGAGGAAGTATTTGCCCCAGCATGAACATAAACATCTGAATAATGCCTCCTGCTAAGATGGTATAATACATGATGTTAGGGTAGCTACAATGTCACTAAGAAATAGGGATCCTTAGATTCCATTGTCATTTTATGGGATCATATAACCACCATTTATGCAGGCCTCATTGATGAAGGCATTATTGTTTGATATATGAATACTGTTACTCTTCTTATATTTATTTTTAACTTTTTTATAAACTGTTCACCACAATGTTTGATACATGCATACACACACACACAAGCATACTGAAATAATAGCTATATTTGAATTAACTGCCTTCATCTATCCTGCTCAGCAGGCAATCTTTCCTTCCATTAAAACCACTGCACCACCTCTCTCAGCCTTCCATGATTCTGAGTTTCCTAGAACAATCTTTCTTGGGAAATGACAGCCATAGTTTCACCTTCTGAAGACCTTGTAAAACTTGATTTGCTCTGACTACGTCTCTTCTCCTGGGTATTCACTTTTGAGTGATGAGCAAATGGACTTGTTCTGACAGTCAGTGAGGACTGATTTTCCAAGTGTTGGGAAAGCCACCCAAATCTGCTTTGTCAGCAGATTTTCAGCATAGAAACTGGTAGTACTAACCATAATGTGAGAGCTGCACAGTCCATTTCTGCATGTATACATTTCACATACCTACATGCGTGCACCACATGACTTTCTCTCCAGTCTCTCCCTCTCCAATCCCCGGTACCTGAATGTGATACTGAATGCACATGGAGGATAAATAATACATAGGTATAAGCCAAAGACAAACAAGCATTCCATAGGATTTCACTTATACTTGGGATTTAAAACTATTCATGAAATTCCTGGAATGGATACACAGTCTTGACACAGTAAGAGAAGGGAACAGAAATAGTGAAGTGTCTTTTGGCATCTGAAAATTCAAGCTGTATTTAATGAAAGATGGTTCTAAAAGCTAAGGAAATGATGGAATGTAGCTCTAGTGAGCTGAGAATCCCTGCCATACCCATGGAGTGATATAATGTAATGGCATATCATGGGTGAACATTTTGCCTTGTCATTTTATATGTATAGTTTCTTTTGTCAAGAATACATCAGTGGATTAAAACTAATCATATTGCAAATTCCAACTCCCAGTATAAACTAATAACACCTATGGAGTAATAGTTACCAACTTAGAATTTCAGGGAGACTTAGAGAAATTAAAAAGCCCTGGAGAAACAGGTTTACAGAAACAGTAAAAACTCACCTAAGATTCCCAAGAGAGACAGATTAAACTAGCTTAGAAAGAACACTTTAGCTGTCAAAGGAAGAAAAATTTTGAACAAGGTATGTTGACTTTTTGTGTGGTTGCAGGGATTGATCTACACTATTGAGAGTAAAGAGGCCGATGTCTATTTCTGCAAGACTTTCCCTAAGTTTTCTGGAATGTGGGGCCCTCTGTAACTGCTTTGCTGTGCTTTCCACAGATGCCAGTAGACTGGTGCTGCTGTGCATTGAAACTCTTTCCAATAACATGAAGGAGAATTATGAAGCCAGAAAAGCTTTTCTTATTGTAGTTATCAGTCCTTCATTTATGCAAAGAACACTACAGTCCAGAATAAATGTAGACAGCACATTGTTTTACCATACTGCTATGCTGTTTTTCAGTGTGGACACATGCATGCATACAAAATCAGGTAGTTCTGAAGCTCTATACTTTCAATTCCATATTTTATTTATGGTCCTTTTTTATAGAAACAGAGCTGGAAATGGGAATTTTTCTCTATTTTTCATATATTTTTATTGTAATTAATGGAAGGGTTACATTATATTCACCAGATAGAAGGTGCATTACTTCGCATAAATAGATATGCTTTCTCATGTCTTGGTCCCCATTTCCCTCCCCCCAACTCTGCCCCTCATCTTGTTTTCTTGCTTCCCTATCTGTCTTCAAATAACTAAATATGCATGTATACAATATATTAGATAACCAGGTGAAAAACTGTAACAATATGAGATAACCAAGGGACAGCAAAAGAGATGACAGATAACAGTACAATAAGGACAACAATCACTCATATGGCTTTTGTTTCTATATCCTGGAGGTCCTTTCATTTAGCATCATTCCATATGGCCTTATGAATCTAGGTTTTGTCCTATTGTAAATCTCTGCTAGAAGAGTCCAAGGTTTCTACTGATTATGACAAATGAGGAAAACCATTGAGCCTATGTTCTTTGAGTCTGGCTTACTTCACTTAATATGATTTTTTCTAAGTCTTTCCAATTCCTAACAAATGGGGTGATGTCATTTTTTCTGACAGCAGCATAGAATTACACTGTGTATAAATACCTCATTTTGTTGATCCATTCATCAACTGAGGGGAATCTGGTTGGTTCCATATCTTTGCTATGGTAAATAGTGCTGCAATAAACATCATTGTGCTAATGGATTTAGTATGTCCTTGTTTCTGGACAATTGGGTAAATGCCAAGTAGTGGAATAGCTGGGTCATAGGGGAGCTCTATGTTTAGTCTTTTGAGGAACTGCCATACTGCTTTCCATGGTGGTTGAATGACTTTACACTCCCACCAACAGTGTAGTAGTGATCCCTCCTGGCCACATCCCCTCCAGCATGTGTTGTTATTAGATTTCTTGATCCTGGCCATTCTAACTGGAGTGAGGTGGAATCTTAGAGTTGTTTTGATTTGCATTTCCTTTATGTCCAGAGATGTTGATCATTTCTTCACGTGCCTATAAGCCATTCTTATTTCTTCTTCAGAGAAGATGCTCTTTAAGTCTTTGGTCCATCTTTTAATGGGATGGTTGTTGTTTTGGAGATTAGTTTGGGAGTGATTCAATTTTTTGAGCTGTTGATATATTTTAGATATGAGGTCTTTGTCAGTTGTATGGTAAGTGAAGATCTTCTCCCACACTGTAGGCTTCCTGGTTAATTTGCTAACTATGTCCTTCGCCATACAGAAGATCTGCAGTTTAATGCAGTCCCACTTATCCAGCCTTTCTCTGATTTGTTGTTTTTCTTGGTCCTTATTATAAAAGTTTCGACCTGTGCCAAGAAGACTTAGTGTATCTCCTATCCCTTCTTGTAAAGTTTTCAATGTATCTGCTTTTATCTTGAGGTCTTTGATCCATTTGGAGTTAATTCTAGTGCAGGGTGACAAAGAAGGACTCAACTTTAGTTCTGCAGGTAATTAACCAGTTCTGCCAGCACAACTTGTTGAAGAGGCTGTCTTTCTTCCATTCTATTTTTTTGGCTCCCTTATCAAAGATTAGGTGGCCATAGGTCTGTGGTTTAACATCTGGGTCCTCAGTTCTATTCTATTGGTCTTTAGGCCTGTTCTTGTGCCAGTATCAAGCTGTTTTGGTCACTATAGCTCTGTAATAGAGTCTAAAGTTTGGTATTGAAATTCCTCCTGTGCTGTTCTTTCTGCTAAGAATTGTTTTTGCTATAGGGGGTCTTTTATTTTTCCATATGAAATTTTGGATTGCCTCTTCTATTTCTTTAAAGAGTGACATTAGGATATTGATGGGTATTGCGATGAATTTGTAGATCGCCCTTGGCAAGATTGCCATTTTCACAGTGTTGATTCTTCCAATCCAGGAGCATGGGAGGTATTTCCATTTCCTCAGTTCTGGTTTATTTTTTTTCCTTTTTTGTTTTTTATTGTAATTAGTAAAAGGGTTACATGATATTTGCCAGATAGAAGGTGCATTAATTCACATACATTGATACCCTTTCACATGTCTTGGTACCCATTTCCCTCCCCCCCCCACACCCCCCACCCATCTTAGTTTTCCCCCCTTCCCTATCAAATTTCAAATATCCAAATGCAAATAAATTCAATATACCAGATAACAAAGTGAGATACTATACCAATATGAGATAACCAAGGGATAGGAAAGGAGAGGAGAGACAACATAGTACATTAAGGACAACAATTATTCATTATATGGCTTTTGTTTCAATATCCTGGAGGTCCTTTCAATTAGCTTCACATTATATGTCCTTATGTATCAAGATTTTGCTCTATTGCAGATCTCTGCTAGTAGAGCCCAAGGTTTCTACTGATTATGACGAATGAGGGAAACCATTGAGCCTAAGTTCCTTTGAGTCTGGCTTACTTCACTTAATATGACTTTTTCTAAGTCTATCCATTTCCTAACAAATGGGGCGATGTCATTCTTTCTGACAGCAGCATAGAATTCCATTGTGTACAAATACCACAACTTGTTGATCCACTCATCAACTGAGGGACATCTGGGTTGGTTTCATATCTTTGCTATGGTGAATAGTGCTACAATGAACATTGTTGTGCTAGTGGATTTAGTATGTCCTTGTTTCTGGATGGTTGGGTAAATGCCAAGTAGTGGAATTGCTGGGTCAAAGGGGAGTTCTATGTTTAGCCTTTTGAGGCACTGCCACACTGCTTTCCATAGTGGTTGAAAGAGTTTGCACTCCCACCAACAGTGTAGTCATGATCCCTCCTGGCCACATCCCCTCCAGCATCTGTTGTTATTCGTTTTCCTGATCCTGGCCATTCTAACTGGAGTGAAGTGGAATCTTAGAGTTGTTTTGATTTGCATTTCTTTTATGACCAGAGATGTTGAGCATTTCTTCATGTGTCTATAGGCCATTTTTGTTTCTTCTTCAGAGAAGACTCTCTTTAAGTCTTTGGCCCATTTTTTAATGGGATGGTTGTTACTTTGGAGGTTAGTTTTGGAGTGATTCAATTTTTTGAGTTGTTGATATATTTTAGATATGAGGCCTTTGTCCGTTGTTTGGTTGGTGAAGATCTTCTCCCACTCTGTAGGCTCCCTATTAGTTTACTAGCTATGTCCGTTGCCATACAAAAGCTCTGCAGTTTAATGCAGTCCCACTTATCCAGCCTTTCTCTGATTTGTTGTGATTCTTGGTCCTTATTAAGAAAGTTTCGACCTGTGAGAAGGAGGCCTAGTGTATCTCCTATTCCTTCCTGTAAAGTTTTCAGTGTGTCAGCTTTTACCTCCAGGTCTTTGATCCATTTGGAGTAAATTCTAGTGCAAGGTGACAATGAAGGATCCAGCTTTAGTTTTCTGCAGGTGCTTAACCAGTTCTGCCAGCACAACTTGTTGAAGAGGCTGTCTTTCTTCCATTCTATTTTTTTGGCTCCCTTGTCAAAGATTAGGTAGCCATAGGTTTGTGGTTTAATATCTGGGTCCTCATTTCTATTCCATTGGTCTTCAGGCCTGTTCCTGTGCCAGTACCAAGCTGTTTTGAGAATTATAGCTCTGTAATAGAGTCTAAAGTTTGAAATTGAAATTCCTCCTGTGCTGTTCTTTCTGCTAAGAAGTGTTTTTGCTATACGGGGTCTTTTATTATTCCATATGAAATTTTGGATTGCCTCTTCTATTTCTTTAAAGAATGACATTGGTATGTTGATGGGTATTGCATTGAATTTGTAGATAGCTCTTGGCAAGATTGTCATTTTCACAATGTTGATTCTTCCAATCCAGGAGCATGGGAGGTTTTTCCATTTCCTTAGTTCTGCTTTAATTTCCTTTTTTAGGGTTTTAAATTTTCGTCAAAAAGGTCCTTTACATTCTTAGTTAAGCTAATTCCTAGGTACTTTATTTTCTTTGAGGCTATTGTGAAAGGAGTTTCTTTCCTGATCATTGCCTTGTTCCTCTCACTGCTGGCGTAAAGGAAGGCAGTTGATTTTTGAGGGTTGATTTTATAGCCTGCTACTCTTCCAAAGTTTTGAATCAGCTCAAGGAGCTTGGGAGTAGAGTCTATAGGATTCTTTAAATACAGAATCATGTCATCTGCAAAGAGGGATACTTTTATTTCCTCTTTCCCTACTTGGATCCCCTTTATGCTTACTTCTTGCCTTATTTCACTGGCTAGGAATTCTAGTACTATGTTAAAGAGGAGTGGAGAGAGTGGGCATCCTTGTCTCGTTCCTGATTTTAGAGGGAATGGCTTTAGATTTTCACCATTAAGTGAAATACTAGCAGTAGGTTTCTCATACACAGCCTTTATTATATTGAGGAATGTTCCATGGATTCCTAGTTTCTCCAGAGCTTTTAACATAAAGGGGTGTTGGACCTTGTCAAATGCCTTTCCCCGTCTATTGAGACAATCATGTGATTTTTGTCCTTGCTCCTGTTGATGTGTTGAATTATATTAATTGATTTGCGTATGTTGAACCAGCTTTGCCTCCCTGTGATGAATCCAGTTTGATCATAGTGTATAATTTTTTTGATGAGTTGTTGTAGACGGTTGGCCAGTATTTTGTTGAGAAGTTTTGCATCGATGTTCATCAAAGATATAGGTCTATAGTTCTCTTTCTTTGATGAATCTCTGGTTTGGGGATGAGGGTTATACTGGCTTCATAGAATGAGTTTGGTAAGGAACCTTCATTTTCAATTTCGTTGAAGAGCTTGAGGAGTATTGGTTTGAGCTCTGCTTTGAAGACCTTATATAATTCAGCTGTGAGTCCATTTGGCCCTGGGCTTTTCTTAGGTGGAAGTTCTTTAATTGCCATTTCTATTTCAGAGCTTGAAATAGGCCTGTTGAGTTGGCTTAGTTCTTCTTGGTTCAGTGTGGGTATGTTAATATTGGCTAGGAATTCATCCATTTCATCTAGATTCTCAAATTTGTTGGCATAAAGGTTTGAGAAGTATTCCCTCATGATATTCTGGATCTTGGTAATTTCTGTCGTGATATTACTATTTTCATCTGTGATTTTGTTTATTTCGATATGCTCTCTTCTTTTTTTGGTAAGATTTGCTAAGGGCTTGTCAATTTTGTTAATTCTTTCAAAGAACCAACTCCTTGTTTTGTTGATTCTTTCTATAGTTTTTTTGGATTCCAAATCATTTAATTCTGCTTTGACTTTAATTATTTGCTTTCTTCTACTGGGATTAGGGTTGGTTTGTTGCTCATTTTCCAGGGGCTTAAGGTGGGACATTAACTTGTTGGTTTGCAATTTTTCCAACTTGTTGTTGTAGGCACTCAGCGCTATAAATTTTCCTCTGAGTAGTGCCTTTGCTGTGTCCCAAAGGAGTTGGTATTTTGTGTGCTCCTTACTGTTAAATTTCATAAACTGTTGGATTTCTGTTCTGATCTCTTCGATGACCCATTGGTGATTCAACAATGTGTTGTTCAGTCTCCATGAGTTACAGGGTTTTCGTTGGTGGAGATGTGTGTTCAGTTCCAGTTTGATGCCTTTGTGGTCTGAGAGTGTTCATGGAATAATTTCAGTGTTTCTGAATCTGTCCAGGTTTGTTTTATGGCCTAAGATGTGATCTATTTTGGGAAATGTTCCATGTGCTGCTGAGAAAAACATATATTGTGTTGTTGCTGGGTGGAATATTCTGCAGATGTCTGTTAGATCTAGTTGGTCTATATAGTTGTTCAGTTCTAAGTTTTCTCTGTTGAGTTTTTGCCTTGTTGATCTGTCCATGGGTGATAGTGGTGTGTTAAAGTCACCGACAATCACTGTATTTTGATCTATGTATGGTTTCAGTGAAAGTAAAGTTTGCTTGATGAAGTTCGGAGCTCCGGGATTGGGTGTGTAAATATTTAGGATTGTTATGTCTTCCTGGAGGAAAGATCCCTTTAGTAGTATGTAGTAACCTTCTTTGTCTTTTCTTACTAATTTTGGTTTGAAGTCTATTTTATCTTATATGAGGATGGCAACTCCAGCCTGTTTATGGGGGCCGTTAGCTTGATAGAGTTTATTCCAACCTCTCACTTTCAAAAGATGCTTGTTTTTTGGGGTAAGATGTGTCTCTTGACTGCCGCTGCTTTTCGTGGATTAGAGTCGGAGCCCGCAGCCTCTTTCCCAGTGTGGAGCCGGCACCTGCTCAAGCTGCTTTTCGAGGCTTGGTCCGGCGCCAGCTGCTGCTTTTCGCTGCTATCTGGGGCTTTTGCAGCTTGGATCCGGTGGTGAGAGGTGGGGGAGGCGACCTCGCGTTCCGAATTCTTTGAGAAAGTTGGATGTGAGCTTTATCTGGATTTCTTTTCCGGTTTGAGTCCTTCTCCATTGCTTTTTGAGTTTGTTGTTGTGGATTTCTTAAGGTAGTTTGCTCGTGGGACTCCCTGGTTCTCTCTTTTTGTCAGAGAGAGCTAGGCTGCGTCCCTATTGTCTCGGCGCCATCTTCCTTCAGTCCCTCAGTTCTGCTTTAATTTCCTTTTTCAGGGTTTTAAAGTTTTCATCGAAAAGGTCCTTTACATTCTTTTATTTTCTTTTATTCTTTCTTTTCTTTTTTTTTTTTGCATTTTTTTATTGTAATTAGTAAAAGGGTTACATGATATTTGCCAGATAGAAGGTGCATTAATTCACGTACATTGATACCCTTTCACATGTCTTGGTACCCATTTCCCTCCCCCCCCACACCCCCCACCCGTCTTGGTTTTTCCCCCCTTCCCTATCAAATTTCAAATAACCAAATACAAATAAATTCAATATATCAGGTAACAAAGTGAGATACTAAAACAATATGAGATAACCAAGGGACAGCAAAGGAGATGAGAGACAACATAGTACATTAAGGATAACAATCATTTGTTATCTGCAATAGAGCAAAATCTTGATATATAAGGCCATATAGTATGAAGCTAATTGAAAGGACCTCCAGGATATCGAAACAAAAGCCTATGTGCTTTATTTTCTTTGAGGCTATTGCAAAAGGAGTTGCTTTTCTGATGATTGCCTCGTTCCTCTCATTGTTTGCATAGAGGAAGGCAGCTGGTTTTTGAGGGTTAATTTTATA
Organism: Megascapheus bottae; assembly: GCF_031878675.1. Taxonomy (NCBI): domain Eukaryota; kingdom Metazoa; phylum Chordata; class Mammalia; order Rodentia; family Geomyidae; genus Megascapheus; species Megascapheus bottae. The sequence continues at coordinate 56,039,638 of NC_143511.1, forward strand.
CACTGCTACCTTGCCCAAGTTTTGAATCAGCTCAAGGAGCTTGGGAGTGGAGTCTATACAACTCTTTAAATACAGAATCATGTCATCTGCGAAGAGGGAAAGTTTCATTTCCTGTTTCCCTATTTGGATCCGCTTTATGCTTGCTTTTTGCCTTATTGCTCTATGTAGGAATTTTAATACTATGTTAAAGTTTTGGAGATTGGAATTCTTAATATGAGTAGAAAACAAAGTATTGTCAGGTAAAAATCTATGAGAGTAAACATGTTAAGGACAAAGGAAGGAATCAGAAAACCTGATGGGTTCAGTATGGCTGTATTTCAAATGTAGACCTCAAAACTTCTCCCCCCAAAACAATATCAACAACACAGAACTTATTAAAATGCAAATTTTTAGGCCTCCCTTAATGGATTCATGTCCCAGTAATCTGTTTTTTAACAAACATTTTTGGAGATTCTGATACACACTCAAATTTGAGAGTTACTCATTTTCAGGTAAACTGCAGCCTGTGACTAAACTTGCAATGAACCCTGGGACCTGAATGGCACACTAGACTTCTTCCATTTTAGGGAAGTAGAGGTACACTTGTTCTCCATGTGAGTTAATTATTGATTAGAGACTACCTTTGGGCATAAGAACATAGCCTCCCATGCATTTCTAGGTGATCCTCATAGATAATGTCTCTTGTGGACCATTTGCTAGGGAAGAATGCTGCTGTGGGCTTCTGCCAAAGATCTTCCAATAATGTCTACCACAACTTTTATGCTCTATTGAACAGAATTTAGTGAAGATTGAAAACTAGATTTTCTGGATGACCTCCGGGCACCCAATAATATAACGTTGTTGCCTATCTCTTCCTTAGTTCATCCAAATCCCCTCTTTCCTTCCTTCCTTCCTTCCTTCCTTCCTTCCTTCCTTCCTTCCTTCCTCTCTTCATCTTTACCTCCTTCCCTCCCTCTCTCGATTTTCCCCTCTCTTCCCCTTCCCCTTTGTATTTCTTGCTAACATACTGATCTGGATTTCATAGTAACGTTTCCAAACCTCAAGTTTTATATACCCCAAAGTGAAGAATAGGAAAAAATAGTACCTTCACTAGTAAAAACTTCTACATCCTATTTAGTAGGTGTTGAATACTGCTACAATGGCAACTTTTCAGTGATGGGGCATTAGAGAGAAGCAGTTCCTGTGTCTTCTCAGGAATACACTAGTTGAAAGGAGCTCTGAGGAATCAGTAATATATTTGAAGACAGAAAATTTGAGAGACATTCAATCACTATGGAAAGTAGTATGGCAGTGCCTCAAAAGGCTAAACATAGAGCTCTCCTATGACCCAGCAATTCCACTACTTGGCATTTACCCAATCATCCAGAAACAAGGACACACTAAATCCACCAGCACAACAATGTTCATTGCAGCATTATTTACCATAGCAAAGATATGGAACCAACCTAGATGTCCCTCAGTTGATGAGTGGATCAACAAGATGTGGTATTGATACACAATGGAATTCTATGCTACTGACAGAAAGAACGACATGGCCCCATTTGTTAGGAAAAGGAAAGACTTAGAAAAAATCATATTAAGTGGAGTAAGCCAGACTCAAAGGAACTTAGGCTCAATGGTTTTCCTCATTTGTCATAATCAGTACAAACCTTGGGCTCTCCTAGCAGAGATTTGCAATAGAGCAAAACCTTGATACATAAGGCCATATAGTATGATGCTAATTGAAAGGACCTCTAGGATAGAGAAACAAAAACCATATAATGAATGATTGTTGTCCTTAAGGTACTATGTTATCTGTCATCTCTTTTGCTGTCCCTTGGTTATCTCATATTGTTACAGTATCTCACTTTGTTATCTGATATATCGGATATATTTGTATATGGTTATTTGAAATAGGATAGGGAAGAGGGGAAAACAAGAAGGTGGGTGGAGGGGAGGGTAATGGGGACCAAGACATGTGAAAGGGTATCAATGTATGTGAATTAATGAAACTTCTATCTGGCAAATATCATGTAACCCTTTTATTAATTACAATAAAAAATATCAAAAAAAGAAAGAAAATTTGAGAGAGAAGTGCACACGTCTGTCGGCACTAAGTCTAATGTTGGGGAGGTAGCATGGAAAACCCAAGTCGTCCAAATCAGAGAGAAAGGAATTCTAATGCTATATACTTTCCCTTTGCTGCAAAAATTTTCTTCATTAGCTTCTTGCTCTGCTAATACCCACTCTTGATGTCTGTGGCATGTCACATTCTAAAGAGAGCTTAATAGATGAGCCTGTTTCCATTGTTGTAACCTCTGCAATGTTATAAACTTTGAAGTGCTTGCTTTCTTGCAAAGCTCTGCAGAGGAAGATATGTATGTTCACTGAGTCATGCACTTTGGTCCTAGATTATTTTTAACTTTACCCTTTCATATTTCCTAACTGTGATTGTCTATCAAGTTTACAAGTTCTTTAAAAAACTACAAGGTTCTTACCTGTATACCATGTTTATATTCACTTTAGAAATGAGTACAATGTTAGAAAAATAAGAAGAAAAAAATCACAGCTTGCTGAATTGATTCCTTTGATTCTATCAGGAGTGAATTTTATCATTATTTTTTACTTCTGTGCTTTAAAAAAAATAACCACACTGAAGTAACATATAAATATAAATCAACTCCAAACAATACAAGTAATAAAAATCTGTAGGATACTACCTGCTATTCTCCAAGTACCCACAAAAGCAATGTTTAACACTTATGTGAGTCTTTGGGCCTCTTATCTCTGACACCATTCTTATATTTTAACACAATGCAATTTTCTTTCTTTCTCCATTTCCCACTGCTGTTGCATTGTATATTGCTTAAGAAACCATGGGCCATATATAAATTGTTAGACTAGAAGGCTGCATTCAACACTGTTTTGTTGCAGAGACCCATAAATGTAAGCACAGTTAAAAGTATTAAACAAATTGAAGAATAAATCTTTTAATTTCTCAATAATAGGACTTAGATGTGTGTGTGTGTGTGTGTGTGTGTGTGTGTGTGTGTGTGTGTGTGTGGTTAAACTCATTGAAAACTTGCTGTAGAAAAATGCTAAGCATGATGTCCAAGCACCAAGAAATCTAGAAGCCAGCTTGAAGCTTTGAGTCATCTCAAGCCTCATCAGGCAGAGCTGATAAATGTTTAAGAAGCAGATGCTAGAGGGTAATGCTGGTTTCAGACAATTGAAATGCAATGACTATCACAAATCATCAAAGGCCACTGGTGTCACTTTGTTAGCATAGACTGCAGAGGCAAAGTCTTGATATGCTTCTTTGAACTGCAATCATTTATACAGAAACCACTCTGTTTTATCTTGAGATCCTTCCCATCTCTAAGAGAAAACCAAAAAAATCTTTCACTTTTAAAATACAAACTCACATTTCTTTTAGTGTTTTCACACAGTTAATTCGTAACTCCTTTATTGCAGAGACCAAACAAAATAAGACTTTGTTCTGACACAGAATAAAACTGATAACTTTTCTTCAGTGAAAATTACATCAATTCAAAAGCAGACAAGGGAATCATCTAGATAGCAAACAATGTGGCTGTCTGGAAAGAGAACACATTGCAAAGTATTTTGTCCTGCATTGGGTTTGGTACCTCCCACAGGGATTGGAGCCATCGTGAAGGAAAGAGCTATCTTCAAGACTTCACCAAATTCAAAGAAATAAATGCTAGACAATCATAATTTTGGTGCTAAATGAATACTTCAATTGTTCAATTTATTCAGTTTATTGATTGTTTTGCTTTGAACTTGAGCACTAATAGCTTGCCTCATTGTTCCTTTTCTTAAGCCAATTCCTTAAATATTACTAGTTATAATTTATAATTCCATTCAGTGCTAACTGTAAAGTTCAGATTGTGCCCAATTGGCTTCAATAATTGTAATGCGTAGAAAGGTTAATTATCAGCATTTCCTTCAAGACCATCATACTCCTTCAAGTCTCAAGAAGCTGTATCAGTTTATTTCAACATGTTGAAAGACCCTTCTCCCTTAAACTAATAGTGTGCTTTTCAGTGTGTGAAAAAATATGTTAAAAGGATTATTATTACTTTGTATTGGAGGAAACAAGTTATGTTTTCTCTTAAACAATGTTTTATCTAACATTCTTTTGTGTTTCAGCATGCAAATGCTAAATCCTCAAATGCATAATCATCTAACCCAAGCCAAAGTTTTTCTTTCCAAGCATATGTTAAAAAAGGCAAGTAGGACACTTGAATTTTGGTGTGAAGCAAAGCAATTTTCAGTGAAAATAAGGTGCATAACGAGTTTAGAGTTTTTACTGTGTCACCCTTCTCTAAGAGCTGTCCCCAGAGAAAGGACATAGGAACCAGAGGAGAGGGAGGAAGGATACAGAGAGGGACAAAAAAAAAAGAAGAAAAATTTAAGAAGAAAGAGAAAATTACGAAGACTATAATTTCATAGAGGTTATATACCAAATCCACAGCATTACAAGACAAATTACGTGTACTTATAAAACAAAATTTTTGAATTAACTCTGATGATACTATTCCTTTTGTTGCCAGGGTTCCTTTCTTAAATATGGAAAAATTAGTTTATTTTTTGGCCAAAAGTTGGGAGAGAGCCATTTTTAAAAAAAAAAATTATCGTCAGGATCTAGATCATCAGTATGGAATTATTTTTCTTTGTAGATAATACTGTCACATATCTATCGTCTTCTCCATGCTCTCTCTTCCAACCTATCACTGTAAATACATGTAAACCCCTCCTATAACTTTGGAAAGCCTAAATCTGTAATGATTTCCTGGGTTTCTTTTCTTTCCTTTCCTTCTGTCCCTTCTTTCTTTCCTTCCTTCCTTCCTTCCTTCTGTTCTTTTTTTTTTTTTTTTGTAGGTCGTGGGGCTTGAACTTGGCCTGGGCACTGTCCCTAAGCTCTTCATGTCAAGGCTACCGCCCTACCCTTGAGCCAAGCCCCACTTCCAATTTTCTAGAGGTAAATTGGAGATAAGAGTCTCAAGTCCTAAAAAAAAAGAGTCTCAAGTCCTTTTGTGCCTGGGCTGGCTTTGAACCTTGATCCTCAGATCTCAGTCTCCTGAGTATCTAAGATTACAGGCAGGAGCCACCGCACCCGGCGATTTCCTGATTTTCTAATTCCAAATCACTCTTGGAACCTATGCATTTTCATTAGAACCTGAACTGAAATAACTTATGGAAAACAGTTGCTAATAAAAAAAATAGTAAAACTGGCCTAGAATCCTTCCTTATCTATCATAAGTAGACATGTCATGCTGGGGATTGACCAACTGCTGAACTCCCTCACTGTCTGAGTTTTTAGAAATCTATGTTGAATGCTGGTCTTCAGCTGACAGTGTGGCTGCAAAGGACATCTCTACATTATAGAGGTGTGGGGTCAGGTTTTTGGGTCTTCACTAGAAATTCTGGTGATTGCTGACGTGGTAAGTTCAGAAATTGAGCATGTGTGTGGAAAAGAGCATATGTTTTCACATCTGCTGTTTTCTGCTTCAGTGGACTTGTAGTCTCATGCAGTTTAGTCAGTTAAAAATATCCTGCTTTAAACTGAGATAGTGAGGAGACACTGGCAACCAAGTTGCCCAGTTTGAATGCCTTACCCAAAATAAATCACTTTCTATGTTAGGAGTCTGCAAATTAAGGGTTAGTTTTGGGAACTCTTCCTTTAGGGTAGACTGTGAAGCATTTTTACTGGATGGTTTTCAAAAGCAAATAGGAAGTTATGTTTAGACAAGAAGACTCTGCTTTGAAGTAAAGTCACAAAGGAGGTTCAGCTTCTCCCAGGACCCCATGCTTATTCATAAAGCTAGGATTCTAAACTTTGTGGTGATTGTAGAATCTTCTATGCTTCTAAATCATTTTTCTGTTTTCTTTTGCTTTATTTCTGTACCAGTACTGGATTTTGAAATCAGGACTTGAGTGCTGTCACTTAGCTTTCTAAACTGAAGGCTAGGGCTCTACTTCTTGAGCTGTAACTCCACGTCCAGATTTTTTGGTGGTTAGAGATGAGTCTCATAGATTTTCCTGTCCCAAATGGCTTTGAACCAAGATCCTCAGATGCATAGCTAGGATTACAATTGTGAGTCATCCCCATCTGACTAAAGCATCTTCAAGGATATCTTCATCTTTAGGAACCATTATCTGTATCTTAAAGTACAGGAATTGTAAAGTAATAATCATCTAATCAAGCAAAATTTAAGGGCTAGACCCAAAGGAACATTCGTAATAATTAGTCCAAACCTAGGACTCTCCTAGCAGAGGATTACAATAGCTCAAACCCTAGATACATGAGGCCATATAGGATGAGGCTACATGAAAGGATCTTCAGGATGTGGAAACAAGAGCTTTGCATTATGTGATTGTTGCTCTTAATATATTATACTATTTCTCTTCTCTTTTGTTGCCTTTTAGTTAATCTCATATTGTTACAGTATTTGACTTTGTTACCTGGTATATTGTATATACGTTTATTTGTTAATTTGAAATAGGAAAGGGAATGGGGGAAAACAAGATGATTGGGAGAGGGTGGGGGAGGGAAATGGGTACAAAAACATGAGAGGGGGTGTCAATGTATGAGAAATGATGTACCCTTTGTCTGGCAAATGTAACTGTGACCCCTCTACAGATTACAATAAAAAAATAAAAATAATAATTAAGGGCTAAATCCACTAGAAAATTTACTACTTTTTTTTTTTTGTGGGTCATGGGGCTTGAACTTAGCCTGGACACTGTCCCTGAGCTCTTTAGATCAAGGCTTCAGTCCTACCCTTGAGCCCCACTTCCCATTTTCTAGAGGTTAATTAGAGATAAGAGTCTCAGGTTCTTTTGTGCTCCAGCTGGCTTTGAACTTTGATCCTCAGATCTTAGGCTCCTGAGTAGTTAGGATTAGAGGCATGAACCAATGCACCCAGCCAGCAAAGCTTATCACTTTTTACCACTTCCTTATAAGTATGATTATTTGTTGGATACTTCTGAATAAGTACAAAGATCTAGTGGAAATTCCCTTATATGACAATTTCTCATACATTTATTTTTTTCTATCACAGTCATCAGATCCTAAGGCATCCACAATTGAAACGAAACTTCAACAGTTATGTTCAGTTTGAATGTTTTTCTCCTCCACTCCCACATACTCTGCCACACTGAAAACACTACAGAATGAGAAGTTTTTGCAGCTAAAGTAACTTGCTTCTCATAATGAAAAATCTACGTTAAGTATAGCTTACAAAGAGAGATGGTAAACTATGATTATAATATGATACTTAAATTCCTGTAATGCAATGACTCTTTTTTTCTTTAGTTTACAAAATAAGGGAAAAGGATCAATAGGAGCAGGCATTTAAAGCTGTGTTCTGAAATCTATATTAAGGCCTTTTTATGAAATGCAGAGTGAGAATCAGGATGTCTAGTCTTACCTGTAAAATTTTTTCATCAACTTTATTGTGTCTTCTCCGGAAAGTTTATTAATTCCGTGTTTTTGCACTATCTGTAATGTGGGAAACATTTTTGATAGTTAAAGTGCATTATTTATGTGCAGCAAACCAGTTCATATCTGTGGCATATCATCAAATTGCACAGGAAGAAACTACTATCAAGCATGAGTTTCATTTTATGTTCTTATTTGAAGAAGCAGCAGACTTATATTTCTCTAGATTAAGACAATTAAAGGAGATACATAAAATCTTTCTTTATTACCCAGATATACTTCTAGGAATTTATTTATTTTCCACATTTCCATAATAATTACTACAATTGGGCTACATCCATTGATGAATATGTCTTTCAGAATAACATATACAAATTTTATCTTAAAGTTAGTCATAATTTCTTTCTAGCATCATTTCAATAAAATATTTCTTTTAAGCAAAGAATAAAGAAGAAAACTCTTCTAGAGCCTAAGAGAAGACATAGTTCTTGATATGAAGAAAGTAAGAAAAAAGTACATAGTTGGCTATACTTTTTCTATGTGCTTTCAATCATTCTTATAAAAATACTATTAATAAATGAATTCTTTATTTTTCCATTAAATCCTTTAAAAATGGAATGTGTGAGAACTCACAGATAAAAATTGCTTGCATTTTCCTTAAAGAACCTTACTGCTTTTTTGAAATAAGGAAGGTAATGGAAGCTTTAAAAATAATACTTTTATTCACACTTGAGATTATAAAATTGCTTTTAGAGTATAAGCATCAAGTTGCATGCAGTCTGATAAACATTTCACTTGAAAGAATAGTATCCATAATCCCCAAATAGTTTAATTTTATAATTTTCTTTTCATGTAAACTATTTTGAAAAATTGGCAGGCAATGAGCATCTGCTTTTTCCTTATCTTCCATCAGAGAATTATTGTTACAACTTTTTTTCAATTATTACATCATCACCACTTTCAATAACAAGCTCAAATTACATTCCACAATTTACAGTCTTATATTGATTTCATGATCACATACCCATCCCATTATTAGTGAGCTTTCTGTTGTTTCCAGGTAACTTAACTGAAGATATTTTCATTTCTATGAAGAACATGTTACTATTGTCTTTAAAATAGATTTTCCTGTATAGAGTAACAGTGCAACTAAGGTGACTATCTTTGTGGTTATATGAATTGAAGAATAACTAATAAGTAGCAAATAATTGTTGAACGGTTATTGTATGCAGTATAGTGTTCAAGTCAAAACAAATAATAACCAAAATAGACATGGATAATGAACAATAAATAATAGGCCTTTAATAAAAAATAGTCCCTTCTGTATCTAAAATTTTACTATCTGATTTAGTATTCCCAGTCTTGCTGAATTTTTGTTTTGTTGGTCATGGAGCTTGAACTCTGGGCCTGAGTCTCATGGACTTCCTTGTTTGGGCTGGCTCTAAACTATGATCCCCAGATCTCAGTCCAGTGAGTAGCTGGGATTATCTAGGATTATAGGCATAAACCATGGTGCCTGGCTTGCCGAACTTTTATGATCATTTCTGAAATGAGCGAATTAGTACTTAGGAGTTACATACTCCTAGCAAATGGGAAAGTGACGTTACTGGGAATTTAAGCATGTGCTCTTACACTGAGGTTTACATTTAGCTGTCAATAGAATCACAGTGCATTCCCACAATAAGACTAAGTGGGCTCAAGTAAAATCCCCAAAGGCTTTCTACCTCCTTGAGTAGACCACAAAAATCATTTATATATTTCATCTCTTACGTTCAATGGATTAACTGCATTAGCCACACAGCATTTTTAATATTTATATGCCAATTCTTAGCATACCACTCCTGTAATCTCAACATCAAAACACCATATTCTAAGAGCCAAAACCTTAGATAGCTACTGATTGCACTTGTGGACCAGCATTTATTGAGAAACCCACTCAATTTTTTCTACTGTGTTAATCACTGATAACGAAAAATTAGTAACACCTTGATCTTGCTTCTACTCTCCTGGCCAGGAATTAAGTTCAATTTCATGTGTGCAGAAAGGAAGAGAGAGATTATATTTGTGTTCATATTTTTGCTTTTAAAGAAAAGACAGCAATTTTTTGGTCAGGGTCCATGTTTCTCAACTGGATAACCTTAAAATATATTTAATAATTATGAACAAGAAAGATCTTTCTGGAAATTTGTGAGAAAGTTGCAGCATGAGGATGAGAGGTCTATATTTTCATTTCAGTCTCTCAATGGGTTAGATTTAGGAGTGATTTCTCTTTGTGCCTTTGGCTTTTGTCATTTAATGATGTCTTGTTGTGTCCAGACTCCCCTGTATTCGTGGTCACAATTCATTTAAGTGTTTAGGTAATTCTCAACAGTGATAAACCAATGATAATTGAGATGAATTTCCATAGACTTAAAAGCAAAGTCTCAATCATACATATAACAAGTAAATACTTTCGCTTTGGCTTTTCTCCTATTGCTAGATGCTAACAAAGACCCACAAACAAAGAAACACAATGAATAACTTTTCAAACAAGAAGAAAAATAAAAGTCCTGTATGTCTTAGATCACTGTGATAAAAATTCAGCAGCACACTTTTCAATGATTCTTCCTTTTTCTTTAAAAAATAGCAAAATATGAAACTATCGCAAAGAAATATTTCTAACACCTTAATGTACAGAACAGCCATAAGACATCTTGAACTACATAGGTTATAAAGCACATACAAAAGAAACAGACATAATTTAAGCTTTGTAACAAAATATTTTTGTTTCTTTAGTGTTACAAAAATAATTTTGTTTCTTTAGTGTTACAGAGGTGATCCTTGCAGCTATTAATTTACCGAGTAAAAAAATAGGTATATGATCAATTCTTTAATATTCATTTTGATTGATTGTTTTATTTAACTCTATAGTATATATGAACACAAAGTTCTTACATGTCCACTTTTGTAAGAAACAAATTAACAGAATATATCACAAAATTATCTGCTGGCTACTGATAAACTTTGTGTGTGATACATATTTTATTCCTTTGGAAAAAAAAGTTTAATTTATCTTACTTTAGTCCTACCACCCGTACCTATAAGTGAGGCTTCTTGAAAAGTTAAGCTCAAATGAAAAGGCAGGAAATCATAAGATCTGACAGGGCAGACATAATATAATTGTCTAAAAAGGACTTAGACTCTAAAAGCCTACAGACTCAGCAAAATCTCTCAAACCAGTTCATCAGTCACATCACTGAAAATCACACACACACACACACACACACACACACACACACACACACACACACACACATATCATGTTCCAATGGGAAAAGTAGACTGGACTAAATGAATGGAATGTAAGTACTGGTTTATACCAAGAATGTCTGGATGAACTGCAACTCTTCAATCTCAATTTTTTTTTCATGGAACAGGGCATGCTCTATTTTTCCAAGTATCCTGGTGAAGCCAGTGGCCCATCTCAGAGCATGGGTGGAACACAGAAACGTATAGGATATATGTTTTATCTTTACATAGCAGCTGGGTGTGAAGGATTATCCCACAGTGACCTGTGACCATTTTGGTAATCTTTTTTTTTTTTTTTTGTCTCAGTGATTCCTTCACAAAGTTCACTGCAGTTGTCTAACTGTTAAACTACTTTCAGCAGATTTTTGTGAAAGCTTTAGGCATATAAGTTCATGTTAGTCTCGGTGATTTCTGTGTTTGTATATTATTATGTGCTAAATCTGAATATAGAATTTCTTTTTTGTAAATCCTGGGGCTTGAACTCAGGGCCTGAGCACTGTCCTTGGGCTTTCTCAAGGCTAGTGCTCTACCACTAGAGCCACAGCACCACTCCAACTGGTCTTCCATGCTAGGCAAGCACTTTACCACTAGGCCAAACTCCAGGCCATAGGAATGTTTTAATACATAAACCAAGTCCAATATCTTATGATTCAACTTTGGGCTTTAATTTCTAACAGATTTCCTACTATTTGTCTACACATATAGGCTCTTGGGAACCTTTTCCAGTTAGTCTGAAAATCATTGCTCAAAGATAAATAAGTCACATAGAGATTCCAACATCTAAATCCTTATTCAAATATATTATAAAGAGATTAAGTTGCATGCTTTCTACAGACATATTCTTCCTTTAGGAGAAATCCATGTTACCTATACACATTCTGTGTGTGTGTGTGTGTGTGTGTGTGTGTGTGTGTGTGTATGGTTGTGTGGTTGTGTGTGTGCCTAGTCATGGCCTGGGCACTGTCCTTGGGCTTTCTCAGGGTTAGCACTCTATCACTTTAGACACAGCATCACTTCCAGCTTTTTCTGTATCTGTGGTATCCAAGAAATCAAACTCAGAGCTTTGTGCATGCTAGGCAAGCATTCTACCATTAGGCCATGCTCCTGACCTACATTTTTCTTCTTTATAAGAATCTTAGATTAGGGCTGGGAGTTTGGCCTCGAAGTAGAGTGCTTGCCTAGCATGCACAAAGACCCGGGTTTGATTCCTCGGCACCACATACATAGAGAAAAAAAAAGCCAGAAGTGGTGCTGGGGCTCAAGTGGTAGATCTCTGGCTTTGAGAAAGTCCAAGGACAGTGCTCAGGCCCTGAGCTCAAGGCCCAGAACTGGCAAAAAAAAAATCTTAGATGAGTCCAGAAGCAGAGCTCATGAAGTGAATTCAGAATTGTGTGAGAAAGCTGACTTCACTTCATGAAGGTGCAGATTGCCACTCTGAAGTTTCTGTTGCACTATCATCTCTAGTAAATGGTGTCTAGCAACTCACAATCCACAAATTTTCAACAGATTAGCTGATACTTTGATAGATAGATAGATAGATAGATTGATTGATAGATAATTAAATAGATAGAAAAATGAGCATGATGGCTCACACCTGTTATCCTAGCTATTCACAAGGATGAAATCTGAGGATCATGGTTCAAAACCAGCCCTGGCACTAAAGACCATGAGACTCTCTACAATTAAACAATAGAAAACTGGAAATGGGGTGGTGGCTTAAGGGTAGGGCCATAGCCTTGAGCTGAAGAGCTTGTGGACAGTGCCCAGGCACAGAGTTCAAGCCCCAAAATTAAAAAATAAAAAAAGATAAATTAGGCGAATTTATTGCATAATATCATATCTTACTATGTTCTTATTGAGAATAAGGGCTAAAAAAAATAAAAGAAAGAAAGAAGGCCTGCAATTGTGGCTTAGTGGTAGAGTGTTTGCCTAGCATGCATGAACCCCTGGGTTCCATTCCTCAGTGCCACATACAGAAAAAGTAAAGCTAGAAATGGTGCTGTGGCTCAGGTGGTAGAATGCTAGGACCACATAAAATGAAGCATTCCAGCATGAAGACAAGAGTTTCTTAATATGGTTTATATATGTTTTTTCTTTTCTTTTTCATTTATCTTAGTATTCTATATCTTTGTAGATAAGATTTTTCTAGATGTGGAAGAGAAAGGGAATCACAGAAAGAGCAGGATGAAGGAGGAACGAATGCAGCACTGCTATTCACTTGACACTGTGCAAGATATGAACAGCTGGGGTGGAGAGGAGTAGGAGGGGTAAGTAGGAGAAAATGAGGGATGGAGTAACAGTGTTTAAAAACAAATGTATTCACTGACTTATTTATGTAACTATGTAACCCTGCTCATCACCTTTTCAATAAAAAAAAGAAAAAAGGAAGATCAGTTCTGTGTGTGTGTGTTGGTGTTGGTGGTGGTGGTAGTGGTGTGTGTGTGTGTTTGTGTGTGTGTGTGTGTGTAGGAGCAAGCCAAAGTCAAGCTCTAGGACAGAGGTATAGGCTCCATTTAAGTTAACTTTGTTAGGTGGAAACAAAAGTTCAGATGTGGCATCAAGTGTTGGTAGTGCCCTTTGGAAAAATATTTTGATTTCTTAAAATTTTTATTTTCTTAGATGGATAGACCTCCTTTCTAGAAGTCTTACAGAAAAGCCCTTTGAATGTTATTATCCTAAAATTTGTCATATGTCCTTTTGTAAACTGTAAAGAATGTTGATGGGGGGACTGGGAGTTTGGCATAGTGGTAGAGTGCTTACCTAGCATGCACGAAAGCTTGGGTTCAATTCCTTGCTTCCACATACACAGAAAAAAACTGGAAGTGATGTTGTGGCTAAAGTGGTGGAGTACTAGCTTTGAGAAAGTCCAAGGACAGTGCTTAGTCCCTGAGCTCAAGCCCAAGACTGGCAGAAAAAAAAAGAAAGAAAGTTGATGGCCTAAAGAGTGTCTAAGGCCATCGGAATAATGTGTTACACAATAGAACTAACAGAGTTGCTTCTCAAATGTTTCTTGGTGGTTACCCAAGGCCATTTTCCTGTACTGATAATTGTATTTGAATAATTCATGATGTCATAAGAAAAATGTTACAAATATCTGAAAGGTGCTTAGCAGAAAAATAATATTTCTCATCTCCAGAACAACAAACTACTCTGGTAGCGAAAACATATGTTTGTAGCTATCTACATCTTTGAAGAAAGTGTGAAAATTTGTCATCTATAAGTTATTCAAAGCTGTCAAGAGACTTTCATTTAGAAAAAAAAAGGAATAGACATGAATTATTGAATTTTCATCAACTTAAAGTGTATATTCAAAACAATAATCTTCCACTAAAAACTATCAATTATCACACAATATATATGTTTCTAGCAACCTTGATTGAATAATATTTCATTAGGCATCTAATTACATATTTTAAAAGAAGTAATCCAATATGAATGAAGACAGGCGACATAAAAATTTTGGTTTGAAATTTTTCCGAGTATTTTTTTTAATCCTCAGAAGGTAGATTTTTTCCTGTTAAATTTCCAAAAGGTAAAAGTCATAGGAGTTTGGCCTAGTGGTAGAGTGCTTGCCTAGCATGCATGAAGGCCCAGGTTCAATTCTTCAGTACTACATACATAGAAATGGCTCAAGTGGTAGAGCACTAGCCTTGAGAAAGTCCAAGGACAGTGCTCAAGCCCTGAGTTCAATCTGTATGACTGGCAAAAAAAAAAAAAAGTCATAGCTGCCAGAAAGCAGCCTTTAAGAATAGTTAATAGAGTAATGTCTTTTTGTTAATTTGATGATTTATAGTAATTTTAAAGTCTTTATTTGGGTTCTAAACCATGTAAGAAAAAACATTATTGATTGATCAAGCAATTGATTGTTATAGTCCAACAGTTAACTCTACAAAGAGTTTCATACATGTACGCACATGCTTAGAACACATCTATTTTTTTTTTTCTCTTGAGGTGGGGATTCAAATTTGGTACCTGACATTCTCAGTCTTTGTCTAGAGCTCTACCAACTGAATCAGGCCTCCAGCCTTATCTTGATCAGTCACCTTATCTACCTTTTTTCACCTGCCCTCTTTTGCCTGTCTCTTTTCCTACCAATGTCTCAAATTTTCCTAGTTCCCTTTTGTCATGTGCTCCCTACCGGGAGGGTCTAACTCATGCTCCATATCCAGGAGTGTCTGGCCTTGTAGGAGCCAGATGGCCATTATCTCTAGTTCCAGGCTTAGGTGGAGAGTCTCCATATCCCGGAGTGTCTGGAGCCCGAGGGTGGATGGGTGGTTGTAAATTAGCCAGGAGAACAATTGCTACATAGCAAGCAAGTATACAGAAGCAGAAAGGCGAGTTAAAAGAGAATACAAGTATATAAAAAAATACAAATGGCTAACATATATCTAAATATATATATATATATATGTGTGTAGATATTTTCTACGTTCTTCATTCATGGCTAACATATATGTAAATATATGTATATTTACATATGTGTGTGTGTGTGTGTGTGTGTGTGTGTGTGTGTGTAGATATTTTCTACGCTCTTCATGTGTTTCTCCCTACCATCCATGATGGGGCTCTCATCTGGGAGGACATGGAGTAGAAAATCAATTTTACTCTGAATGTCTTCGACCAATCTTCTGAGCTACTGCTCCAAATTAGGTTACTCTGAAATGGATGCGGAGATAGTGTAAGCACCTTGTTGTAGATTTGTACATATGAAAGCTAAGAGGAGGAACTCTATTGGAAGGAGGTCAGAGGTATGCAGAGAATCATAAGGCAGACAGCACTGAGAGTATAATCCTCCAGACTCATATGGTGAGGGCAGCCATTTGGATACACTAGGCACTTTCTGTGCCATGGAAAAATCTTTCTTTTAAAGACATTCCTAAGTTCCCGCCCTAAAGATAGACATCAGCATTTCCAAAAGAAACATGGTGTTTTTGTTTTTTTTTCAGGGAAAATGTCAAAGAACTCAAAATAAATCTACTTAAAGAGGTGGGATTGCTGAATTTAGAATTTAGAATTTAGCTTTCTGTTTTAAACTTTGTTCTAAAGTAATAAATGTGTGATTGTGAATATATATACATATTAATAAAAATAAGGCATGGCTTTTTAATATCATTCCCCAAAATAACCAAAAACTTAATAAAGAATTTGAGAGGTGATTTATCTAAAGAATAAAACAAAACTAAAAAAAATAGTCAATTTCTCCCTTAGGGAGAATGTTAGATAATTGTTATTAATTTTAACTTCAGATTTTAAAAATTCAATTTCATTGATGAGATGGCCTTTTGTAATAGAAATATCTGTGATCACAATTCTTTATGATTTTAACAGCACATGATGGTGTCTGCCTTTATTTTGTTCCATTCAACTCAAATGTTGACCGGCATTGTACTGGAGACTGTGAATACAAAGATAAATAAGTCATGTGGATAACACATTATTAGCTGCTCATGGGATGTGATGTTTGGAATTAAACTAGGCTTTTAGGATGCAAGAGGGTGTAAATGACACCCTGAGGCCCTCTTGTTTGGAGATTTATGTGGAAGTGGTAAGACAGCCTCCTTGTCTGGATTCTCTATAATTTATAGCCACCTTTGTACATGGTTCCTCTGCACCTGATCAAACACAAATTCCAGTTACGGCTCTACAGTTCTAAAGGCTGGTCCTCTTAAAACTCAAGCTGATATATGAAAGGGTCTAACAAAAGAGAATTGTTGGAGTGTTTGCAATGGAACCCTCACTGCTACAAATTCCTTGCAAGGAAAAATTAGTGGTGTTTAAGATGTCTGTGATGAGAACCTCTCCAGGAACCCAACATAAAAGTTAAAAATAGCACATTAGTTTCATGGTGCTTTTTATCTTTATGCATTGTGACTTTACACGTCTGTTTAGAAGAGGTTTTGAGTCATTGATGTTGCTGAGTTTTTCTATTTGGAACTACCCACTGATATGAAGAAACAGAAAGGAAATCATTCACTTTTTCTGGGATCAATAATTTTGGAGTCTGACTGATTCATGTCAGTGATGTCTAAGCTGATTGCAGAACTCTGAGAAAAAAGGTGTAGGTGGTTCAGGAAAGATTATTGTTCTTGCTGTGAACTCTGATATATATATATATATATATATATATATTATTTTTTCTTTCAGGTTAAAGAAGAGCCTAAAGAAAAATGTAGGTCAAGTGCTTTTATGCCCTGAAAATTTCACAAGAGCAATCACAAAATCTCAGTGACTAGCCATGATTTTCAATGATGGAAAAGAGGCTAAGAGGAGAAGGGAAAATGAGCATTTTTAACAGTATCTAAGATACAAAATCTCTCTCTATATATATTTATATACATACATTAGATTGAATTAATTTGACATTGGCTTTTTAGATTTAGCTTCTAGTTATTAACATATTAATGTGATGAAGTAGGTAAAGGAGAAATTGGAACATATGTTCATAAGGCACCATGCTTAATGTGCACTAATACCATAATTAATATGCAATCCTCTATGAAGTAATTATTTCCTAAACATGTGGATATTGAAGAGGGTAGAGCTGCTTTATTAGTGTAATTAGTACAAGATCAGATCCACTTACATTCTGTTTATATGTATATTATGTTCATTAAAGTCAAATTTATAATCATTTAGACTACTGGATATTTATTATATAAATAAACTTTTCATAGTTTTCAATAATATTTCTTTAATTGAGATGGTATCAATTTAATTAATATAATTAAATATGGGATGCAACTTCTTATCAGTATTAACTATAATGGATCTACAATATCAATACATTCTATAATGTCATAAGAATGAGTATATGTAGAATAAAATGCTAATACTGGTGGGGCATTTGGGAAACCAGTTGGCCTTATATCTTAGAATTTCAATGACCTCATTAGAAAGTAAAGGTGTTTGACTCATTCAGTGGTTTCAACTTTAAGTTTTCCTCATAATAATATAGCATAAGTTATTATGAAATATATCACATGGAATTTTCTCTGCCTTTTCAATTTTAAAGATTTTTAGGGTCACATCAATGATGTCTTAATTACTTTCCAAATTACTGGGAGTTTTAAAAAATTCATTAACAGCTCAAATTTTACCAAATGCTTCTCCTTTTTATGACAGACCAAAGGTTCTAACAGATACTGATTGACAGAGTTGACTGTTTCCTTGAGCTCCTAAGGTAGAACCAAGAAAAGAAGAAGAGACAAGTATAAGAAATGGGCAAATATTTTTCCTACTGGAATCCAGCAGGGGAGAAGTAGATGAGTAAGTTACCAAAAGAATCCAAATAGAAGAAAATCAGTATTTAAATGATCTATTATAAATGTCTAGATATTTGGATGCAAAATCATTGATGGCAACACACCCTCCAGTTGTTAGACATCATTGTTCCCCTAACTCATCCATCGTTCTTACCGCTGTAGTTTTATCCATCATCAACATCAATATAAAAAAGAAAAAGTTAATTATTCTATAAGTTTATTTAAGAATTATCATTGCACATTTAAATCCTTTATCATCCTGCTTGGTTCCACCCAGGACACAGTGGCCACAATCTATTTGCCAATCATGATATCATCTCCTAGTAACTATGTCACACATTAAGTAGTGCTTGTGTTGGGGGTCATCCGAATGTAGTAGCCTAAAGCTATATTACAATGCCTATATTGCTACTTAAATCTCATTTAAATTCATAGGCATTGTATTATATAACATCAGCACAAGTAAGGATTGAGGACAGATATTTTGGTTGAAGGATTACATCACAAAATTTTATAGTACTATTACTGTTTGAATCCATTATTCTTGTGCATCTTCCACCATGTCTAAGTTTTAAATTAAAATATATTTAGCATGTATTTGTGGGTATGTATGTGTGTAATTGTGTGTGTTAGTAAAAGCAAGGCGAGCATAAGATTAGGTTGGTGATATTTGTGTGTTTAGGCCATTATTCCTGAGTTAGAAAAAAATAGTTACAAAAAATTGTACAAAGATAACAGAAGATAGTGATGAATCTAAACTGCTTACCTCTCTGAAAGTGACTAAACTCTACATCATTTTATAGACATTCTTTTATGCAAGTTCCACATAGCAATTATCATAGATTTTCTGACACTACCAATTAATGGAAATATCCACATTAGTGTTTCAAACCATTAATTACTATTCAGATACCATTCAAATTGTTTTCTTGTACTGATATTCCTGTCCATGCTTCCTGTTTTAGAGACAGCAGACAGGCAGAGCAGACATAGGTTTATATTGAACTGTCATTTAGCTATTTGGTGTTAAGCAAGCAAAATTAATTAATATTTCTTGTACTCTGGGTTCCCACCAGTAGTATCAAGACAATAATAACAGTACTTGTTTGCTAAGTCCTTACACGTGTATAGAATTTTTTTTACAAATTTGTTTTGAACTTTAAGAATAACTTTCTACTTGAGAGAGAGACCCGACATAAGACATTTCTCATTTTAGAAAAATAGCCTGTAGAAAAAAGATTAGCAGTAGATTTGTGTTACCTGGAAATCTGTATGTCAAACTGAACAACTAAGTAAGGTAGAAATTAACACATGCTTACATTTCTTGAAAGGACAGCAATACCTGAACATACATGTGTGATCAGTTCACTAATATTTTATCTAATGCTATCCAAACAGAAGAACGGGGACATGTGCTACTGTGTAACAGAAGTTAAACATCCAACTGATAAACATTTCTTAAAGTCTTGATTGGAATACTACTTATAAGTTGGCTCTTTCTTCATTTGAAAATAAAAGTAAATAAAATGTTAAAAAATACAAACATTACCTATCCATATGAAAGCACCTTAGAACCAATGCTAGAGGTGAACTATGTATATAGACAGAAATGTTTCTTCATTACTAGATGTCTTCAATTCTAAAGAAAATTGACTAAAGCTGGAAACACATTAAAATTATAAAACTTATAGAAATTTCAAGAAAAAAATCAGTGTACTTCCATTTTCAAACAGACTAATATATATCTGGAATGCTCTATCTAGCACAATTCAGAGAAAAATACTGAGTTCCAGCATTCATTGTCATGCATAACTCTACTATGTTAACATTGTTTGAGAATCACTTTTTTGTAATAATATTTGAAGTGACATTTAACAGAAAAAAGTAATCTCAACATTTTCTCTTTATTAATAATGCTAACTTAAAAATATTTGTATATTGTAATTCATTAAAATTCCACTAAACCCACAGCATTATTTAACAGGAATTAAAAAAAAATGATTCGATCTCAAAGTAGAGTGTTATTCAGTATCAATAATTATGTAGTTTATTGTTCAAAATAATTCCAATTGGAAATAATTTGGCTTTTTCACATTAGAAAATTAATAGAAGGCAGCAAACTTTCTAACCTCTCGTCCTTGAAAATAAAATTGCTGTTATATTTAAATCTATATAATTCCCATTGGGCTGAGTCAATCTTAACTGATATATACCTCTTAATTATACAAATGGAAAGTTTTAGATTTATTACTGTTTTACTCATATTTTTAATTAGATTGAGTTTTCTTGTTAGGACTTACTTGTTTATTTATGACTATTGCCCTTATTTAAGCTAAAATGTCTTCTGGACATTTCTAGGTCCTGAAATGTCTCTTCAGTGAAATTTCCCTATATCCATGACCAATGGATATATCCTTTCAGTTGGTCTACAAAATTATCACTTTTTTTCACCTTGTAAAACATCATTTTGATGTATCTACTTACTAGAGGCCAGTAATGCTCATCACAACAGTGCTAACTAAAAACTCCTTCACGTCTTGACAAATGACCCCACAGGGGCAAAATTGCAGGAAACTAAGAAACTATTTTCATTCTTAACTTCATTGATAATCCTAAATTCTTTTTATTTTGTTTGTTTGTTTTTTCCCCTATACTTTTATTGTAATTAATAGAAGGGTTACATTATATTCACCAGATAGAAGGTGCATTACTTTACATACATTGATACCCTTTCTCATGTCTTGGTCCCCATTTCCCTCCACCCACCCCCACCCCTCACCTTGTTTTCCCCCCTTCCCTATCCTATTACAAATAACCAAATAAGCATTTAGCCAATATATCAGATAACAAGGTGAAATACTGTAACAATATGAGATAACCAGGGAATAGCAAAAGAAATGAAAGATAACATAGTACATTAAGGACAACAATCACTCATTATATGGCTTTTCTTTCTATATCCTGGAGGTCCTTTCATTTAGCATCATACTATATGGCCTTATGTATGTAGATTTGCTCTATTGTAAATCTATGCTAGGAGAGCCCAAGGTTTTTACTGATTATGACAAATAAGGGAAACTGTGGAGCCTATGTTCCTTCGAGCCTGGCTTACTTCACTTAATATGGCTAATCCTAAATTCTTATCTTTTTAAGCAAAGTACCAAACAGTGTATATCTCTAAAATTGTATAGGATTCTGAACTAGTCTGTTAATTTTGAATATTAATATGTATTTGGTTTTTAAGGAATTCATCTTGTCAGGTTTTTTTTTTTTTTGCCAGTCCTGGGCTTTGAGCTCAGGGCCTGAGCACTGTCTTTGGACTTTCTCAAGGCTAGCGCTCTACCACTTGAGCCCCAGCACCATTTCTGGCTTTTTTCTATGTATGTGATACTGAGGAATCACACCTTGGTCTTTATGAATGCTAAGCAAGCACTCTACCACTAGGCCAAACTCCTGGCCATCATGATCCCTTTATAGGACCCTAAAGTATAAAATAATCTGAAAGCACGACATTAATTAATCAAAGCTTCTACGTCAGATTTCTTAGATGATATCCTATCTTTATCCAAAGGAAATGAGGCTTTTTAAGTCTTGTCCGAAGAATGCAGATCACAGACCGTAACTTACAATTATTCAAAGATCAAACCCTAGCTTTTTCTCCACTGGAAGCTTGTGTTTAAAGGAGAACCTGCAAGGCTCTTTAAATATTTTAGAGGTCTCTAAAAAAAGGAAGTAGAGAGACACAAATCACAACTATAAAGCCCTTAGGCTGATTAAGTCAGAGCTGAGGAAGCATTTTATTTCCTCTCTGAAGTTCTAATCCTTCTCTCCTAATTCTGTTTGCTTGGGCTGATATGTCTTCGACTTCAGATCATATAAGGTCTGATTTATTCATCTTATATTCATTTTTCTCAAGCTTTGGGCTCCTTTTCTTGGATTCCAATCTCAGTGATGTGATATAGACTAAATATTCTATTAGTGAACTAGATAAACCCTAAGTGTATATATCCTGCATTGTTTTGCTGCTCTTACTATGGTGATTAATGGACTTTTTCCTATTCCTCATTGTTTCCTATATGTTAAGAAATAGAAGCTCTTCAACATACACTGGACATTGTTATTTTGTCTCAGTGAATTCATGACTGTGAGGTCATGAGCTTCAATTGCCTTTTATGGTCAATGAATAAGTAAAAAAGAGAGAAAGAAGAGAAAGAAAAAAAGAAAAAAGAAAATAAAAATGTATTTATTTTTCAAGGATATCTATGTGTGTATATATATATATATGTATATAAATGTAAATAAATATATATAATATGCATGTTGACATCTGTACATGGTAAGTATTCAAGAAATAGATAAACTTCCCATTTCCAGTGTCTAATATGACAAAGCTAATTCTTTTTTTATAATCTATTGCTCTGTCTATTGAAAGTCATTTACTACAAATGTTAGGAAAAATGACATTGAACCTAATGCCACTCTCTTCATTATAAAAGCAAAGCCTGAGTGCCAAAGTGGTTGTGTGATAGCAAGTTATTCAAACTTCTTTTTACTGTATTGTTTCCTGGTTAACACACATTTCAAAACTTACAGTCGTTGCTTTTTGGCATGTACTCTGAACTTAAAGTGATGATATTTCAAAGAAAGCTGAAATGCAAAGGATGCTATGTTGCATTTACTTTAAGGTTCATTCACTCTGACTTTTACATGACTTGTTAGACATTAGCCTCCGTGGTTTGAAAAGGCCAGATACATCAAGGTTAGTGCCAGGGGATGAAGACCATTAGTTTGCACTTTATCACTGTCATTCGGCTGCAGAATGGATGTGTATTGCATTCCACAGGTAATAGAAGACATTAGAGCTATTTCAAGTCTCACACAAGTCAGAAGTTAACAGAGGACTTGACTTTTTGTTTGATTTTATGCTTGTATTTTTGTGCTAATACTACTGTTGAACTCAGGGCCCTGGTACTGTCCTTTAGGATTTTTCTTCTCAATATTGGCACTCTCCCATTTGAGCCATGGCTCTACTTCTAGTTAATTGGAAATAATTATATCATGGATTTTTCTGTTCAGGTTAGCTTTAAAGCACAATGCTCAGATCTCATTTTTTATGAATAGCCAGGATTACGGGCTGCACACAGCAGGACTTTATTTACATCCCTTTCATGTAGCCTACAGTCAATTTTCTATGGAAGTATTGTCATTAATCTCAGTAAGAACCCTTTAACAGTGAATTTACAGTAAAATGGCTCATTGTTTATTCTTTTTTTTTTCTTTTTTTTTTTGCCAGTCCTTGGTTTGGCCTCAGGGCCTGAGCACTATCCTTGGGTCCTTTTTCTCAAGACTAGATCTCTACCACTTGAGTCTCAGCACCATTTTTGGCTTTTTTCTATGTATGTGGTGCCAAGGAATCAAACCTGGGTATTCGTGCATGCTAGGCAAGCACTCTACCACTAGGCCACACTCCCGGCTCAGATATTCATTCTTTTTATCAAGTAGTAAGGAGAGGGAATACAGGCTAGTGGTAGAGTGCTTGCCTAGTATGCATGAAGCCCTGGGTTCAATTCCTTGATACCAAATACACAGGAAAGCTGAAGGTGGCACTGTGGCTCAAGTGATAGAGCACTAACTTTGAAAAAGCTGAAGGAGAGTGCTCAGACCCTAAATTCAAGCCCCAGGACTGGAAACAAAAAGTGATAAGTCATTATAAGAAGAGTTTATACTCTTGCAATGATGGCTGGAAGATTTACAGAAACGTGAAATGATACTGAGATCCATGGGGTACTCTCCATTCCTAACTCACAGTTACATGGGATTGCAGACAATTCAGTAAAGACAGGCTCACTTTCCATGAATCAATCTCTCTTGCTGCCTTTCAGCTTGGCCCCGTAGGCTGCAGTTTCTAAACACTGACAGTTTATTTGGGCATCGAGCAAGGATTTTATTTCAAGTCATTACATCTTATCACACTTTAAAAATTTTTTTTATTCCAGTATGGAAAATGCACTGCCAGAGGCTCCCAGTCTGTAATAAGTCTCAGCTATGAGCCTAGTCAGAGAGGATCAGATGTATAAAGGGGGAAATCAAGCATGACCAATGCTTACATTTACACTCAGGATTTCTGTCACCTTTAGGGCCTTGGTTTATGATCCTCAGTGTGACTTTAGAAAAGGTCCTCAAGTATATTCTGGGAAAATGGATCCCAATTCTGAGTCTAGCTGCAAATATTTCTGGCATCAGTATTTTACTATTTACAAATGAATGTCTAGACTCGTTTGTAAGTCAGTGAGAGCTTCAAATGTGCAGAGCACATTTACGCTGTGTGTAAGTAATCGTGTGGATGGTTTGTTTCTCAATCAATGAAGAAATAACAGTATTATTTGAAAGCTGTGATATATTTGGGCATTAATAGCTCTTTGTGTTTGTGTAAGGTGACTGTTATTAGCTTCACATGGGTCATTTGGTTATATATTATTTTTCCAGATATTTGTAAAAGGGGTTCAATATTAGCTTAATATTAATCCAGGGAGTGTAATAAATCCCTCTTTTAGGTTTGGATTGGCAGTCTTTGACCTTTATAAAGACTGGACTAGAAGAAATATGTGAAAAAGGAGAATGCAGCACTCCCTTACTTCTTAAGCAGGGATATTTGTCTTGTGACTTTTCCCTTCATACTGGGACTAAGATTTACTTCAGTGGTACTTCTAGTCCTCAGGTTCTTGGATATACACTGGAAATTGTATACCACCATTTTCAAATTTGCTTCAGTTGGCAGGTGCAAGACCTTGGGCATCTTTTCAGACAACACAAGTATGATGTAATTACTTATAGTAATGTGTGTATGTGTGTTTCTATAGTTACATGTGTAAGAAGTATGTGTCAAAGCTTCACAAATATTGATACCCTTTCTCATGTCATGGTCCCCATTTCCCTCCCCTCTCCCTCTGCTCATCTTGATTTCCCCCCTTCCCTATCCTATTTCAAATAACCAATTAAGCATATATAAAATATATTAGATAACAAGGTGAAATATTGTAACAATATGAAATAACTAAGGGACAGCAAAAGAGATGAGAGATAACATAGTACATTAAGGACAACAATCATTATATGGCTTTTGTTTTTATATCCTGGAGGTCCTTACATTTAGCATCATACTATATGGCCTTAGAAGGTCTTTATACATGCATCAAAAAAAAAAAAGAAGTATGTGTCAGGGCATGGGCACATCCAATGAAATGCATACTGCCTATATCTATTGTTTCTTGTGAACGTATTACCCACTGTTTTCACCAGGTGAAGACAATGCATGGCTCAGTCGACATGAAGAATCTCTCCTTCACACCTGCATTATTTTCAGTTGTGTTTACAACATTCTGTGATCTGCTAAAGGTTTCCTTGCTATTCTGTTGTAAATCTGCCTCCCAAGAAACAAATGGCCTCCAAAGAACAAGGCAAGAGATACTGTGCATAATTTAAGAGAAAGGAAGGAAATTTGACATCTGGTGAAAGGTGCCATGCCTTTAGCAGAAACTGTGATGTTGTTGGAAAGATGAGCTAAGCGCCAGCAGTGTGCTGTTGAACTCTGCCCCCTGAACATTTGTAGCTTTCACTCAATGGGCATCTTTGGCTAGATTTACTCATGGATACCAAGGGTTTGTTGTGTTTCTTTTCATTTTCCATTAATATTTAAGGCCTTATTTGGTAACTTGGCAGGAATTACTATCTCCATCTTAAAGATGATGAATTTAAGATCAAAAGAAATTAAGTTTCTTAGAAACTATTTTGCACTTTTAATAAATACATATGCTAATCTTGACTTATGTAAATGTAACCCCTCCATACATGGCCTTTATAATAACAATAAAAAGGAAAGATCCTTTAAAATGAGAGCCCATGTGTGAGTTATTTGTTGATTGTCTCTTGCCTCCAAGCTTGGCCGTTCATCTGCTGTGTCATAATGAAAGTCCAAGTATCTTAGGTGAACTTCCAATATTATTTCAACATTACTCACCAGAGAAAGAAGCTCAATTGTGCCTCAATGTTCTGCCATTGGCTTCTTAGCTCCTGATGTGTGGATTGCAAACATGCACCCCCTTTCTCATGAATGGATTCTCCACACACACAGTGACCCCCTTTCTTGCAACTGCTAAGCCAAGCATGCCTTTCCTGCAGCCCGTGGGGCTTCCTCCACTTACCCTGTGATTGAGGACTGTATTTAACTTGTTCTACTTAATAAATTACAGTTTGGAAGCCTAAATACCTGTCTTGGGACTCAGAATAAATCCCAAGTCTGTCCTTCCTTGAATATTCTCCTCAATCCACTGGTAGTTTCATTTATTGCAACATATCCATAATTACTCTTCTCTCATGATTTAGGTAGTGACTGACATATCTTCTAAAACTCAGCCCCACCACCCCATTCCAGAGTCCTACTACCCTAATTCTCATAGGTGATTGTCTTGAGTTCTTTTTTTAAATTTAATTTTATTGTTACGGTGATGCACACAGGGGTTATAGTTCAATGGGTACGATAGTGAGTACATTTCTTTTTGAACACTGATGCCCCCTCCCTCATTTTTCTTCCACTTTTCCTCCCTGACCCCACCAAGTTGTAAAGTTCATTTCCAATTTATTTTCTTTTTTCCATATATTTCTTATTGTAATTAATAGAAGGGTTACATTATATTTGCCAGATAGACGGCACATTACTTCACATACATTGGTACGCTTTCTCATCTCTTGGTCCCCATTTCCCTCCCCCTACCACAGGCCCTCATCTTGTTTTCCTCTCTTCCCTATCTGACTTCTAATAACCAAATACGCATATATACAATATATCAGATAAACAGGTGAAATACTATAACAATATGATATAACCAAGGGACAGCAAAAGAGATGAGAGATAAAATAGTACATTAAAGACAACAATCACTCATTTTATGGCTTTTGTTTCTATATCCTGGAAGTCCTTTCATTTAGCGTCATTCTGCTAGGAGAGCCCAAGGTTTCTACTGATTATGACAAATGAGCCTATGTTCCTTTGAGTCTGGCTTACTTCACTTAATCTGATTTTTTCTAAGTCTTTCTAATTCCTTACAAATGGGACGATGTCATTCTTTCTGACAGCAGCATAGAATTACACTGTGTATAAATACCTCATCTTGTTGATCCACTCATCAACTGAGGGGCATCTGGGTTGGTTCCATATCTTTGTTATGGTAAATAGTGCTGCAATAAACATCATTATGCTAGTGAATTTAGTATGTCCTTGTTTCTGGACAATTGGGTAAATGCCAAGTAGTGGAATAGCTGGGTTATAGGGGAGTTCTATGTTTAGTCTTTTGAGGAATTGCCATACTGCTTTTCATATGGGTTGAACAAGTTTGCACTCCCACAAGCAGTATAGTAGTGATCCCTCCTGGCCATATCCCACCAGCATCTGTTGTTATTAGTTTTCCTGATCCTGGCCATTCTAACTGGAGTGAGGTGGAATCTTAGAGTTGTTTTGATTTGCATTTCTTTTATGACCATTTCTTCATGTGTCTATAGGCCATTCTTATTTCCTCTTCAGAGAAGATTCTCTTTAAGTTTTTGGCCCATCTTTTAATGGGATGGTTGTTTCTTTGGAGATGAGTTTGGGAGGGATTCAATTTTTGGGGCTGCTGATATATTTTAGATATGAGGCCTTTGTCAGTTGTATGGTAGTGAAGATCTTCTCCCTCTCTGTAGGCTTCCTAATTAATTTACTAGCTATGTCCTTTGCCATACAAAAGCTCTGCAGTTTAATGCAATCCTACTTAGCCAGACTTTCTCTGATTTGTTGTGTTTCTTGATCCTTATTAAGAAAGTTTCAACCTGTGCCAAGGAGGCCTAGTGTATCTCCTATTCCTTCTTGTAAAGTTTTCAGTGTGTCAGCTTTTACCTTGAGGTCTTTGATCCATTTGGACTTAGTCCTGGTGCAGGGTGACAAAGAAGAATCCATCTTTAGTTTTCTGCATGTGCTTAACCAGTTTTGCCAGAGCAATCATTGAAGAGGTTATCTTTCTTCCATTCTAATTTTTTTGCTCCTTTATCAAAGATTAGGTGGCCCTGGGTCTGTGGGTTAATATCTGGGTTCTCAGTTATATTCCATTGGTCTTCAGGCCTGTTCTTGTGCCAGTACCATGCTGTTTTGGTCACTATAGCTCTGTAATAGAGTCTAAAGTTTGGTATTGAAATTCCTCCTGCACTGTTCTTTCTGCTAAGAATTGTTTTTGTTTTATGGGGTCTTTTATTATTCCATATAAATTTTGGATTGCCTCTTCTATTTCTTTAAAGAATGACATTGGAATATTGATGGGTATTGCGTTGAATTTGTAGACAGCCCTAGGCAAGATTGCTATTTTCACAATGTTAATTCTTCAGATCCAGGAGCATGGAAGGTTTTTTTCTATTTCCTCAGTTCTGCTTTAATTTCTTTTTTCAGGGATTTAAAGTTTTCATGAAAAAGGTCCTTTACAGTCTCAGTTGATTCCTAGGTGCTTTATTTTCTTTGAGGCTACGCAAAAGTAGTTGCTTTCCTCATGGTTGCCTCGTTCCTCTCATAGAGGAACGCAGTTCCTGGCACAGAGGAAAGCAGTTGATTTTTGAGAGTTAATTTTATACCCTGCCACCTTGCCAAAGTTTTGAATCAGCTGGAGCAGCTTTGGAGTGGATTCTATAGAGTTCTTTAAATACAGAATCATGTAATCTGCAAAGAGGGAAAGTTTCAGGTCCTCTTTCTCTATTTGGCTTCCCTGTTTGCTTGCCTCTTGACTTATTGGTTTGGCTTGGAATTGTAATACTATTTTCAAGTTATTTTCTTGTGAGTATCTCATTATATTGGTTTGTCCTTTGTCCGTTGTCAAACCATTTTGTTGTTCCCTTTCCTTTCCCCAATTTAATTAAGTGTATATATAAGACACAGGGTACCAAAATAAAATATAGTGAAAACAGAGATAAGAGAAAGAGAAAAATGAAATAACTTCACACAGTACATTACAAATAGTAACCACAACAAAAAAACTCCTTGTTTCATATCTTGGAGTCATTTTGCTTAGTCACCTATTGTCATTGTATGTAGCTTTTGAGCTATTGTGACTCTTTTCTAGGATTGTCCCAGACATATACTAATTATTACCAATGAGGGAAACGATGATTTTGAGTTCTTTTATAGTTTTTGCCATCTATGTAGAATTTTTGTATGTGTATACATACATATAAAGGTGTGCACAAATGTGTATCTATATACATGTACATACACATATATACAATATATATGCATGAATATATCTATACCTCATTGCTAATATATATATTTCTATACACATATACAGAACAATATTTTACTTTGCTGTTTTCATTCATAAAATAACTTATTGCTCTTTTTATTAAAAGTGATTTTAGTAGAGTAATGTTCCTGTGTTTATAGTCTAGTGACATATTTATGTTGTGTTTAGCACATAATGTTGATAGCCTAATTCTATTGGACATTTGCATTTTTTCCAGTAGTTGACAAATATGCATGGTGGCCTTTGACACGCAGAACCTATTAAGAAGTAGATATTTCTATGTTCTATGAAAGATGGTAAAATAACTAAATTAATATAGCACTAATATAAACCTTTAATCATAATGCCTTTCAGTATATATGAGAATTGTAGTCTATATCCTCATTGGTATATCTTATACTTGAAAATGTAGTTGTTTTAGCATTTTCATTAGTACTGAAGGTCACTGTTTTCTGTGTGGTTACTTGTAATTCAATTGCCTCATTTCTAAAGAACTTGTTTTAATTGTTTTCCATATTTTGATTAGTTTGTCTGACATTTGAAGACTTCATAATAAATCTGAACTGAATATCCTCCCAATAGCTTCTCTGATCCTATGGCCTTGCACTCTTTATAAGCAGTTTGAAAAACTAAAAAAAAATACAAAACATATACTTTTGCCATCATTAAATTTATTTTTCTTTCTTTAAAATTATTGTATTCTGTATTCTGTTTAATGGCATCCTTTCCTACCAATGCCATTCTATATTCTTCCATATTAACTTCTAAAAGCTGTATGATTTTTCCTTTCCCATTTTGGTATTTAATCTACTTGGAATTTATGTTTTTCTTATATGGCATGAATGCTTTTGTCATTGTGCCTTAATTTTTAAAACTCAAACACACACAAGATTATGAGCATCATATATGCATCAATAGCAAAAGAAGCCTGTGTAGATTGATGCTAAATCAAAAAGAAAATATCTTTTGTTTTTAAGAAACTTATAATTAAGTTGCTATTGAATGTCATCAACTGTTGTAAACAAGAGCTATATAATGTGTGATTGCTGTTCTTAATGTACTATATTATTTCTCATTTCTTTTGTTGTCCCTTGATTATGCTCATATTGTTACAGTATCTTAACTTTTAGTCTGGTATATTGTATATACATACATGTGTTTATTTGAAATAGGAATGGGAAGGGGGGAAAATAAGATGAGGGGAGTTGGGGAAGGAAATGGGGACAAAAAAACATGAGAAGGGGTATCAATGTGTGTGAAATATGCTCCTTCTATCTGGCGAATATAACTCTAACTCACACTCCTCTCTGGGATTTGTTTTTAATCCAAATTTTATTTTTACCACATTTTCTGCTTTAGGTCTTTTTCTCCATTAGATCTATAGATTTCTTCTTTAGTAATTGCGTGAATACTGGCAACTGTAAGTTGAAGGCACACATTTGGTACAATATATTATTACCTGAACTTCCAAATTATTGTCTCATACTCTGCTTTCTGAGGATCTGGAAGGTGGTCATATTCCTTTCTAGATTGTTGCAAACACATCTCTTTTCAGCTTTTTCTATATCAAATCCTCCCAGTCAGTCTTCTCTGAAACCTGAGTGACTTACTTAGTATAACAATCCGACCTTGTCACACATTCACTGAAAAGTCACTAGTTGGTCAACAAAATGGAGAGATGATTTGTGAAAAGTTAAACATGGGGAGAGAATGTTTCATCACAATGCTCTACCTTCCCTTCACTCCAATTTATTCTTTCATCCATCAGTGTTGCTCTGTTTGTCATCTTGTGAGGCACCAGGCATGTGAGATTGAGCAAAACAAGTGGAGTACTTTGCTTCCTAAATAATTTGGTGTTCCTGCACATTACATCTCCATGAAACACACATGGCACAATTCTGTTTTTTATTTTTATTTTGATGCATAGAATGGTTACAGTTATATTCACCAGATAGAAAATGCATTACTTCTCACACATTGACACCCTTTCTACTGTTTTTATCCCCATTTCTCTCCCCTATCTCTTCCCCTCAATTTTCAACTCCTATTTCAAATAAGTAAGTAAACAACTATAAAAACAACTATATAATATACCAGGTAAAAACGTGGGATACTGTAACAATATGAGATTAACTGAAGGACAACACAAGAGAAGAGAGAAAATCATAATACATTAAGAATAACAGTTACTATGAAGTGGGGCTGTGGCTCAAGGGGTAGGGTGGTAGCCTTGAGCTGAAGAGCTCAGAGACAGTGCCCAGGCCTAGAGTTCAAGCCCTATGACCTATAAACAAAACAAAACAAAACAAGAATAAAAGTCACTCATAATTAAGTTCTTGTTTCCATGTCCTAGAGGTTCATTAATTTGGCCTCATCTTATATGGCCTACGTACCTAGGGTCTGAGCTATTTTAATCCTCTTCTAGGAGAGTTTTAAATGTGTACTAATTATTAAAAATAAGAGAAACCACAATTCTGTTTTTGAAATATTGTTTAAGACATAATCAGGCGACATGTGGTTGTGTCTATAGCACACATCCCAGAAAGGTAGCTGCTCATGAATAGGCATTTCTGAGCTATTGTGCTTGTGTATGATTTCCCCCAGTGAGAATTTCTGTCAGTATAGCAGCTCCTCAAAAGACTAAACAAAGATCTCCCATATGACCCAGCAATTCCACTACTTGGCATTTACCAATCTTCCAGAAACAAGGACATACTAAAGACACTTGCACAACAATGTTCATTGCAGCACCATTTACCATAGCAAAGACATGGAACCAGCCCAGATGCCCCTCAGTTGATGAGTGGATCAACAAGTTATAGTACTTATCACAATGGAATTCTATGCTTCAGTCAGAAAGAACAACATCACCCCACTTCTGAGGAAAGGAAAGACTTGGAAAAAATCATATTAAGTGAAGTAAGCCAGACCCAAAGGAACAAAGGATCAATGGATTCCCTCATTTGTCATAATTAGTATAAACCTTGGACTCTCCTAGCAGAGGTTTACAATAGGGCAAAATCTAAATACACAGGCCATAGGATAAGGCTTTATGAAAGGAAATCCAGGAAACAAGAGCCCTATAGTGTGTGATTGTTGTTCTTAATGTACTATGTTATTTCTCTCTTCTCTTTAGTTGTCCCTTGGCTATTTCATATTGTTGCAGTATCTTACCTTGTTATCTGATATATTATATATATGTTTATTTGTTTATTTGAAATAGGATAGGGAAGGGGAGAAAACAAATGATTGGGAGGTGATGGAGTGAGGGAAATGGGAACAAAAACATGAGAAGGGGTAGCAATGTTTGTGAACTAATGAACACTCAATCTAGTGAATATAATGTAACCTTTCTATTAATTACAATAATATATATATATATTGAATAAAGAACACTAAGTGGTAATAAATAGTTGGGAGACCTGGAAAGACTATAGACTTCTACCTGTGCTGCATACTTGTGTAAAACTTGGGCAAAAAACCAGCACAACAATGTACATTGCAGCACTATTTACCATAGCAAAGATATGGAACCAACCTAGATGTCCCTCAGTTGATGAATGGATCAACAAGATGTGGTATTTGTACACAGTGGAATTCTATGCTGTTGTCAGAAAGAACGACATCACCCCATTTGTTAGGAAATGGAAAGACTTAGAAAAAATCATATTAAGCGAAGTAAGCCAGACTCAAAGGAACTTAGGCTCAATGGTTTCCCTCATTTGTCATAATCAGTAGAAACCTTGGTCTCTCCTAGCAGAGATTTGCAATAGAGCAAAACCTTGATACAAAAGGCCATATAGTATGATGCTAAATGAAAGGATCTCTAGGATGTAGAAACAAAAGCCATATAATGAATGATTGTTGTCCTTTAAGGTACTATGTTATCTCTCATCTCTTTTGTTGTCCCTTGGTTATCTCATATTGTTACAGTATCTCACTTTGTTACCTGATATATCAGATATATTTGTATTCGGTTATTTGAAATTGGATAGGGAAGGGGGGAAAACAAGATGAGTAGTGGGGGGAGAGGGGAGGGAAATGGGGACCAAGACAGGTGGAAGGGTATCAATGTGTGGGAGTTAATGCACCTTCTATCTGGTAAATATCATGTAACCCTTCTATTAATTACGATAAAAATATATGGAAAAAAGACTTGGACAAAAAACATGATTTTTCTCAACTATTATATTTTTCTTGGGACAATTTTAGCTTTTAACTGAAGTTGGAGTTAATTTACAAACTAATAAATGTTATGGAGTTGATTTACAAACCATTAAATGCTAATAAATCAATCCATATAGTTATTTATGTATATAGGATTTGGTTTTCAAGCAAAGCTTAAATAGAGAGTGCACACATCATTGGGTAAGTTGACAATGTGTTTGAAAGTACTGTGAAAATAATTTTTTGCCTTACCAATTGAAGAATTTCTTTTAGAAAGAATGACATTACCCCATTTGTAAGGAGATGGGAAGACTTAGAAAAAATCATATTAAGTGAATTAAGCCAGACCCAAAGGAACATAGGCTCAATGGTTTCCCTCATTTGTAATAGTACAAAACTTGGACTCTCCTAGGGATTACAATAGCTCAAAACCTAGATACATAAGGCCATATAGGATGAGGCTAAATGAAAGGACCTCCAGGATATAGAAACAAGAGTTATATAATGACTGAGTGCTATTCTTAATGGACTATGCTATTTTTCATCTCTTTTGTTGTCTCTTGGTTATGGTCATATTGTTACAGAATCTTATCTTGTAATCTGGTAAACTGTATATACATTCATGTGTTTATTTGAAATAGAAAAGGGAAGCGGGAAAACAAGATGAAGGAGGTAGGGGAAGGAAATGGGGACAAAAGCCTGAGAAAGTATATCAGTGTGTGTGAAATATGCTCCTTCTATCTGGCAAATATAACTGTAACCCCTCTAACAATTATAATAAAATATATGAAAAAAGAATTTCTCTTAAGTACTTTAAACTCTTAAAATTTATGCACAGAGGTAGATTTGGTAGTTTTGCATGTAACAGTAAGCATCCAGACTGTGTAGTCTCCGACTGAGAATTAAAAGATGGCATAATTTGTAGTAGAACACCTACACAACAAATTAATCATATGGGAAATGGTAAATATATTATATTCCTAAGCAAATTGAAGATGCCATAATTTAATCTTTATAAATAATCATAAAATAAAGACGCTTCAAAATCAATGACACATTTGGCAATTTGCTCACCAGAGTTTTACTTGTTAGGCCCTGGGTAGTAAAATTACTGGTAATGGTAAATTGCATGGTGATATCTCCTTTTTCCCTGGTGACTATGTTAGAAAATGTTTTCTGTTTTCATGACAAGCACCATATTTTAAGACACTTCAAAGTGGATGTTACAGAACTTTGGTGTGTGAAAGGAGTAAACATAGTGAACTGGTGAAACCTGTACCTTTTAACCAACTGCACAACTTTCAGCCAAGGACAAAGAAGACTGTAAATCGTATAGAAAGGAGTAAACAATAGAAAGGCAGGCAACTACATTTCCCTCTAATGTATCTTCTAGCACTTGCTTTTAGTGGTTCTGAGAGTCTAATTCCTCTTTGTCCTAAATGATGGCAGTTTTACAACTTCCTGCCATAGATAGAATGTCCTAAAAACTCATAGTTTTAATAGAGCAATCTTTCCTGAGAATCCATTCTGAAGGTTCCCTTTCAATTTCCTGCTACTCAGTCTTCCTTGCCTTGTGCTAATTATTGATTGTTTCTAACCTTTTCAGATGGACTCACTCCTTTAGGTTTTTATAACTTAAGATAGTTTCCTTGTAGTATAATTCATTTCTATCTTTATCACTTTATTTTCATTTCTTTATATGACCCCACTTGATTCATACAGTGCTGGAAATTCTTATTCCTGGTTTAAATCTTTGAGAAAACAGGATATGTGATCAGACTTCTACAATTTATATACACCGTTAAATTTCTTTTTCTGAAGAAATACACTGAACATAGGAACATAATAAGTCAGCCTTCATGTTGTCTCATAAACGGAAATGTGAGCCATTTATTTTCCATCGATGATTAGGATGCTCGACTGTAGTGCTTATTGACCTTTTAAGCTAATGTTCTGCCAGACACTGTGACATTCTACCTGAGTTGTAAGACTGGAGCTTTTCTCCATAGGCTGTCATTAGGAAGAGGAGGAGAATCAGTGCAGGGACAACACTGAAAAAGTTTCTTGTTTGCCTTTACAGGACTGTGGGACTCAGCCATGCTACAAAATACAGCACAGTGTGTCTCAAGAGTTAGGGCACTAGCCTTGAGCTGAAGAGTTCAGGGACAGCACCCAAGCCCAGAGTTCAAGCCCCATGACCGGCAAAAACAAAAAGACAATAATGTTAACTTATTCAGACTCTGACTTTAGTATCTAAACAAGATACTGAAATCTAGATTATATTAAATGTAAATTCAAGTGAATTATATAAACATTCGTTGTTGATCTATCATTCCATAACATGATGTAGGAATCATTTTACTATTTTTTGGCTCCCTATCCTGATTCCCTTTCAAATGATGATAATCTTGCAATGTGATTATATACGTGTGTGTGTGTGTGTGTGTGTGTGTGTGTGTGTGTGTGTGTGTGCTGTAAGAGTATGTGTGTTTGCTGGGCCTAGGGCTTTTATTCAGGGCCTGGGCACTGTCCCTTAGCTTTTGTGCTCAAGATTATGCTCTGCCACTTGAGTCATGACTCTACTTCCAGCTTTTCAGTATTCATTTAGAGATAAAGAGTCTCAGGAGGATGTGCCTGGGTTGGTTTCAAACCACAGTTGTCAGATCTCAGCCTCAGGTTAGCTAGGCTTATAGACATGAGCCACTGGTACCTGGCCCTAATATGATTTTTATATAAAGAAAAGAATGGCAACTCAAAAGAAAAAAAAGAAAGAAATACAGCACAGGGCATGGAAGTGGATAATCCAGAGAGAAAGACTATATTTCCATAGCAGCCATTTGACCTCACTACTTAGTGTCTACAACCCTTTAATATTTCATAGAATATATGTATGTGTAAATATATGTAATATATGTAATGTACATATTTATGTACATTATCATAATTTCCTAAGGATTGAATGAAATACACTTATAAAGTGTTTTGTAATTTGAATAAATCAATGAAATAACTACTTCCTTTGTATTTTCCTCAAGGAAACAATGACAGTCCTTAGATATTAATTCAAATGATGGTGAGAAATGCTAAAAGTGATGTGATTTTTTTCTCTATGCCACTGCTTTAAATAGTCATTTAATTCCAAATGAATGGTATACCTCCACTAAAAACTGCTTTCATGTGTAATTAGCATTAACCATGATATTAATTGCCATCCAACAATTCTTTCTAGGAACAATAATGTACAATTTACAAAAATAAAAAGAATTATTGAAAACTGATTTATCTGTTCTAGACATGTCACACTCTATATAGAGATGTGATCTTACATACACTTTCTTTTACACCGTCATGAAGAATGCTCAAGTGTCCAGGTGCCTTACCTCTATAATCCTAGCTACTTAGGAGGCTAAGATCTGAAGGTCATCATTCCAAGTCAGCTAAGTAAGAAAGTGGGTATGAGAATCTTTTTTTTTGCCAGTCTGGGGCTTGAGCTCAGGGCCTGAGCACTATCTTTGGACTCTTCTCAAGGCTAGAGCTCTACCACTTGAGCCTCAGCACCACTTCTGGCTTTTTCTATATATATGTGGTACCAAGGAATCGAACCCAGGTCTTCGTGCATGCTAGGCAAGCACTTTAACCACTAGGCCAAATTCCGGGCCTTCTGGCTTTTTTCTATGCATATGGCACTGAGGAGTCAAACCCGTATCTTCATGCATGCTAGGCAAGCACTCTACCATTAGGCCAAACTCCCAGCCCTGTATGAGATTCTTATTGCCAATAAACTATCAAACAACTCGAGAAGTAGAGCTGTGGCTCAAGTGATAAAGTGCTACACTTGAGCAAAAGAAGCTCAGGAATAGTGTCCAGGCACTGACTACAACTAGGACTGGCAAAAAAGTTAATAAAGACTACCAACATATACAGAAGTACACACTTTGAGGGCCAGGAGGGTTGTGCTCGCCTAGCATGCATGAAGCCGGTGGTTCGATTCCTTGATACCACATACACAGAAAAAGCTGGAAGTAGAGTTGTGGCTCAAGTGGTAGAGCAAAAAAAGTGTCCAAAGACAGTGCCCAGGACCTGATTTCAAGCCCCAGGAATAGCAAAAATAGTATACATGGTGGAATTATTTCTCCAGTTTTACTACTCGCGTTTTTTAGGTAATAACCTATTTGGTGATGCTTTCTACTATCTACTAGTGATATTTACAGTTTTTGTCGTAGGCTGATCCCTGCCAAATCCTTAAAGCATCACATAAATCACTGAATAAATTACTATATCTAATTTTAAAGTCTTCATCCATAAAATAGCAATAATAACAACATAACAATAACGTGTATTTCAAGTGCTTAATTTACAGCACTTATTTAGATAATGTTAAAGATTGTTATGTTTTAGGAACTCAAATTTAGCTATCAGGATATTACTATAATTCCATCTAAAAGTCAGCATGAATATATTTACCTAGTATAACTTAATAGGTCTAATATGTAAAATAAATTTTGATACAGACATGAAAGCATTTTCTTATGGATTGCAGTGATGCTAATATCCAGATAAAAGTAACCTAAGTCTTATTTTTGTAGAAACTAAACATTCAATTTATCTTTGATGAGAAACTTAAGTTTAAAAAAATGGGGTGATAAAGAAATGCTTTAATTTTCCATCTGAAGAGGGAGGATAGATTGTATGATACTTAGATAACCTCATTTTTTTTGTATTTTAAGATTCACATTTAAGGGGATGAATAGAGGGCAAAGAATTGAAGATGCTAACAGCCTTCAGATTAGCATGGAGAATACAAACCAGATGTGGCACTACAGTTAATGAAAAATCCAGGGGGAAAAATGGCTTTTTTTTGAGGGGGGAGCAGGGAGTGGGGAGTCCTTATGTGTAAATTTCTGTGATATAAACAGCTCTTGAAACTGAAATAACACTTTATTTCGTGTATCCAATCTGCCGCCAGGTTGTATTGAAAACATCTTATGGGCTAACATCTTTTTGAATGACTTCACAGTTTTGGTTCCTCTAGCTGAAATGACTGGGTGTTTATAACTTTTAGGGACCAGGGTAAAGTATACAGCTTTGGATGCTCTGTCGACCCACAGCTGAGACCATGCAGGGGGGAAAAAACCCAGGAGGCTAAGGCTTCCACTGGGAGCCCTAGAAGCTGCAGAAAGAAGCTCTTCCTCTGTGTTGTATATGAATGATGAATCTCTCCACAGCTCATACAATCTCCCAAAGGCCTTCACTCTGAAGTTGTTCACACTCATGTGCTAAATGTTCACTTACTCTATCTCTGTCACTTGGGGACAGAGAGATTTTCACAACCACATAAACGAGATAGCTACCATTCACACTTCCAGTTTCACAATAGCTATGGAAATATTTGTTCTATAAACCTTCCCTAGCAACACAGTGGCTGGGCCCACCTTGGCTGCCAACAATCTCTATATAGTTCATGATAATCTCTCCAATACTCGAGACACTCGCATTATGTGTTCTCTAGCTTTCTCTTTGATACCATTTCCATTTACTTTTTCTTCTGTCCTACTTTCATATATCTGCTGAGTTTATACATTTTTCCTAGATGTTGTTTCTTTTGTTTTTAAATTTTATTTTATTGTTAGGGTGATGTATACAATACATTCATAAGATAGTGAGGACATTACTTCTTGAACATTGTTACCCCGTCCACGTTTTTTTTTCTCCCAATTTCCCTCCCCCAGTCCCCTCCCAAGTTGTAAAGTTCATTTCCAACACATAGACTTGTGAATATCCCAGTTACATTGGTTCACCCTTTGTTCTTTGTCTCACCATCTTGTTTTACACTTGCCTAATTCAAATAAACAAGTAAATGTACATAAATATGGCAAGTACCAAAGTCAGATACAGCAACAACATGGGGTAAACCAGAAGGGGGAAAAACAATAAAAAGTAAAGAAATAACTTCACATTTCTTGTTAAAAACAAAACAAATTACAAAAGCAAAACCTCACTTCTTAATGCTCTATTGGTTATTGCTTTCAATATGAGGCACACTTTTATTCCAAGTTCTTATTTTCCTTTTCTCTCCATTCTAATCTGCCATTTGTCACAAAGATAAAGATTCTATTTTATTGTTAATTGTCTTTCTCTTTCCTTACCAAATAAACTGGATTCTTTGCTTCAAATGTAACTTATAGGTAGCTAATCAAAGAAAGAAAATTCTCTACCCTGCAACACTCAGAAGGGTGTTAAAGAACTTTGTATATTTACTTATTTAAAAACTTATTCTCTTATAAGTGATTTCTGACATCCCGTAAGTATTCCATTCAGTTCCAGTGTTGCCCCAGCATCCTTCATGAAGCATTTGGCTCAACTTTCCCTTTCTTGTCCAGCCTAGTTTTACTT
This sequence comes from Megascapheus bottae, assembly GCF_031878675.1. Classification (NCBI taxonomy): domain Eukaryota; kingdom Metazoa; phylum Chordata; class Mammalia; order Rodentia; family Geomyidae; genus Megascapheus; species Megascapheus bottae. The sequence goes on from NC_143511.1 coordinate 56,079,507, forward strand.
CCTGATTCACAGACACTAACGCTAGTAGATATAGTACTGTAGATATACAAGTGTAACAGACTTTGTAAGTGTTTCAACACATCATTGAAGTTACTGGGGGTCTTGTTCACTTCTAAAAGGAAGTTTTTTCTCCAAGCTTATTCAGTAATTAATTTTCAATTTGATGTTTAGTTTCTTTCCCTGGAAATGACTAAGAATCAAATAAATATCATAATACTATTGTACCTTAATCTGTTTTTAATTTATGTTCTTTAAAGTAATATTAAACTTTTAATAATAGTTAATAATTGACATTTCCACATATTCTCCATTCTAGAGGGGAATATGTATCTGGTGTCCAATTTTCTATTCGATTCCTAGGTTATGATGAAAGTTATTTACTCTACTGTTCCAAATTAATTAAAATTTACTGATGACACAACGTTTTTATGTCCATCAAAGAAAGAGAATGAAAGAAGAAGCGATATCCGTCAAGATGTATTATTCTTGTAAATTGATATATTGAATTGAAACCCCTTTGCACACCTACTTAAAAATGACTTTAAGCCATATGCTAGTGGGGTATGCCTGTAATCCTAGCTACTCAGGAGGCTGAGATCTGAGAATCTCAGTTCAAAGCCAGCCTGTGAGACTTGTCTCCAATTTAGCACCAGAAAACCTGAAGAGGTGTGGGTAGAGCGGGTCAGATCTGGCTGAGTCAGCTGGAGTAGCAGTTGAAGCACACTTCCTGCTCGTGGAGACATAGCCCACAGGCACGTCTGACTGGCTTGCCAGCCATGAGCTGTCCAAGCTCCCTGCACTCCCCCGAAGGACCAATAGGTACCCGCTTCAAGTGCCTTACATCAACTCCCTGCAAGGTGATTTGTCAGGGGAGACTTGGGAGGTTGGGGTTCTGGGACTATATAATTCCTGATCTGCGCATGAATAAACAAGAGACAGTTTTATTCCCCAATATACAACTGTTTTATTCCCGATTAGTTTTAATTGTTCAAATTTATTTCTGAATAGTGAACTCAGAAAAGTAAAGTTCAGGATGACAAAGAAAAGAGCATCTTATTGTTTCCACTAATTCCTATATCATGTCTCTAATTCCAGGCTCAACTTTATTTCATTCTTAGGTTTGGACACTGTAAATTTGACTTTTTAAAAATGTGAAAGCATGCTTTGCTTATTAAATAATCTACCTTTGTTATATATTTGCTATGTGCTTATTAAACCATCTACCTTTGATATTTATAACCATATAGCTGTCCATATATTTGCAATGGATTGAAATATTACATAATTGAGAGCTATGGAGTTCATCAATAAGTAGAATAATGATGTTACCTCTCTGTGAAATGGATCACTTGTCATTGAGGCAATGCATTTCTTTTTCTTTTTTTTTTTGCACGTGTGTACTGTTCTTATTTTAAAAAGTTATTTGTCTTTGTCCATTAGAGATGACACAACAAAATACTGCATAAATGATAAAGCTGGGCACTGCTGGCCTGCAATCCTAGCTACTTAAGAGGCTTGTATATGAAGATCACGGTTCAAAGCCAGCTTGGCATTTTTTGAATAAGACCATAAAGAGACACATGTAACTTGTGAGCTGCTTCAAATCTTTAACCCTGATAACTTCTGTGACAATTTAACTTGCCCTGGTTATTTTTCACAAGGATTGAAACCTTATCAATTGAAAAGTTGTTTTAAATACTAAATAGTAGCGAAATCTTAAATAGTAGCAACATGTACTTGTTCCTTTCCAAAAGAGTCAAATTTCTCTAGAAAAAAAACAAAGCCAGTGAATTTTTCTCTTCCTTGCTCTTTCCTGTCTGCTCTCATTATAAGAAATTGGCTCAAGTGATTATGGAGGCTAAATCCCATAATCTTGAACTGGATTAAAGTCTTAAATGTAAGCCTTGAAACTATAAAACTCCTTAGAAGAAAACATAGGGAAAATGCTCATGTACATTGGCCTTGACAAGGAGTTTTTGGATTCTACATCAAAAGCCCAAGCAATAAAGAAGAAACACACAATTGGGATTATATTAAACTGAAAAGCTCCTGAATTACAACAGAAATAATCAAGAAAAAAAGCAACTAAGAAAAAAACGCAATCAATAAATAAGCAACCCATGATAGGTAGGGTATGTTTGCCAGCCACGGAGCTAGTAAGAGCTTAATATACAAAATACATAGAGAACACATGCAACTGAATAACAACAATCACCCAAAAATGGACAAAAGGCCAGAATGAACATTTGCCCAGATAGATATCTATATGACTAAGAGGTTTATGAGAAGACGATAGCCATCAGTAAACATCAGTGCCATGTCTGTCTAAACAGCATTAGTACATCATCTCAGACCAGTGAAGACAAGTGCTGTCAAGATGTCCACTGATACAATAATGTAAAGTGTTGCAACTATGTAAAACAATACAGAGATTCCTTAAAAATTTAAAACTAGAGGCTGGGAGCCAATGGCTCGCATTTGTAATTCTAGCTACTCATGAGGCTCTGATCTGAGGAGTAAAGTTCAAAGCCAGCTCCATCAAGAAACTTCATGAGACTCAAATCTCCAATGATCTAACCAAAATCACGAGATAGATAGAGCCATGGTTCAAGTGGTAGTAGGCTAGCCTTGTGAAAAATAAGCTCAGGGACAGTGCCCAAAGTTTGACTTCAAACCCAACGCCCCCTGCCCCCAGAACTGCCACCAAAAAACAAAGAAATCCCACCAAGCAACAACAACAACAAACAAACAAAAAACAAAACAACAGAAAACTTTAAAACTAAAACCATGCTAGAATTTAGCCATCACCCTGTAAGTGTATAGGCAAAGGAATTAATACCAGAATGCCAAAGGGATATCATGTTCATTCAAAAATTACTTATGAGGCCTGGGAATTTTTCTTAGTGGTAGAGTGCTCACTTAACATGCATGACGACCCCAGGTTCACTTACACAGAAACAGTTGGAAGTGGAGCTGTGGCTCAAGTAGTAGAGCTCTAGACATGAGAAAGCCCAAAGATAGTGCTCAGGTTCTGAGCTAATGCTCATGACTGGCAAAAAATATATAATTACTTAGAATAGACAATCTATGTGACTATGGTTAAATGAATGAGTAATGAAAATATGATATGTACGCATATATGTATGCATATCCACACAAACATGCCATGAGATTGTGGTTTGGATATGAATTTTCTCCCCTCCAAACTCATTTGTTGTAGATGAATTAGTTGTAGGTGCCTTTGGGCATTGCTCTCAAGGTAAGAATTAATCTATTGATGTAGTCAAAACTTGATGACATTACTGGAAGGTGGTAGAGACTTAAGCTGGTGCATCCTTACTAAGGGAGGTGGGTCCACACCTGTCTTAGAACACCATGGTTTTCTTCTTGATTGCTCTGCTTCCTGTATATTGAAGAGTAAGCAACTTTTCTTTCTTAAACCCTGCTGTCACCATGTTCTTTCTGTTTTATCATACACCCATTGCAATCGAGCCAGCTGATTATACACTTAAACTTCTAAACTGTGAGCCACAATAAATCCTTCCATCTTTTTTTTTTGTACACTTCCTTCTCAGGTGTGTTGTCACAGCGAAGAAAGGTCGATTAACACACAGAGTATTGTTTGCTTCATGTAATTATTATATTAATTATATAGATTAATTATATATAATTTGGCCATGAAGATAAATGAAATCTGCTATTTCTACAAGGGTAAATCTGGATAACTTTATTCTCAGAATTATAAGTCTGATGGGGAAAGATGTAGTATATGATATCACTTAAATGTGCACTCTAAAAGACTCAAAATTATAGAAATGGAGAATGGAATCATGATTTCCACTGGTTGACAGAGGAGAGAAATCGAATGATATTGGTCAAAAGACACAAACTTTCAGTTATAAGGCAATAAGGACTGTGATATAACACATGCCAAGGTAATGATAGTGATATATACTATTGTTTGACAAATTTTGCTAAGAGAGTAGAACTTGAGTTAACTAATTTTCATGAAGGTTGTGTCTATCCACGTGTGCTAATCATTTCACAATGAATAAATCCATAATGCTGTATTGTGCATATTGAATTTTCTCCTAATTATATATTAAGAGTGCTAGAAATCTTTGAAAAAATACAACACATTGATTTGTTTGCCAAGATACTTAAATTGGCCATGCAATTTTTTAACAGAAATATTTGCTTATTGTTTACATAGCTCAAACAAAACTTCTAATTTGTGAAGTGTAACAGGGTGATTTTTGAACTTAGACTTGCTTCTTCTTTATAGACTATCACTTGGTAAGCTACTATAGCTCACTAAAATTTAGCAGAAAGAAACTGGCCCAACTTTAATCCCAAAATATTAGAGTAAGGGTTTCAAAAATAAGTCTCATAGTCTATTCAGAATTAACTACCATTTGAGAGGAAAGCATTCTCTAATTTATGCAATCTTCAAGCATTTTTATGATTGCACAGTATAAATAATAAAATACAATGGTCCATATATACTATTTATGAATAAATGAAAGCACAGACACTGTAAAGTCATCTAATTTTTAACTGTCATATATGATAATGACCAAATTTAGAGAGCCCTGTTAAGACTGCTGTCTTGCTGGGATTTGTTTTCTACTATTTGTGTACATTATCCACAACTTGTCACCTGCCTGAAGGATCCTAAATTCAAACATTCCTTTCTAATTTTTTTTTGCCAGTTCTGGGCTTGGGCTCAGGGCCTGAGCACTGTCCTTGGACTTTCTCAAGGCTAGATCTTGAGCCATAGCACTTTTTTAATGTATGTGGTATCAAGGACACTCTACCACTAGGCGATACTTCCAGCTCTTTCTAATTTTCTTTATGTAATTTCTTAGAAAACCTTTCTAATCTCTTGCAGAAGCTACTTATTTACTTTTCTGTGTTTTCTAATTTAGTTTCAAGTATTAAAGTCTAGAAATGTATGTTCTTCATATTAATATTTCTGATGATTATTTAATATAAAGCTTCTACTTCCACATCAAGTACACTGTTAGCTTCAGGAAGTTAACACTGGTGCATTGTATGTGCCCAGCAGCTTCTGAGATATAATGGCTGTCAAGGTAAAGTAGATGCATGTCTGAACTGAGTGAATTGTTCTCTAAAACTTTACTGTGAATGAGTACCAATTCATGTACTTCCCAGCACTTTGGGGATGTTGAATTGTATTTATCCCTTCAATTTCATAAAATTAATGATTTTGTGTACATACTAGATTAGAAAATGAGTCTTCATTTCCAGCCCAGAGTTACTTACTTGTGTTATATTAGATTCATGTTATATAGATTTCTTGGGACATGTTCATCCTCAAATCAGTTGTCAATTTCTCTATTTCAGAAAATAAATTTATCTTACAGGTTTTGTGGGTCATGAGGCCTCCTGAAACACAATAAAATATTATAAAGATGAAATCTGATATGTATACTGGGTTGGAACTGTAGGTGTTTGAGTATATCTTTCATATACCTTGCATATATCTGCAACAATAAGAGGACATAATTTCATTTATCTATTTACTTTTCAAAGAAGTAACAGGATTCAAACAATATCCTCTGAAATAAAACAAAAATATATTAACTCAATATCCTTGTAGATAGTTTTCAACTGCAACTGAGGCCATTTATAAGCCTCTTGGCTTTCCCAGGGAAAATTGGAGAGGAAGGACACAGCTGATATAAATCTAATTAATTAACTTATGTTTGCAAATTTTGTAAGGCATTATTTGTCCCCACTAGTCATGTCTCTTCTAGAAACTTGAAAGGAAAAAGAAATGTGAAACATTCAAAATTAAGCTCCATCAGCTTTGCATTAAAAACTTCTTGGCTTACATATTTTGTATAACAGCTTTTGAAATTTGCTCTCTCTGACCTATTTCATTTGTTTCTACTCTGTTTGTATAAACTCAGTAAATTGAATTTAGCAAATTATCAAACTTCTAACATCATCTTACTAGCTGGCCCACCATTTATCCCTTCACATCTTATTGATTTATTTATTTTGGCTTCTCTTCTTTGAGTTGTAGTTCACTTTTAGAAAGAGAGAAAAAAATTAATGACCTGAATTTTGAACATTTATGAGCTTTCAGAGAATAATTTCAGCTACAAATCAAGTTCAAAACATTGCTTGCTGTTGTCTTGACATGACAAATAGGGTATTATTAGCATTCAAATGCTATGTATATATTTACTCAGGCATAGTATTTAAACTTTTGATAAGGAAGTATAATTTCCCTTCTCTTAGGAAGAAGGGAGTCAGGATTTAGACTCCATCTAAAGCTAAGTGTGATTTTCTTTTAGTCAGAGGGGGTTCTTTATTCACTAATGTTCTTCAGTCTCTTTTCTCTCTAAATTCAAAAGATTTCCCTCTTCACTCTGTGCCTTATGTGAAAGTCTGGTACACTAAGGTCACTTTCCATGAGGTTTTGACTCCGATTTTTCTCTATATTAATCTCACAAAGCAGAAAACATGGGATTTGGAAACAAATAGAATTGAAATTAAATATTAATTCAAACTTTAGAAAATCCACTAAACTTTTAGAGTTTCAACTTCTTTATCTATAATGGAAAAAAACCGTATTTGTGGAGAGGAATGCTATTTTGAGAATTAGATGAGTTAATGTTTTTCATAAGGCATCAGTATTACCTTAGCTAGTTTTTGTTTTATTATTATTATTAGTTCTTTTACATTGGCTGATGGCTTGGATATTTAGATTGTTTAGCATTCATTCTGCTCCCCTTAAAAACCATACATGTTTTTTCAGCTATCTGATCTTGTCTCTCAAACCCAGAAGAGCTATGTACTGTTCAGATTACCTGGTATAATGGTTTGGCAGAGGGAGGCATTCAATAAGTGTTTGTAAATCATTCAAATTCAGAGCAGGTCTAGGAGATAAAAGCTATATTTTCATATACCTATATATATGATATAATATATCATTAAAAATATAAGATAAGGGAGCCGGGAGTTTGGCCTGGTGGTAGAGTGCTTGTCTAGAATGTACGAAGACCCAGGATTGATTCTTTGATACTATAAATATAGAAAAAAATCTGGAAGTCATGCTGTGGCTCAAGTAGTAGAGCTCTGGCCTTGAGAAAACCCGAGGACAATGCTTGGGCCCTGAATTCAAGGCCCAGGATTGCCAAAAAAAAAATGCACACACTACACACACACACACACACACACACACACACACACGTATAGGATAGGGGGCTGTGAGTTTGGCCTAGTGGTAGAGTGCTTGCCTAGAATGCATGAAGACCGGGTTTGATTTCTCCTTACCCCATACATATTAAAAAGCTGGAAGTGGTGCTGAGGCTCAAGTGGTAGAGCTCTAGACTTGAGAGAAGTCCAAGGACAGTTCTCAGGGCCTGAGCAAAAGTCCAGGACTGGCAAAAAGAATTCATGCCAATGAAGAATAAGACACTTAGTTCTGAGAGTCTGAAACATCTTCATTTTAACACATTACATTTTGTATAAAATTTTGTGGTACCACAGCTCACCACGCAGAAAAATCTATCATACAATTGTGTGTAACTCCATCTCAGGTTATTATCTCAATTTTCTAGTTAATATTGGCTGTTCACATTTTTCACATATTGTTTATAACAAAGCATACTCGGTCTGACAATAACTGCAATAGATGTGGGCAAATGTGCCTGCACAACTGGTTTAAAGGAGACCAGTGTAATACACATCTCAGTTCATACAACACTATTGGATTCCCCATGGAAAAAAATGAAGGTTCAGACTCGGCAGGTCTCCGATTAATTCTAAGATTGTAATTGCTTTTCTTTCAGGTGTCTTTGCTATAGAAAGGGGGATAAATTTAAGTGCTTGCTTGCTTCGTCAAAACGATTAGACTATTAACTGTAAAATTTTTTTTGAATTTGTTTTTTATGATTATCAGATAATTCAACTCTTTTCTTCTATCTAGGGACATTTAATTTAAGAGCCTTCTCCACCTCCATATACTGAACAAAAGCAAAGCAATTTCAACTTTCAATTTAGTTAATTATAAGTGAAAAGCTTTGTTCATTTTTCCTTGCATTTCAGATGTATTGGAGAATAATGATTTTCTTTAGAAATTAAGTGTGTTTTACAGAAGTCATTAATTGCTTTGTGAATGTATGTGTATGTGTGTGTGTGTGTGTGTGTGTGTGTGTGTTTGGTGTGTGCATGTACACAACTGTGCATGTGTGCATTGGCCCCAGATCTTGAGCCGTGAGACTTAGGCACTATTCCTGAACTTGTGTAATCACTTGAGACACATCTCCACTTTGACTTTTTAGTGGTTAATTGAAGAATCTCACGGACTTCTCTGCCTAAGTTAGAACCATGATCCTCAGATTTCAGATTCCTGAATAGTTAGGATTACAGGCATGAGCTATTATTATTATTAATTTTTTACCCAATGGAAATCATTAAAAATTTTATAAGCACATAAGTGTTAATTCCAATGTTCTTGTCACAAAAATAATTTATCTTAAAAACCATAGCATTTTCAGTATTTTTAAATGTGATATTTCTGGGAAGCAGAGATTATTTTTAAAATAGTAAAAATTTTGAAAATCTGATACTTGTTGATCCACTCATCAACTGAGGGGCACCTGGGTTGGTTCCATATCTTTGCTATGGTAAATAGTGCTGCAATGAACATTGTTCTAACAAGATGTGGTATTAATACATAATGGAGTTCTATGCTGCTGTCAGAAAGAATGACATTGCCCCATTTGTAAGGAAATGGAAAGACCTAGAAAAAATCATATTAAGTGAATTAAGCCAGACTCAAGGAACATAGGCTCAATGATTTCCCTCATTTATCATAATCAGTAGAAACCTTGGGCTCTCCTAGCAGAGATTTATAATAGAGAAAAACCTAGATACATAAGGCCATATAGTATGATGCTAAAGGAAAGGACCTCCAGGATCTAGAAACAAAAGCCATATAATGAGTGATTGTTGTCCTTAATGTACTATGTTATCTCTCATCTCTCTTGCTGTCCCTTGGTTATCTCATATTGTTACAGTATTTTACCTTGTTATCTGATATATTGTATACATGCTTATTTGGTTATTTGACTTCGGATAGGGAAGCGGGAAAACAAGATGAGGGGAGGGGGTGAGGTGAGGAAATGAGGATCAAGACATGAGAAAGGGTATCAATGTTTGTGAAGTAATGCACCTTCTATCAGGTGAATATAATGTAACCCTTCTATTAATTACAATAAAATATATGGAAAAAATCTGATACTTACAAAGTTAGTTATAATTACCAATTCCTTATTAACGAATTATTATATTAAACTTAGTTCTTTTCTTCAAGCACATGCTAAGCATTTAAATCTTTCTGCCCTTTTCCCATTCTGTGAACATTGCACTGTGTTTCATTTAAAGGAAATATACTTCATCTGTGTTAATCAAAAATGATCTTGCCTATGTTGTGCATGTGCTCAACATAGAATTAATTTTCTGTGAGTTTTAGTGTTCGTTAGTATTGAGTGCATAAGCTCAAATTCATTTGCTGTATTTGACAAGATTATATCTTTGGTTTTGGTGTCTACTGTCTAATATTGAGTTAAAACAAAGGGTATTAAATCCCATTTGCCATCTGTTAAATAGTTCTTTTTTCATATATTTTTATTGTAATTAATAGAAGGGTTACATGATATTTGCCAGATGGATGGTGCATTAATTCACATACATTGATACCCTTTCACATGTCTTGGTCCCCATTTCCCTCCCCCCCACCCCCACCCCTCACCTTGTTTTCCCCCATTCCCTATCCAATTTCAAATAGCCAAATATAAATATATCTGATATATCAGGTAACAAAGTGAGATACTGTAACAATATGAGATAACCAAGGGTCAGCAAAAGAGATGAGAGATAACATAGCACCTTAAGAACAACAGTTACTCATTATATGGCTTATGTTTCTATATCCTAGAGATCCTTTCATTTAGTGTCCTACTATATGGCCAATCATCCAGAAACAAAGACATATTAAATCCACCAGCACAACAATGTTCATTGCAGCACTATTTACCATAGCAAAGATATGGAACCAACCTAGATGTCCCTCATTTGTTTGGAAATGGAAAGACTTAGAAAAGATCATATTAAGTGAAGTAAGCCAGACTCAAAGGAACTTAGGCTCAATGGTTTCCCTCATTTGTCATAATCAGTAGAAACCTTGGGCTCTCCTAGCAGAGATTTGCAATAGAGCAAAACCTTGATACAAAAGGCCATATAGTAGGATGTTAAATAGTTCTTATTGAAGATAAATGCCATGCATAGCTGCTTAACATACTGCATCCTGTAAGAGTGCCTTTTGCTCTTTCATTTTCTATAGGATTATTATTATTATTATTTTCTTTGTGTGATATTAACTGCAGGTCCTGAAATCATGTTTCCTGTGATGAGAAAGTTTTCAGGATTTTATACTGTCACTGAGTTACAAACTTAAAATTACAAAATAATAATATAGATTTATATGCTTAAAAATTCTATTTTTAAGTAAAGTGGAAACACATGGGCTCTATAGTGTTATCAGAGAATGTGGTTAACTCTTCAGGAACCAAGCAGCTCAGCTCTCAATAGGGAAGATGATAGCAGCCTACACATACCCTCATCCCTTTTAGTCAACTCTCCCTTCTGCACGTCTCATTCTCCACTAGACCATTAGGCATGGCGTAAATAATCACTTTGAGCTCTCTGCCTTAGCTGCTACCGTGAAGATGGCAGAATACATCAGAAAAAAAGAATGTACCACGAATTTTCCTTAGTTGTGTCTGTCTGTCTTTCTTTCTTTCTTTCTTTCTTTCTTTCTTTCTTTCTTTCTTTCTTTCTTTCTTTCTTTCTTTCCTTCTCTTTTTCTTTTTTGCCAGTCAGGTTTGAACTTCTGATCACTGTCCTTGGACTTTTCTCAAGGCTAGAGCTCTACCACTTGAGCCACAGCACCACTTCCAACTTTTTCTATGTATGTGGTAAAAAGAAATTGAAATCATGCCTTGATGCATTCTAGGTGAACACTCTACCACTAGGCTAAACCTCCAGTTCCCTTAAAGTTGTATCTTAAACTCCTGATGGCTCAATTCTAATTTATCCTGAAGCTCTTAAACCGAGAAAGTAAATTATAATGGTCCTCTTGGTAAAGATTACTATGATATTGTCCATCTTCAGGCAATAGTTAATGGTCAAGAGCCAGTGGAGCTGTGACTCAAGTGGTAGGGTGTGAGCCTGAGTGAAAAGGACCAAGAAATAGAAAAGGAGCTTTACATGGATTTGAGCAGGGAAATATATTCAAGAGTTAGACAATAGTGTAAAAATCTCTGATGGGATTGAGAAAGGAAGAGGTAACATTTCAAAGAATGCCTATGTAGGCATTGGTATGGAGTCATCTTCTGGATGAGACTTATTTGTGAACACCAAGATCCACAGGAAACAGAACAAAAGACTCAACGGCTAGAGCCCTTTCCATTCTTGCTTCAAGCCCTCTTCCGGTTTTCTCATCCTGGAACAGCAAGTATAGAAGAGGAATGTGGGGCAAGTGTAGGAAAGGTATTTAAATGGAAAATAAAATCAACTTCATGCCTCCTTTTCCCCAAAGACCTGTTTATAAACCATCAGTCAGGCCTGAGTATTGCCAGACAAGAGTGGTGAGTCACATTTGAAACTGTGTGTTGCTTCACGTGTGTTAGCTATAGCAAGGAAATAGTGGCTGTGTCAAGGCACAGTCTGGATGAAGGTAGCCTAGATGTTGCAGAGTCTATTTGCTGGCATTAGTGGGAGAAAAAATCTTATTTCACAAGGTTCAGCAAAATATTAAACTGACAACATATTGGGTACAGAAATAGTTTGATTTCTTCTATCTGTCTTATGTAATTTGTCTTCGGTGTGGGACCTTCTATGCTAAACTTGCTCCTTTAGTCTAAGCATGAAGCATATGTATTAAGCCAAGACAATTCCATATTAGCTCATGTCCCAGGAAGAGCATTCTTTCAAAGATACGGAGCGACAGTCTAAGTCAGTGACTTAGACTAACAAGTTAGGATTTAATGAATTTGGTATAACAGCTATGGGAATCTATGTCTTCTGAATCTAGTATCACCACCAATGGTAGTAGCCTTCAGGCCTCTCTCTAGAGTTTGTTTCTGTTCAATGCTTAGTGTTGTATCCAGCCATTTGGATAGATACCCACTCTTCTATTACCTATGTTTAAACCTGTAAAGTTGAGAAGAGGCAGTATTGCCCCCAAGACCAGAAAATGTGACTAGGAAGATGGTCCTTCCTCCAAATAAACTCAGAACTACCCCAGCTGATATATGCAAGTCCTTCAGAAACTTTTCAGTTTTATGAATGAAAATGCTGAATGGTGGCTGTGTTTGTTAAAATATGACGATAGAGATCTTAAAGAACTATTAATTATCTCAGGTGAATAAATAGAATTATTTGTTGAAGGGCAGGCTGGAAAGTTAATCAAAAGCACTGTTTTCATTGTATATTATTTTTGGGGTAACATATAGAGGGGTTACAATTACATTCATCAGGTAGTGTGCACATTACTTCCTGAACACTAATACCCTTCCTCCTGTTTTTCTCTCACTTTCCCTCCCCTTAACCCCTCCCAATCATCTTGTTAAATCACTATCATTAAAAGATAAGTTTAATTAATTGAAAGAATGGAAGTGAAAAATGGTTACAATAATAATTTTTAGGAAGTCATGTACCAATTTTACATTCTGACCTGGTGCCTCTCATTCAAACATTTCACATTTTATTTTGAGTATCTTAATTAAATTTTACATCAGAATTAATTGTTATCTGTATAGATATAGAAGAGGAAATGCTTGTTTTCTTCAATGTTATTATTATCTTTTTTTTTTGCCAGTTCTGGGCCTTGAACTCAGGGCCTGGGCACTATCATTGGGCTTTCTCAAGACTAGTGCCCTACCACTTGAGCCACAGCACCCCTTCTGGCTGTTTTCTATGCATGTGATACAGAGGACTCTAACCCAGATCTTCGTGCATGCTAGGCAAGCACTCTACCACTAGCACTTCTGGCCCATCATTATTATCTTTTAATTTTAATAGTACAACAAGGTGGCAGTAGTTTGTATCTGTGATCCTAGCTAATCAAAGATAAAATCTTTGGATTGTGTTTTCAAGCCA